>NW_021605143.1:491734-519870 GCF_004785775.1 Grammomys surdaster | reverse complement strand
TTCTTTCTTTTTTTTTGGTTTTTCGAGACAGGGTTTCTCTGTATAGCTCTGGCTGTCCTGGAACTCACTCTGTAGACCAGGCTGGCCTCGAACTCAGAAATCCGCCTGTCTCTGCCTCCCAAGTGCTGGGATTAAAGGCGTGCGCCACCACCGCCCGGCTCAAACTTTCTAAGAAGAGGGTGTTGGAGCTGTCTTAGGAAAACAGGGAGGGTGCCCCAGTTTCTTCTGCAGTTGACAATTTGCTCTGCTCCCCATGCCTCCAAGTGGGCGCAAATCTGCAGCCTTCTGCACTGGGGTAGTGGACCTCCTCCCTGGCACACACAGCAGACAAGACCTTCCCTCTAAAGCTAATAGCGTCCCCATCGTCCCACCTTTCCTTCCTCCAGGGTCCACAAGGCCTGGCAGGCCTGGCATCCAAATGACCACAGTGTGGTTGAGGACCAGGAAAAGGGCATCGAGAAAACCGCCGTGCAAGAGTTCTTGTAGGCTGCACAGGATCTGGCAGGGCTGACCCATCACCATGCCATTAGAAGAGAACCTTGTGAGGTGACTACAGCCCATGCCCTTGGCCAATTGCACATGCTATTACTGCCTGGGGGGGGGGGTAGAGAGAGAACTCACAAGCCTCTCTCTCTGCTCTTTGCTCTGATTTCCTATGGTGACCCCAGCCTCCAACTTCCTTGTTACATACAGAAAGTGAGGAAGCATTTCTGTCCCGCCCTAAGAGGGGATGGTTGCTAGAGCATGCAGAATGGAGTGAGGTTGGCCCCTGCAGCCTGAGCCCTGACACTGACGCTCAACCCTTCCTCTGCCAAGGCCTCTTGGTACCCAGGCTCTCACGGACAGCTCCTTTCCTTCCCAGACTCCATCCTCCCTCAGTCCTGCCTCACACTTATCCTATAAGGAAGGGACTTTGCCTCCCCTGGCGTATCCCAAAGCCAGGTGTAGTGGTGCACACCCGAAATCCCAAGCACTTGGGAAGTGGAGGCAGGAGGATCAGGATTTCAAGGTTATCCTCAGCCACAGGATGATTTCAGAGGCCAGCCAGGGATACAAATGGAACAAAGACATGATTAACAGCCTAAGACATGGCAAAATCAGCATGCTTTGAAACCTGCCCTCCGGTAGGGTAGGGGCTTGTGTGCCCAGTCCAGTGTCCCAGGGCTGGGATTGATGGTAGCTGTGCAGTCATCACTCTGGGTGGGCGATTCTTGAAACAAGCTGCTTCTACCAGGACCACATTCAGTTTGCTAGAAATAGAGACAGAGGGCTCCTCGACTTTGCATACAATTTGCATAATGTCATAGACACACTGTCTATTTTCAGGCAGTTTCCAGGTTCAAGTGTTGCCACTGCTGCCCTGAGGGGTGTCATGTCTGGATGAGTCTCTGTTCTTTCTCACCCACCCACTCCTATTGACCTACATCCCCGGCTGCAGGAGCACATGGAAGGGAGGGCTACCCGGGGACACGTGGTGGTGAGAAGCCAGGGCTTACTAGATTATCACCTCCATCATCTCAGACAGCCAGGACAGCCCGACAGTTGCTCAAGGGCAACTGATAGTGGCTGATAAGATGAAGGATTCAAGTACCCCAGCTCCCTTCCTGTCTCTGCTACCAGAACTGCCTGTCTGAGTGTTCAGTCTTCTGACAGTTTCAAAGAAGGAGAAGGAGGAGCAGGAGGAAAAGAGGAAGAGGAGGAGGAAGAGGAGGAGGAGGAAAACAGACAGACAGACAGATAAATAGATAAACTTGGGCTTGAGCCACCTAGAAAGGCTTGCTGGCCCCCTGATAATCTCATTAGGGCAACAGCTCTGACCTTCAGTCCGCCACTCTCCTGGGAGAGCCCTCTAAAGCATCAGACTCCTAACTTGATGAATTTTGTTATAAGACAGAGTTTAGAGCTTATACTGTTCTCCCTATACTGAGCAGGTAGACCTCAAAGCCTCCACCATCCTGCCCAGCTTCCCAAGTGCTGAGATTGTTAAGCACACATCACCACGACCAGGCGGTGGACAACACTTCTAAAGTATCTGATGCTTAGGAAGAACTCAGTCTGTGCCCCCTGCTCCTCTTCAGCATCAAGTCTATGCTGAGCTCCTGGCTGTCTGTCCTACAGTTGTGCCTTTCACTAGGACTGGTTGGGCTGACTATCACCGAGTTGCTTATGACATTGGCAGGTCTTTGGCCTCTCTTCTGGGAAGAAGGGGAACTGGTGATTAAGAGAATTCTCACTTTATAGTGACTTGTCGTTGGTCACCGAGGCTCAGGACTGGACCTCCTCTCTGGGCTCCCTTCTGTAGACACTCTAACCCGGGGTCCCTGTTGGAGTATACAGTGCAGCTTTTGCTGAATGCCAGAGCAATGCGTCTGGATTCTGGAAATCCCAAGACAGCTCAGTCAGGCTGATCAGCAACAAGGCAATACCCAGAATTCCCAGTCTCTGGCATCCAATTCCCCTGGACCTGCCTCATCCCTTCAGGCAGGCGTTTCCTGTTGATAAGGAGCTCAGTTACAAACACTGATAAAGAGATGAAAAAGGAAATCGACAGGCCAGGGTATGGCGGGCATTCGGTCTGCCTTTGCTACCCCTCTTCCTGCTCGATGCCACCCTCCCCCCCGCAACAGCTTCCCAGAACTGAGCAGAAAACAGGCCCCCACCTCCACTCCTTATTTTGGAGGCTCCAGTCATTTGGCCCGAAGTCTTACATAGTTCTCAGAAGCCGGCCCCGGGAAAGGAGCTTTGAGGACAGGAAGCACTGAGTGCCGGGTTCCCCCAACCCCAAGTCCAGGGGCAAGGGCAGAGGCACAGAAAGTACAGCCCCACAGGTTGGGTTCCATCTGGGCTCTTGCCTGCTTCCCTCATCTCCCTTTTCTCAGAGGCCTGGATCCAAAAGCTGTGCTTCAGTGACCGCTGGCTGGTCTATAATTAGTAGATTTTTTTCCCCATCATTTTAATTCTCGGGGTTACTGATGGGAAGTCTCGTTAATTTCCAGTCTACTAATTTGGAACCTATGATCCTTCAGGACAAATGCTTCAGGCAGATGCTTAGAAAAAAAGAAGCAAAGCGAACAAGTAGGGTTTGGATTTGCAGAGGCTGCTTTCGAAACGCTCTGCCTGCAGTTACATCGACCCGCCACCAGGTGGGTGAGGTGGTTCAGCCTGCCTCGGGGCTTCAAGTTGTCCTTGGGACAGACGGTACCATGGTTTGATGTTAGACAATTCTTTTCCTTTCTCCTCATAGATAAAATTCCTTAACAAAGCCGTCAAGCACACATACATGGGCTAGATAGTTCTGTGTGCTCAGAGTTTAAAAATGAGTGTCAGTAGTCTGGGCATGTGGCACTGTATTGAACAGTTGCCCAGCACACACGTGGTCCAGGGTTCTATCCTCAGCATCACAAATAAAATAGAATAAAAGGAGCTGGAGAGATGTCTCACTGGTTAAAAGCATCGACTGTTCAGCTACAGGACCCATGTTCAATCCCCAGCACCCACATGGCAGCTTACAACTGTCTGTGGTTCCATTTCCAGGGGATCCAGTGCTCTCTTCTGGCCTCTGTAGGCACCCAGCACACTAGTGGTGCATAGACATACATACAGGCAAAACACTCATACATATGAAATAATAATTTTTAGAAATTAAAAATAAAATAAGTTTAAGGGGCTGGAGAGATGGGTCAGCGGTTAAGAACAGTGGCTGCTCTTCCAGAGGTCCTGAGTTCAATTCCCAGCAACCACATGGTGGCTCACAACCATCTATAATGGGATCTGATGCCTTCTTCTTACCACCCGACAAGGCCCTCATCCTACTTTATGGCTCTCACAGTACTCTGACACTCAGAGGATGAGTAAAGGCATTATCCTGGCTGAAATCTAGCTGACCAGTTATGAGCACTGGCTGCTCTTGCAGGGAAGGAGGTTCGGTTCCCAGCACCCACATGGCAGCTCACAACCCTCCGTGACTCCCGCTGAAGAGGATCTGATATCTTTTGTTTTGTTTTTTCCTTCCCCAGGCACTGGGTGTGTGTGTGCAGATGTACCGGCAGGGAAAACAACTAGTTCAACAGATTTAATCGTCACTCGGAAGGGACTGTCCACTCAGGCCTAAGTCACTGTCTCTCTCAGCATTCACTGCTTTCATTTGCAGGGATGAAGTGAAGCCCGAGGCCTCAGGCATGTTAGGCAATCTCTGTACTGAGCAAGAGGCCCGAGCCCCGTGGTTAGTTTTGGAAATGTACGCATTCAATACCTAGTTCTAAAACAGATGTGGATGGTGGGGTGCCAACTCCTCATCTCTGTCACTGTTCCGTCAGGGCTCGCAAATCCCCAAAGAAACCTTAGTTTCTTATGCTTCTGTTCCTCTAGAATGGCTTTCTATTTGTACAAGTAGATTTGAACATGCATTTTTGCCCCTCAGCCCTCAAAATAATAAGCACGTTGTACACAATATCCCGTACCCTACTCTACCCAGTTAACAATATATCTTGAGGACTTTATATATAGCATGGATAACTTACATTTTATTTTTAGCATAACGTCATATTCCATCGTTTGTCTCCATTTGTTTGGAAGTTTCCATTATTTCCAAATTTTGACCTTTGTAGCATGCTCAGCCAGTAAACCAAATAAACATCAGTTTGCTCTCTTCCACTGAATCTATACGTCCTGAGAAGTGGAATTCCCGCCAGAGGTCATTTATTCACACAACTAGTAAAACAGGAGCTAGATTACAGGATAAAAGAATGCGGCCAGGCAGGCTGACAAAGGGAAATGGTGAAAAACTTAGAAGCCATCCCAGACACACCTATGAACTGCTGTACACACAGGAAGCATCAAAAAAAAATCGATGAAGTCAAGCTGGGTGGAGTGGTCCACACCTTTAACCCCAGCTCTTGGAAGGCAGATACAGGCGGATCTCTGAGTTTGAAACCAGCCTGATCTACAGAGTAAATTGCAGGACAAACACGGCTACGCATAGAAATCCTGTCTGTCTGTGTATATGTGTATGTGTATATGTATGTATATATGTGTGTGTCTGGGAATGTACAGAAATGCATATACATATGTATATAGAGTGAAGTGAAGATTTTCAAGGCTGAGGTGGAGGACAGCCTGAACCACAGGGAGTTCCTGTCTGAACAACAGAATGAAAACATTTACAGAGGTGATGGATAAAAGCACGTAAGGAAACCGTTTGAGAGCTGGCTGTAGTAACAGTTGTATAGTTGTGTGAACATTAAAAGCAGTGGGCCAGACATGTCTCTCTGTGTGTGTTTGCAGATGCATGTGTACAGCAGCATGGTGAGACCTTCAAAATGCACAATGGAAGCTGGACCCGGAGGATCAGTTACACCCCCAGGACTCAGGAGGGAGGCAGGACTGCTGCAAGCCGCAGCCTGTTCCGCATAGTGAGTGCACAGCCTGGGGCCGCACAGTGAGACCTTAAACAAAAAAACAAATACACACAAAGAATATATATATATATATATATATATATATATATATATATGAATGATTGGCAAAAGAAGAGACTGAATTTGATAGCACAATGCCTTTTTATTCAAGTGTAGAATGCATACATATTCAAAACAATGTTACATCCTTAACAAGGATATGCATATATTTCAGGACATGAAGCAGCTCATTAGAGGGTTGTGGGGTGTGGGGAACAGGAGAGATGGAGATTGAAATGGAACTGAAGAAGGAGCTGGAAATTACATTTAAGAAGGAGACCTGTCACCTTACGTAAGATAAGGATACCATATGACCTCCTGATTCCCCCAAGGCTTGTGTGGGGGTTGGGATGGAGAGGAATCCAGGCCACAAAGCTGAGTCTTGAATCAGCCACCCTTGTGCTCATGATCAAGCAGGAAACAGAACAGAAGCAGGCATTCCCGTGTCCTCCCTCACCTTGCTCAGGTGGTTGCTAGTGAGGCATTGTGATCACGCAGGTCAATGGGCTGGCCAGAGCTACTCTTAAACAAAGAATCATAGCAGCCGAGCAAGCCTGCAGTCTTGATGGTCTTGGCACTTGGAAGGTAGAGGCTGGAGGGTCAGGAGTTCAAAGTCATCCTCAGCTACCTAAGGAGAGTGCGAAGCCAGGCTGGACTATAGGAGTGTTGAGACTTTGTAAAGATGATAGATAGATAGATAGATAGATAGATAGATAGATAGATAGATAGATAGATAAATGATAGATAGATGGTAGATAAATAGATGATTGCTAGATGACTGATAAATAATAATAATAAGACAGACAGACAGACAGACAAATGTAGATAATAAGCCTTCCAGTGGTAGAACATTATTCTTGCCCATAGGACTCCCTGCTTCAGTTTACAATGTTCTGTGCTATTCGGTGTCACTGGCTCCCCAGTCCCAGGCTTTCTTATCTCCCTGTCCTCCTCTCCCAGGAGGGGCAGCTCAACAGGAAAACCTAGGGTTACGTGTACGTATTTGTATATTGCTCTAGTTCTATTTACTTGAATTAAAAAAGAGCTCTCTATCCTGTGTTTACTGGCTGCTCCCTTTGGATCAATATTCTAGTTAGGTCTTTTGAGAAATGAAATTTACATTCACGCCCCCACTGTTCCCTTAGTTACAATCTCGAGCCATCAGATCTGCTGCGGTGGCAATGGCCTTTGGAAGCACCTGCGCCGGGAATGGTTTTACCTTGCTGGAAGCTGTTTTCTGATGTGGGAATGGTTTTACCTTGCTGGAAGCTGTTTTCTGATGTAGCCGGTATCTTTAAAAAATTTTTTTTTCTAAACTACATTTAAGCAGACTTAACAAGGTCTTAAAATAGATACAAAGTGGTTTTACCCCACAAGGGGATTCTTAAAATACTAACTACTGTTTTTAAGCATAGTCAAGTACTTCAGAACAGGAATTTACATTGCAAACAATTTCTATGATAATTACAAAGTATTCTTTCCCGACCCATAGGTAATAGTTTATGCTTTCGTTTGTACCTAAAATGAATGCAATTGATTCTTTTTTCTTAATGTTCACTCATTCAAAATGGCCTTTCCTTCAGGCCTGGTGGTGCACCGCTTGAAGGAGAGGCAGGAGGAACAAGGGTTCAAGGCCCTCCTCATCTGCATAGTGAGTTCAAGGCCAATCTAGGTTTCAAAAGAGAAAAAACAAAAGGAAGGAACGGAGGGAGGGAGGGAGGGAGGGAGGAAGGAGGATCAATCTTTCCACCATACTTCCAGATTTATATTAAAAAAAAAATCCAGGTGTAAATTGAATAATGTGAGGGAAAAGACATACAAGCTGACTTGTTACTGTTTGAGAAGGGGCAGTGACTCTCAGCACCTTCAGTCATTTTTTTCAAACATTTAAACTTCCACGACTGAAGCTCCCCACACCGAAGGCCCAAGCGGTCCTCAAGGGTGGCTTCTCCCTTCCAGGGGCCTCACCCTGCTTTTTATTTTATTTTTTGACACAGGCTCTTTCTATATTGGCCTTGAGCTCAGCGATTCTTTGCCTCAGCCTCCTGGAACCCTTCTATTGCCCACCCCACCCCCAGGTCCCCTCCCCCTTCCCGTCCCCTTTATGGTCACATTATTGGAAGAGTGTCTGCCTGCTCACTCCCACTCACACCTCATCCCACTGCCTTCTGATTTTTGCCATGGAAACTGATCTCTTGGAGGTTACCACTGGCCTCCTCGTTACTAAATCTAGTGGGCCTTTCTTTTTCCTTCTGTCTTTAACACCGCTGACCACGCCCGCCTCTGGCTTTCCTAGCACCCACTGCGCGGGTCTCTCTGGCACTGCTTTGCCCATAGGCTCGGCTCAGAGGTTCCCGGTACTCGGCTCTCGAGCCGGGTCCTCTTCTTTTACACAACCTTTCTGGGTCGTCTCCATGTAATTTGGTGTTTATGTGTATGAATGGCCTCCAAATCTGTGCTTCTGTTTGTTTCTTAAGACAGGATCTCACATGGCTCAAGTTGGCCTCAAATGCGCTATGTAGCAGAGGGATGACCTTGAACTCCTGATTCTCTGGAGAGCTGAGAGACAAGCATGTACCTCTGTGCTCGAACCCAGGGCTTTGTGTATGCTCGGTAAGCACTATACAAACTTAATTACGTCCCTGGGTACCAAAATCTGTGTCTTGGCCCCTCTGCCTTCTGAGTTTGAGACTTCTGACCTTCTGGATGGTTCTTTGGCACAATCATGTCTGACACAGATCTCCTTCAACCTGTTTCGCCCCTACCTTGGAGTGACCCGCTTTAGTTCAACAAATGCAACATTCATTCATAATGATCTCTTCCCTCCCACCAGCTCCCCATGCGGGACCTCATCTACCCGGCTCCCTCTGTCTACTGTTCCGCATTTCCCAGCATGCTTGGCTAGGCCACGGGGTCCTATTCCTATTCACCTCACTGGTTCTGGCCCACCCAGTTGGAAAAGCTCCCCTCACGCCACTGTCCTGCTCAGACTTGCAAATGTAACAATGTCCTTGCTAACAGGCCCCTGAACCTGCAGCCTGAGCCCCAGCTCCCTCCACAGCCCCCTCCCCCATTGTCCAGCCGCATTGAACGTTGTCTCCAGTCCTTAGTTCCTTTTGCCTCCGGGCTTTTACATACTGTCCCCTTTGTCTGGGACACGCTTAGCCTGGCTAGCTGGCACTCATCAGTAAGCATGTGGGAGTCGAGATGGAGTGGACCTTGAAGGGTAGCAGACATGGGTCTCGGTTCCAGCTCTCTTCAGCTACAGAACCTTAAGTCTGCCGATTAACTTCCCAGGACTCATCCATAGGAAGGGGCATAGCAAGACCTAGCATTCCTAATGTGTATTGGTTTTCCGGCTATGTGACCTATCTCTACCCATCTGAATTCTAGCACTTCTTCCTCATTCATGTACAGACATCAGTGTGCCCCAGAAAGTACATAGGCAGCACAGCCTGGCACTACCAACCCCCACAGACACCCCACATGCACCTCATATGCACCCCACAGCCCATCTTCACCGGCACCCCACATGCACCCCACACACAACCCACAGCCCACCCCCAATCTCCTAAACTAAGCACTGGAGTCCAGGGAGACTCAGTGCTGGGCAGCAGAGAGGGCAGATTTAAGTAACAGACAGGAGGAGAGGAAGCAAGGCCCAGAGAGGAAGAGATTGCCCATGGGAGGTCTCCTCAGTATCTAACGCCCTTGTTCCAGTGGCCAACTGAAGCCAACTTAATTGTGAGAAACTCTTTATTTCTCAACAGGGAGGAGGAAGGGGGTTCCCTGGATTTCAGTGACGTCTTAAGTGACTTATATATCTTGTGAAACCAACATGGTTGAGGCTAGGGATGTGGCTTATCATTAGAGTGCAAAGCACACACGGAGCCGTGGGCTATGTAAAGCCAGACCTGGTAGGTGGGCCATGCCTTCAATCCCAGTACTTTAGAAGCAGAGGCAAGAAGATCTGGGGTTCAAGGAAAAACTCAGCTATGTGGTGAGTTTAAGTCAAGCCTGGGCTACAGGAGACGTTTCCTTAGAAGCAAGCAAGCAAACAAAATTCATCGTGAAAATGAGGAAATGAGCCAGGCATGGTCACTCACGGCTCTAACCACAGAGGCCAGGCATGGTCGCTCGTGGCTGTAACCACAGAGAAGCAGTGAGAGACCATTGCTGCAGATGTGAAGCAGGCACAGCACAGTCTACATAGTGAGTGTGGGGTCTCCTGGGACACAGAATGAGACCACATCATGAGAAAATAAAAATTAAAAAGCTTAAAGAAATAAAACCATAAATGAGGTGTTTACATACATAGTAGCCACTAATAAATGGAACTGTGCAGTGAGCTGATTCCCCCTCTTCCTTCTCTCCTTCCCTTCCTTCTCTCCCTCCCTCCCTCTTTCTCTGTCCCCCTCCCTTCTTCTCTTTCTCCCTCCCTTCTCTCTTTCCCTTTATGCATGCTACACACCCCACACCCTACCATTCTCTTTCATCTTTCTCTGCCTCCCAGTCTGCTTTTAAATTCCTTTACCCCTTCTTTTACATTTTTCCCATATAATATATTTTGATCATGTCTTCCCCTCCTGCAATATCTCCCAGTCTCCCAGATCCTTCCCACCTCCTACCTACCCAATTTTATTCTCTCTCTTGGAAACAAAGTCCAAAACAAACCCCACAAAAATTAAAATCAAAAGAACCAATGCAACACACACACACACACGTATATATGTATATATATGTATATGTGAATATATGGTATATATGAGATATATGTATATATGGTATATATATATGTACATACACACACATACACACACACACACACACACACACATATATATATATTTCACCAAAACAAAGCACAGTGAAACAAAAAGTTCACAAAAAAGTGAAGTTTAGTTTGTATTGGCCAACTACTGCTGGGTATGGGGTCTGCCCTAGAGCCAAGAGTGTGGTTGATATGCCCAGCTACACTCTGTTGGAAAAAACTGATTTCATCTTTGGCAGAGAATATCAACTACAAATAGCTTCTTGGTTCAGGGTGAGACCCCATGTCAACTTCCTGGTCTTGGTTCTGAGATCCTTTCTGGCTTGAGTGTGTGCTGATCGTGTGGATGCTGGGAGGTCTCCGAGTTCATGTGGCCGTCAGTCCTGTTGTGTCTGGGATACATTGTTTCTTTGTCAGTCCTGTTGTGTCTGGGATACATTGTTTCTTTGTCAGTCCTGTTGTGTCTGGGATACATTGTTTCTTTGGAGTCCTCCAACATCTTTGGCTCTTAAAATCTTTCCACTTCTTTTTCCAAGTAGATCCCTGAGCCTGGAGGGGAAGGGTTTGATGGAGCCATCCCGTTTAAGATTGAGTGCTCCCAAGTCTCTCACTCTCCGTACATTGTCTTCTAGTGGGTTGTAGTGGTTTGAATGAGGATGGACCCCGTGGGCTCATATGCTTGAATATGTAGTCTTGATTTGGTGGAACTATTTGGGAAGGATTAGGAGGTGTAGCCTTGTCAGAGGTGTGGGTTGCCATTCCCAGTTAGCTTTCACTGGCTCATGCCGGTGGGTCAGTATGTAAGGTCCCAGCTACTGCTTAAATGCCAGATCTTCTTGCTTGTTCCCATGCTCCCCACCATGGGGGTCATGGACTCTAGCCCTCGGAAGTCACAAGCCCCAAAATTAAACCCCCCCTTTTTTTTTCTATGTTGCCTAGGTCATGGTGTTTCATCATGGCATTAGAAATGTGACTGAGACTAGGTCTCTGTGTTAATTCCTATCTACAAAGAAGAGGAGTCTCTGATGAGGACTGCATGAATCTCTGGTCTATGTGTTTAAATATGAGCAGTCATTGTATTGCTCTGCTCCTGTAGCAGAACAATAGTAGATTTCCCCCTAGGCCTATGACCCATCTAATCTCAGGTTCTTAGTCACTTTACTAGTGTCAAGTATGGGTTCCAAGTCATGGATGGAGTGGGCCTTAAATCCAATACAAAAGTGGTTGGCTCCTCCTATAACATCTGTGCCACTATTGCCTAGTATATTTTACAGACACCTGGGTGGTGCTTCTTTACTCAGGCTCCTGAATGCAGGGCTACAGTTGTGCACCATTGTGTCTGGCCTTTCTATATAGCCCAGGATGGTTTTGAACTGCCTCATCCTCCTGTCACTGCCTTGTGAGTGTCAATATTACGGGAGGAAGCCACTGTGCCCTGTCTGACTGTTTGCTTACTACTGAACAGGAGAAGGACTGTATTTTGAAAATGAGGGAGGAAACTACACAGACTCCATCCTCCTAAATGGAAGCCATTTATGTCATTGTGCCTGTACTACGTATACTTACCACCGTGGTGCACATTCTGTTTTGTGTGTCTGGTATTTCTAAGTTAGCAGCTCATAAGTATTTAAATATTTCTACAGGGTTTGTAACAATTTTAATGATGGTATAATATTTAAGCTTATCATGTAATTTATAAATACACACACACTCACATGCACACACACATGCACATACACACATATATTTCTTCTTTTTTTCCAGCATAATCATGCTTTGTGGGGGTAAAGCTATTTTAAATAAGCTTTCAGTTGGGTTTTTTTTGTTGTTGTTTGTTTTTTTAGTTTGTTTTTGTTTTTTTTTTTTTGTGACAGGGTTTCTCAGAATAGCCACAGCTATCCTGGAATTTGCTCTGTAGACCAGGCTGGCCTCAAACTCAGTGATCTAGCTTACCTGCTGGGATTAAAAGAGTGTGGCAACCCACCTGGATAGCTTGGTTTTGTTTTTGTTTTAATCATAAAAACAGGATACAGTCCTCTTTAGGAATGATATTGCTCAATGTGGTGGTGCATACCTCTGACCCTAGCATTCAGGAGGCAGAGTTAGGTTGATCACCATGAGTTCAAGGCTAGTCTAGTCTACATAGCAAGTTCCAGGACAGCTTGGTCTACAAAGTGAGACCCTGTCTTTAAAAAAAAAAAAGATGCTGATGCTATAGTCAAGAAGAAATTATTTATAATTTCACTGAACTGAGAGATCTTGTAAACATCTTGCTGTATGTCTTTCTAGCCCTTTTATATAACAATTTTAGATTATACCATACATATTTTATAACCTGTTTTTCCCAACCCTAATTATATACCATAAACATACCTTCCTGTCATTATTTTTCAGTGTGGATGGTCTTGAGGTTGCACCCTGGGTCTTGTGGATGCTAAGCGTGAGTTCTACTACTGAGTTCCACCTCAACTCCCACTAGACACTTTTCCACAAGCCCTTGTAGGGGTCCTGAACCTTA
This sequence comes from Grammomys surdaster, assembly GCF_004785775.1. Lineage (NCBI taxonomy): Eukaryota > Metazoa > Chordata > Mammalia > Rodentia > Muridae > Grammomys > Grammomys surdaster. Next base: position 507,125 of record NW_021605143.1, on the reverse strand, counting down.
CAGGGAAACTTCTCTCCCTGTGAACACTGACTTGTCCATGGCTTCAGAAACATGGCTGCTCATGGTATTTCTTTGGGGTGAATTCCTACAACTGGAGTTGTTTGGTGAAGAAGCACACAGAGGGGCTGGGGCCATGGCTCAGTAGTTGGGAGCACTGACTGCTCTTCCAGAGGACCTAGGTTCAAGTTGAGGCCTGCATATGGTGACTCACAACAGTCTGTAGCTCCAACTCCAGGAGATCTGATACTTGCGGCTCCCACAGGCACCTGCAGTCCCGTGCGTATATCCACACACAGGCACACACATCTACACAGGATACAAAATGGTAATCAAAAAATTTAAAAAGCATGCAGAGAGCTTTAAGACACACTTGCTAAATGTGATATTAAGAGGTGCAAATTTTATGAAATTCTTAGAGGTTCCTATCATGTCGCTGTTCTGATGTTCCCAAGTGAGGAAGAGAAGAGAGGGGTCGGGGGACTGCCTTGCTCTCAGGAGTGGAATTTTAACAGGGGAAGATGGCCTGTTTTTTTGTCCCCTTAGACCAGTGGTTCTCAGCTTGTGGGTCACAACCCCTTTTGGGGGTCAAACAATCCTTTCCCAGGGATTTTATATCAGATAACCTGCATATCAGATATTTCTATTTCGTAACAATAGCTAAATTACAGTTCTGAAGTAGTAACAAAATAATTTTATGTTGGGGGGGTCACCACAACATAAGGAACTGAATTAAAGGGTCACAGCGTTAGGAAGGCTGGGAACTGCTGTCTTAGACTTTCTCCTGCATGGAGAATTAGATGACATGTTCCTGTTCTTGGTTCTCTCCCTCCCTCCCTCCCTCCCTCCCTCCCTCCCTCCCTCCCTCCCTCCCATTGCTTCCCTGCAGTCCCCAGAATTTCTAGGCAATGGCACACTTCAAAGGAAGAGGCTTCTATTTTACTAGCTGCATGACTCCGGAAGTCACTTGTGCATCTGAGGCCTCAGTTTGCCCACCTGTCCCACAAAGCCAACTGTACCTGTTTGCAGACATGTCATTGTCTTAAAAAGGAAGAAGAGTAGCAAATCAAATCTGAAACCTTCTCCAAGCCCTGTGTTTGTTCAGCCCCACCACAAAACAATGGTGATCGTCACTGGTCCCATCTTTGAAATGAGAAGACAGTAGCAGAGAAAGCCAGGTGGGGAGCATTCGCCTGTAGTCCTGGCACTCAGAAGATAGAGACCAGAGTAAACCTTCACAGCCTTATATAATTACATAGTGAGCTGGAGGCCAGCCTGGGCTACATGAGACCGTGTCTTGAGAAAATCAAACTGTAGGAGAAGGAGGAGGAGGGGGCAGGAAAGGAGAATGAGGGGGAGGAGGAGGAAGAGGAGGGGAAGGGAGTGAGAAAGAAGGAAGAGGGGGATGGAGGAGGAGGGGGAAGGGGGAGAGGATGGAGAGGAGGAGGGGAAGAGGAGGGGGAAGAGGAGGGGGAAGAGGAGGGGGAGAAGGAGGGGGAGAAGGAGGGGGAGGAGGTGGAGGAAGAAGAAGACAAAGAGGAGGAGGAAGAGGAAGAGGAAGAGGAAGAGGAAGGAAATGTTGTCAGGGAGGTCTGAATCAAGGGATTTCAGCCACCTAGCCACGTTTCTCACTTAGGGCCCTCTGAGCATCGGTCTCCAGGTGGGGTGTGTGAGGACCTCTTCAGACAGCCGTCCCCCAGTGGCTGGCTCTGTTCTGGAGTTGTGATAGCGAGCCCCCTATTGTATCGGCTGCAACCGCCTTGCCTGGGTGGTGGGATTCCTTGGCTTTCATCTACAAGCCCTTTCTCCCCCAGAGCGAGGCAGCCTCTGCAGGTTCCCATGACAACTGCACGCCTGGGAAGGACCAGCTTGGGGAAAAACCAGATTTTACTGTAAGGAAAAAACCTGGCCTGGAGCCACAGACAGGGCAAGCTGGGACAGGGGCTGTGCTGGCACTGGGTACTGGGACAGGGACCACAGAGGTGTGAACACTGGCTGGCTCCAAGCTAAGTGCCATGGCCTCACAGATAGCATAAATGTGCGGCATGCGTATGAATGACTTGGGCCTGGTGACGATCCTGTGAAGTAGTGCCTCTGTTATTCCTGCCTTATGGGTGGGAAGGCTGAGACACTGTAAAGTTTAAAACTGGCAGCCCGTCTTCAGGACTGGCATTCTTGGCCTCTCAGAAGGCACAACTGTCATTTCTCCAGTCTCTGGCAACTGATAAAGGACAATTTCCCTCTCTTCTCACATACATTTTGTAAAAACAAAAATCATTATTTCACCAAGCCCCGGTGGTGCACTCCTTTAGTCCCAGCCCTTGGAAGGTAGAGACAACTGATCTCTGTGAGTTCAGGGCTAGCCTGGTCTATGGCTATGGCTATGAGTTCCAGGCTAGCCACAGCTACAGTGAGACCCTGTTTCAAAAGAAAAAAAAAATGGAAAAACAAAAACCTCATTATTTTGATATTACAGATTAGGAGCCAAAAGGCTAGCGAGATTAAATGGTGGGCCCTAGATTGCACATCTAACAAATTAAAGATCTGAGGTTTGAATCATATCTGTCTACATCCAGAGGCCATGGTCTGTCCTCCACTACGCTTTCTAAAAATAGATCTGCACCTTTATACTTTCCCACGGGTGCATTAACTCACAAGCCTTGGCAAAAGCCATGGCTGACTGGGATAGCTTTAGGGGCATGAATACTCTGTGCCTTTATCTCTGTGTCAGTCCTTCCCCAACACGTACGTGCTAGTGTATTAGCACACATCTGTACACACATGCTCGCCCCCACAGGCGTAAATGCAGGCCCTGGCAGGCTGACGCTGTCCCCTCCCAGGAGGAGTGGATCCACCTACCTCACATAGGCTGGCAGGTGCTCCTGCCCACACCTGCTTGCCTCACCTATGAGAGGCTATTCCCAGGGCTATCTCCCCAGCCCAGCTCATTCTGTATAATCAGGCTGGGGCTTCCCGAGGTAGGAGAATCTTAAGGAGGCATATGAAGCCAACTGAACTACTTCTTCTTCTTCTTCTTCTTCTTCTTCTTCTTCTTCTTCTTCTTCTCCTCCTCCTCCTCCTCCCCCTCCCCCTCCCCCTCCCCCTCATCCTCGCTCGCTCCATCTGCCTCCTCCTCCTCCTCCTTCTTCAAGGTTTATTTATTTAATGTATATGAGTACATTGTAACTATCTTTTAGACACACCAGAAGAGGGCATCAGATTCCATTACAGATGGTTGTGAGCCACCATGTGGTTGCTGAGAATTGAACTCATGACCTCTGGAAGAGCTCTTAACCTCTGAGCCATCTCTCCAGCCCTGGATTCTTCTTTCTAAACAGAGTGAGCATCCTGAGCATCAGAGTTGGGGGCCCAGGCTACTTGATTGGGAGGCCATCATCCTTAAAGGATGTTTTCTGTACGGATTTGCCAGTGTTGAATGTGTTTTATTATCTGTATTCTGGCCGGGCAATGGTGGCACATGCCTTTAATCCCAACACTTGGGAGGCAGAGGCAGGTGGATTTCTGAGTTTGAGGCCAGCCTGGTCTACAGAGTGAGTTCCAGGACAGCCAGGGCTACACAGAGAAACCCTGTCTCGAAAAACAAAGCAAACAAAAACAAAAAACAAACAAAAATCTGTATTCTGATTTTATTAGTCAGGGGACAGTGTCCTGTGTCTTTTAAGGCCCGTGACTCCTATGGCAAGCAGAGCGCTCTTGACAACTGTCTATTGAGTCTACAGCAGATTAATGAATCCAGTCCCGAAGCAGGATCGGGACATTTGAGGAAGATGATCACTACATGGGGTTGAACCACTGGCATCATTGAAGGCAGGAAACTAAAACAAGTGTGTATGCTTTGTTTTCCTCCTAGGGCGGGGATAGAAGCCTCCTGCACATTAGACAACCTGTCTACTCAAAAACTACATACCTGTTGATCTAAAGATGCCGCTAAGGTCATAACCCTCCAGTCCCACTAAAAACTCCCTCAGTTAGTGGCCCGAAGGCCTGTAGTAGCAGGACGTTCCAGCACATTGGGCTGGAAGCAGGTCTAACCACTCATGTATGTCCTTGAGACAACCCTAAAGCATCAGAAGAGGCTCGGACCTTCCTCCAAGCCTTTGGCATCCTCTACCACGCATGCCTCAGATCAAAAACTGCGGAAGAGCCAAAGAGCGCCCAGCATACAGGACAGCCCCGCAAACACGCTACTTTGGTAGAGACTAGCTTTCAGCTTGAATCCCCGGGGCATCAAGGATCCCCAAAGTGGAGGAGGCGGAGGTGGAGGAAAGCCTGTAGAGTGAGAGGGAGGTGGGGGCTGGCAGAGAGGAGGGAGGGAGGTCAGAGTGCAGGACTATGGCCAACTGCATTCTCTCCACTCTCTCCTGAGTCCCAGGCTCCTGAGCACAGCCGGAGCTGGGCCTATAGTCAGAGCTGGCTGGAGTGGCGGGTATGTATGCGGGCGAGATGACGGCGCAGCACTCAGTCTGCGAAGTCCAGACTTCTGTCTCTCCCACCCCCTGGGAATTTCATAAATAAACCCCTGGACCTGTTCCAAGAAGAATTTCAAGGCTTCTCGGCGTGTGGTGTGTTTCCAGAAACACAACAATTTTACATGGTGCCTGGTGTGCAGAGTCCTAAGCGACTGGTGGGGAGAAATGATGGCTGGGCTTGCCGAAGAGGAGGAGGGGGGCCTGTTGGATCGGACCGGGTGGGTGGGGTTGGGTCTGATGGGCAGACAAAGGATGAAGCTGCAGTCAAGGGTGCTAAGCGATCTGAGCCTGGGCTCCGCAGCTGGCAGTTGTAAAACCTGGCTTCCCAGACACCCAGTCTGCCCCGGGGTTAGATTGGCCAGCCTCTTCTCTCCCACCCTGGAGCTTTGGCAGGATTCTCCACCAGGTTTTTGAAAAGTGATGGGGTCCTGAAATAGCATAAAGTAACTCTCTCATTCTCTGTCTCTCTCTGTTTCTCCCGTCTTTCTTACTCTCCCTGTTTCTCATTCATATTCTCATTCTCTCTTTCTCTCTTTCTCTCTCTCTCTCTCTCTCTCTCTCTCTTTCTCTTTCTCTCTCCAAAATGAAAATCAGAAAGAAGGGAGAATGAGGAGTGGAGTAGACTCCAGGATCATGGTGGGGAAGGGAATAGAACAATACAAAAGAACAGGGAAGAGCCTTTGTCTGGGTGTTTGTCGACAGGACAGGGCCAGTCGTCATGGTGGGTATCCAAACAGGTAGCTAGAATCCCAACACCGAAGTTTGGTCAGGGGAACGTAGCTTCCACTCCTGGACTGTGAACTGCCTGAGGGGGAGGAGAGCTACAGGCTTACTCATTCCCAGGACCTAGGCCAAGGCCAGTCTCACAGACTTCAGTATGCACTCCAGGATAAAGAAACGGTAACCTACACATGGAGCGCTAGAACATAGAATAGCATTGGCTAAGCAAATGGCTTCAAATGTTAAACTTGAAAAGAGGTGACCCAAAGCTGGAGGATTCTCCTGCCAGCAGGAACTGAGTGACTTCTACCGTGGCCAGGCTCCGAGTGATCCAGAGAAGGTAGATGGTACCTGGTACAGACAGTACACAGAGCAGGGGAGGGCTTCCTGGAGGAGGAGTCAGTCCAGAGCTGGGAGAATTGCATGGGCTGGTGTGTTTGCTGGGTCCTAGGCTTCAAGGACAAAGACATTTAAGTGAGGAGACAGGTGGAAATCTCAGAGGACCTTATCAGGGAAAATACTGCCAGACAGATCTCAGGGATCTGAGGACAAGCCTGGATACCACTTGACTATGGGGTGAGGTCGGAGGGGTGCGTACACAGACACACCCATGAGCTCACCCCAGTGAGCCTCGCTTTCTCATCTCCTTCACCTTGAGCCTTTGTTCTGTACTTCTTTCCCAGCTCAATCTGGCTGGCTGCCACTTCCGGGCACCTGCCACAGGCTAGCTAAGTCACTGGCTTTTCTTGCCTTCTTAGTTCAAGTACAAGAAAGCCCTTCAGTGGCTCAACTAGTCTCTGTGTTGTTTTTCCTGGGACCAGATAGCCAGCCCTGGTAACACGTAGCCAGAAGCCTAACCATACAACACCTCCCCCAGTTCCCCTTCACCCCTGCCTCTCACCTTTGCCCCCTCCACTGACACCTGCTCCCTTCCCCTTCCCCTCCTCCTGCACCTTACTCCCCACCCCTGCTTCTCACCCTTGCCCCCTCCCCCATGACTGACCCCCATCCCCTGCCCCTTCCCCTTCACCCCCAACCCCTGCCTCCCCACTCCTGCCTTCCAACTTCTACCTTTGTCTCCCCTTCCCCTCCCCCTTGTGCCCCTTTCTCCTACCCCTTGGAGAAGCAGGAATAGCTCTCTTGCTGGTGAACACGATACACCAGCAGGTAAGAAGGAGACTTTATACCAGGAATCTCAGGGATATGGAAGGATAGGGAGGAGAAATCGGGATAACAGAGGAACTATCAGACTAGGTATTTGCTGAATGACCTCGGACTGGGGCTCAGTTCCTCTCCTGTACGGTGAGGTGGATGGTATTACTATTAAATAGTTGTGAACACAATTTGGGCAATCTTCCTAAGCAAGCTAGTGTCCGGTCTCTGGATACCATCTTTAGGTGTAAGGGGTTCGTCTGGATGAGTATTAAGTTCTCACCATATAGAAGTATTAACTACTGATCTGGGCAATGCCTCTGCTGAGACACTTGTCTCTGCTGAGCCTCCAGATTCTCTACTCTAACAGAATCAAAGCTGGGCATGATGGCACATGCCTTTAGTTCTAGCACTCAGGGAGCAGTGACAGGCGGATTCCCAAGTTCAAGGCCAGCCTGGTCTAAATAAGGAGTTCCAGGATAGCCAAGGCTACCCAGAGAAATCGTATCTCGAAAAAGCAATAATAACAATAATAATAAAAATGAAGTAACAGGACCAGACACAGTGATTTAAAATTCCCTTTCAGATTTAGAACTTCTTGACTCCAAGCCACAAAGACGCCTGTATATTCTGGAGAAGACAGGTGAAAAGGTGCAGAATGATCTTGTGGGACATGGGTACGTGGTAGTACGACCAAAGCACCGGGGAAGGGTGATTGGGAGATGAAGACATTATAGCACCAGCAGTCCCATGGTACTGTGAACAAGGCATGCAGAACAAGAACATCACGTTGACAGGAAGAAACTGCGAGGTTCCCCACAGCAGGAGAATGACCAGGAGAGCAATCCTGTTTGGCCAGTGGGCATGCTCATGTAGAAATTCAAGTATGAATCATCATGAGGCTGAGGGCACAGGGCCTGTTTACCAAGGAAGCACTGAGGTGGAACCAGGTCAGTGTGAGAGCTGAAGGAAGAAATCCCTCCTCAAAAGTCCTGAGGTTGCCTCTGGGACAGAGAGAGAGAGCAAGGAGAGCCTGGGAGGGTGTTCTTCAGGAATTCCACAGCTCAGCTCCTTCCTGTGGGACCTCTTGTGTATGGACTGCAGGCTGCTGACACCTTTGCTTCCCTCGATATGCTGGTTCACCTGTCCATCCACCCCATAAACCCCCATAAGCCCCCATCCTTTAGCTCCACCTTTTCTGGCTCTAAGGGATTCATCTGCTCCCACCTCAGGCTGATGAACACTTCCAGACAAGATAGTGCTGTTACACAGGGTTCCTGAGAGCTTATCTTTACTTGTTGTGATTCCTGCTGGGTCCACAGTGCCCTTCGGACATTCTTCCTGGTTTTCTGAGTCCCTGGATATCACTCTCACTTTCTCCATATCATTACATATTGTCACCTCTGCCATGTTTTTATGAATTTTTTTTTACGTTATCAATACTTTCTTCAAGTATACCCTCCACTGAAAGCCCTTTGTCCTTATAAGGAAATGACATCAAAGTGACTGTCCCTTGAGTGGGAATATTAAGACAAGCTCTCGTGCTCAGACATTTTCTCTTTGCTCACCTCCTCTCTCCTATTTCTGAGATAGTAGTATTCTCCTCCAGGCCAAAGCTGGCCCTCGTACCCTTGCATCTCAAGCCTATGTTCTTCATCTCTTTTACTCCTTCAGCTTCCTGTGCCTTTGAACACCTCTTGGCTCCTTCACTAGAGATGAGCTAGAGTCTCTCCACTCTTGGGAGAACAATAGAGCAAAGTAAGGTCATTCCTTTCACCTTGAGTATCCGACATCTTTTTTTTTCCCTTCTTGTTTAGTCTGGAAGTCGTTACTTTTAAATAGGATTATTTGATTCATTTACATTTATCATAATCATGCGTCTATCTGAATTTGTTTTTATTGTGTTCTATTTATTGCATGTCACCATTGTCATTTTCATTTACTTGTTTACTTCCTTGTGCTTTTTCATCCTGTTTCCTCCTCTCTTAACCTGGAAGTTATACAATCCTTTTCCACTAGTGGATGAATATGTAACTCTGTAAAGTATGAAGTCAGCAACGACTTACACTTTCCGTTTGACTCGTTTTTAAAAGGCATTTTCTATGAATAGTTAGTTCTAAGTTGATTTATTTTTCTCTAACTTCTATCTGGTTATGCCTTTGGGAGGGCTGTATATTTATTGTAATGTTAACTAAAGAATCTCCTATAATCAAGGGTTGATTCCTCTGGAGATGATTTGTTACTTTCTTTTTGATACTACCATGCATGGCTGAGGTTGCTTGAATCGAAATAGTGAGTGATTTCCCAAACTGTCTAGATAGGGAGAATTTTAAATTAAAACGTACCATGGAGCTGGCTTACATTTATGAATTATCCTGAAAGATTTTTGTCCCATTTTCACCCAATGCCAGAGTTCAAGCCAGATGACTTTTCTGGGGCGTCTTGGGGGAATTCTTGGCCCTCAGACTAACTGTATCACCTTCTGTGGGGCAGAGGTTTTCTCATTTGGATGGCTCCTCCAAGAAAACAGACCTGAAGTTTGTTTGGTGCACAAACACTCCCAAGGTGAAAGGCAGTCACCTGGCACCCTCTCTTTCCACTTAGGTGTTTGTTCAATGCGCCCGGGTGTTGCTGTACTTTTCCTACAAAGCTTATTTCTATTCACCACACACACGGCAATGACAGGCCACAGGAGAGATTCCAGCCAAGTCTAGCTCAGTGAGCGAATGAATTTAACGGGGCTACTTAAAGGAGCATGGGCCACTCAGAGGCAGATTCATCACGGAACAGTTCCAACTCCTGCTTAGGAGACAGTTCACAGTAGCTGTGTCCCTTCAGACTCAGTAGCTTCACTGAGGGGACTCCTCTCACCCAGACTTTGTGTATTCCTTACAGAACATCAGGGAGGGGCCTTGTGAATCTCCCAGATTTTGTAAGCTTCCTGAGTCTCCTGAGGTTCCTCCCTCCTTCCAGGAGGACATGCTTCAATTTAGTGCATGCAGCTAGACATGAACCCCAGGGCACGCCAAGCAAGTGCTCTACCACCGAGCCACAGTCCACCTTGTTGTTGGTATTTTTCCCTTCCTTGGTGGTTTATTGAATATTTGGAGTTGTTTTTCACAGCCAGCTTCTTTTAAAGAGAAAAATTACCCTGAAGTCTGCCCCCACTCACAGGAAGCCCCTCATCCCATCCTCCATTTGGCTCAGGCAGAAGTTATCAACGGGCTTACACCTCAAACCCAGGAGACCCTGGCTCAAACCTCATTTTGCATTAGACCCTAGATGCCTGTTCGAAGCCTCTCTTGCCTGTTTCCACAATTCTGTTCTCTCCATTCTTCTTCTACTTCTGTAAGTCTCTCCTTCTGCCATGTTGCTGTGCTCCTGGCTTCCAGTGCTCCCTTGAGCTGTATAAACATCCTATGCTCTGCTCCTGGCTTCCAGTGCTCCCTTGAGCTGTATGACGACCTTATGCTGTGCTCCTGGCTTTCAGAGCCACCTCTTTGTGGCTCACGTACACGGTGCTTATCCAACTCAGGGGTCCGATGGGGGATTTCATATCTCTCCTCACGAACACATCTTTTCTATACTAGGCACCAGTGATCTGTGTCAAGTCACCCAGAAGTCTCATCAGACGATCATCTCCCCACATCCACCAATCTCTCCTCCACCTCTTTAAGTCAGACTCTTGAATCCATTTCCCCATTCGGTGCGGCTGCCTAGGGTCTGCTCTTCTTCCTTTCCTGCGTAGGCTATGGAAACAGTCTCCTCTCTGGCTTCTTGCTGTCAGCGTTCCCATGGTTGAACTTCTGTATCAAGTTTTAGTTTATTTGGATCCTCTTTAAAAAAAAAAAAAAAAAGATGTATTTTATGTGAACGTATGAGTGCTGGCGTGCATGTATGTGTTTCACATGTGTATCTGTTGAAGCCAGAGAAGGCATTAGATCTCCCATAATTATATTACGAGTGGTTTCCAGCTGCCTGATGTGGGTGATGGGAACTGAACCTGGATCCTTTAAGAAAAAAGTACTCTTAACCACTGAGCCACCTTCCCGGCCCTGTTGTACGCACAGAGACCTGAATGTCTGAGGAGCACTGATTCTCAACCCAAGAACCGAGGGTAGCATGGCCTGATCCTGGTCACACCTAACTATTCAGCTGTTTCCTGTAGGGTGGAGTCCCCCAAGCCTCTGCCCCAATGAGTCTGACTCCTCCGTAGTGTGTGCCACAGTGTCCCTAAGCCATTGTTGTCTTTCTTTCACGCTTGTCTGCATAGGAGGACAAGCTTCATGAAATCCAGGAACTAAGACATAGCAATGTGTATATGTTGTGTCTGGTATACTTTGGCACTCTATAAGTGCTCATAGGACAGAGGAGTGCCTGCTGTCTTCTTGGAGCTCAGCTCTGTAGGTAAACCGAGGTGAGTCCTCTCCACAGTGTCTTGGTGCCTTGTGACCAGGATGGAAGCGGCAACACTGTGTGATTTTGTCACTGGAGCACAGGGAGAAAGGTTTCCCCTGAACTCTCTCCAGGAAAGTGACTTCTAGGAGGTCTGAGGGGTTGTGTAACAAAGGAGCACCATAGTGGTGAGGAGAAGCTCATAGGGTGTAGAGGGATCTAGCCTACGGTTTAAAGAACTTCAGTAGAGAATCTACCAGGGTATCTTAGGGTTTTACTGCTGTGAACAGACACCATGACCAAGGCAAGTCTTACAAAGGACAACATTTAATCGGGGCTGGCTTACAGTTTCAGAGGTTCAGTCCATTCTTATCAAGGTGGGAGCATGGCAGCATCTAGGCAGGCATGGTGCAGGAGGAGCTGAGAGTTCTACATCTTCATCGGAAGGCTGCTAGAAGAATACTGGCTTCCAGGTAGCTAGGATGAGGGTCTTAAAGCCCACACCTACTCCAATAAGGCCACACCTACTTCAACAGGGTCACACCTTCGAATAGTGCCACTCCCTGGGCTGAGCATATACAAACCCTCACACAGGGGCTGTGGAGAGACGGGAGGAGGATGAGACACGGAAAGGTTGATAAATGGTAGAAAGTTACAGCTGGATAGAGAGAAGTTTCAGTGTGCCGCCACACGAGAAAGTGACTCTAGATGATGAGAATTTCCACAGTTCAGAAAAGCCAGGGAAAAGGTGTCTGAAGGCTGTACTGCAAAGACGTGATGTCTAGGAAGATATGTTTACCCTGAATTGATCATACACAGTACATAGGTATACACGAATGTCACATGACACCACGAAATACAAGCACTTTTTATTAACTACAAAAAAGCAAGGCCACGTGGCTGAGTCTTTAGCCATGGTGAGGAAGTACTAGAAAGAGGCATTCTTGGGCCTGGTCACAGGAAGGAGAAAAGGATCATGGGTGTGAGCCAGACAGTCTGCCTTCTTGAAGTTCAGGGCCTAAGAGGGAAGGTAAATAGATGCCTCACCTGGGAGCTCTGACTGGACAAGATGCCCCACACCCTCACAACAGGGTGTGAGAAACAAAATTATCCCTTCTCCCCACCCCAGCAAATCTCATTTTTCATCTTCAGCCTCGTTCTTGGGAAAGCATGAGATGTCGCGGTTTTGAGCAAAGTGCAAGAGCAGCGGGCTGTGGTTTTAACAGCCGATTACGGGCAAGCATGGGCAAGCTGTGCGTTCTCTAAGTCTTTGTAGCCTCATCTGCAAGCAGGGCCCACTTGGGCGGGCCTCAGCTGCTCTGCAGGGCAGTAGCAGAGGCGAAGCTGTGATAAGCAGAGCAGCTACTCTCTTTACGTTGATACCTTCCGTGCTTTACAAACAACATCCTAACCAAATCTCACGGTGTCCCTCTGAGATCTCGTACAAATGAGTGAACTCGGGTTTAGGGAGATTAAAAACCTCTCCCTCAAAGTTTCAGATGAGCAGACAGTGGGTGTGCTTATCTGGGGACCTAGCATCAAGATTCTTGTTCTCTGTGTTCAGGGTGACCTTCCTGTTCAGAGGTAAAGTGACTCTAGGCTCCCTCTGTGAACCCTGGTCTTGAGGTGGACATGGTAGCAGGGCATAAGAAAGGATTGTCTCAGAGAGTGCTCAGTGTCCCCTTCCCAACTGCAGCGGTACTGACCGCACAGAATTAACTAGTATCCCTTCAAAATGTGTGAATGTCCTCTTCCTTGGAAGCCAGATCTAACAATACAACCAAGTTCTCAGTACTTGAGCAGGTCCACCGGTCACCTCAAACCTCCACAGAGGCAGGGGGATCAGAAGTTCAAGGCCATTTCCCTGTACATAGTGAGCTCACAGCCAGCCTGGGCTACATGAAACCTTGCCTCAAAACAAATAAAAGGCCTGGGTAGATGGTGGCACTTGCCTTTAATCCCAGTTCCCAGGAGGCAGAAGCAGGGGGAATCTCTGTGAGTTTGAGACCAGCTTGGTCTACAGAAAAGCTGTATTTTGAAAAACAAACAAAAGAGCAGGCAGGAAGGAAAAGGGACAGAAGGACCTGGATTCATACTGGGTCAGGAGGGTCAGGTCATCAGCAATGATGACCATTGCTATTCTGACAACAGATAGTTTGTATTTATTGAACTTTTGTGAGCACTGTACGCATAGGTGTGAAGGTGTACTCACATGTACACACGTGGAGACCAGAGATCAGAGGTCAACAGTGGCCATCTTCCTTTATTGATCTCCACTCTGTCTATCTATCTATCTATCTATCTATCTATCCATCTATCTACCAATCATCTATTGTCTATCATCCTTCGTCTATTATCTATCCATTCATCTATCATCTACCTATTATCTATCCATCCATCCATCCATCCATCCATCACCTGTCTGTCTGTCATCTATCTGGAGGTAAAGGTGTGCATGTTCCAGTGCATATGTAGAGCTGGGAAGACAGCCTGTAGGAGTCTTTTATCTGTGTCAACTCCAGTCATCAGGTTTGGTGACAAGCACCTTTACCCGCTGAGCTATCTTGCTGGCCTACCACCTTACTCTGGACAGATCTTTGTTGAACTTGAAGCTTGGTTGGCTAGCAAGACTCTGGGGTCAGCTTGTTCCTGCCTTCCCCCTGCTAAGGCTACAGATGTGAGCTGTACACCTGGCTTTTATCTTGGTGCTGTGGATCTGGACTTGGGACTTTGTGGTGACATGGCAGGCTCTTCACCAACTGAGCCATCTCCCCAGACTTGGATGCGGAGACACGGGCTGGGAGAGAAGACTGCCATGTGAACATGGAGGTAGGGATTGAAGTCACGCTGCCGGAGGCGGAAGAGCACCAAGGAATTCTGGGAGCCACCAGAAGCTCAAAGGGGAGGGGTCATTCCTGAAATGTTTGATGGAATGTGGCCAAGTTAGCACTATGATTTTGGGTTTCTAAGCTTCAGAATAGACAGAGAATAAATTTCTTATTTAAAGCCAACTTTAATCCAGTGGCCCTTAGTACTTACTGTTGGATCACAGTTGGGGACTTAAGCATAGTTGGGTAGACCAGTTAGACAGACTTGAGGAAGTAAGCTACTTCTTGGGGAGCACATGATATTGAGGGTAAAAAGAATAAAAAACAGTGGTGTTTATCACCAAGCTACTCGCTAAGCACCGATTTGACTTTCTACTTGTGTGTGTGTGATACCTGGGGAATGAGACTCAAAGTCCTGTTTTCCTTGGGTTCTTTGTGTTGGAAACAATTATAAGGTAAAGTGACAATTACATGTCAGAATAGCTCCCCCCTTTAGTTTGTTTGTTGCTTGCTTTGTTTTTTGTTTGTTTGGTTTTTTTTTTTTTTTTGAGACAGGGTTTCTCTGAGTAGTCCTGGCTCTCATGAGACTTGCTCTGTAGACTATACTGGCCCAGGACTCAGAGATCTGCCTGCCTCTCCTCCCTCCTTGATGAACTTCTCTATCTCACACATGAAACTATGCCTTTGAAAGGCTAAGATGTTGCCTGTCTTTTCTTAGTTTGTTATCAGAAGCAGAATATAGATCCCAAAGTCTCTTGTGAGCTCCTCAGAAAGACATGGGATCGTTTGCCTTTTATAAGCATTAACTTGAAAGTAATATTTGTCTGGAAATTATTTAGAAATTACTGGGATATTTAAAGGAGAAATAAAAAATTATTTCGGCCAGCCACTCTAGCACACACCTTTAGACCCAGAACTTGAGAGACAGAAACAGGCAGTTCTTGGTGAGTTTGAGGCCAGCCTGGGGTACATGATAATAAGACTTTGTCTCAAACAAAAACAAACAGAAAACTCTAGTAGTAATATTGAGTAATATCGTTCCCTTTTCTCCTACGCATATATGCATACATATCATCCACAAAAACTTATTGTAAAGGTTGGGGTTTGCATGAAGTAACATTTCCTCACACCATTAGTTTTTGTAAACCGATTTTAAACCACTAGTGCCCCTTCACATGAGTGTGCCACAGTTTATCTAAGCTTCTACGATTGCTTCTCTAGTTTCCAGCTTTTTCCAATGATAAATAAGCAAGGGAACATTTCGCGTAAATATTTAGCCTCATTATTTCCTGAAGACAGACAGGAGGAAATGCCGGGCAAATGCGATGCGTTTGGTGAGGCTGTCTGATAGGTGCTGTCACATTGTTTACCAAAATGGTTCTACCTGGCCAGCACCCTCGCCAAGGCTGTCAGCCATGCCAGCCTAGCTACATTTCGAAAACACAGAGGCTCGTACAGGTAGTTGTGTCCAGCGCGCTGCAGCGGGGCGAGTGGGGAGAGTCGCTGGGACGCCGGTTAGGAGACCCTGGCGATGAACCCAGCGGGACTCAGCGGGCCGGAGGGTCGGGGCTGGAGGATGGAGGGCGGGCGCCGGCTCCGCCACTTCGCGGAGGGAGGAGGGAGACGGTCCGTAAGTCGGTCGGCGGACCCGGCCTCCCCCGCTCTCCGCTCAGCTCGGCACGGGCGCTCGAGGTTGGCCGAGGCGAGAGCCTCCGCCCCTTTAACAGGGACCCTCCCCTTTAAGGCGGGCGCACGCGCGCGCCCGGCCCCGCCCTTCGGGGGCGCGCGCGGCGGCGGCCGCACCGGCTC
>NW_021605143.1:466681-486734 GCF_004785775.1 Grammomys surdaster | reverse complement strand
GCCGGGCGCGCGCGGGCGGGCGGGCGGAGGGAGGGAGGGAGGGAGGGAGGCGCCGGGGGCGCGCGCGCGCGCTGGGCGCTGCTGGGCTGCGGCGGCGGTTACTATGGCGGAGTCGGCCGGAGCCTCCTCCTTCTTCCCCCTTGTTGTCCTCCTGCTCGCCGGCAGCGGCGGGTCCGGGCCCCGGGGGATCCAGGGTGAGTCCGGGGCGGGGGACGGCGCGGGATGCAGAGGGCCAGGCGAGGCCTCGCGCTCGCCGTGGGGCTCGGGCGCGCCCCCTCCCCAGCCGCGCAATATGGCCGGGCGGGGGGCGCGGAGGGCCGGGGTGGCTTTGGGTCAGCCTTGGGGACCCGCGCGCTCTTTCAGGCGGAGCCCGACCGGGGCGCCCAGGGGGTCGTGCCTCCTGCACCCTCCGCTCCCAGCCCAGGCTTCCTCGAGATGTGGAGGTCCCTGGCTCCTGCCCTTCAGCACGTCCGTGCGAGGGGGGTTATTCCCCGCCAGCAGATGCTCCTGGGGGCGCCTTTTCTCCCGCCAAGATTGTGGGGTTCGGCGATGGGGGGGTTTGTTTCTCCGATGTGTTCTGATGCCGAGAGCCTATGCGTACCCTAGGCTAGGAGGGTAGGGGTCTCTAAGCCTCCTTCAGCTTGAGGTGCCTCCACCCTCTCTCCCCTGCCTCCCTGATGGACTAGGCACCGGAGTCACATTCCCCCTTCCTTCGTTCAGTCCCTTGGGTTCTACAGGGCACCCCCCTCCCACCCACCTCAGATACCCATGCCTGTAGACGTTGTTTGGAGGAAATGGGGCGAACAGGCCCCTAAACCTTTTTGGAGATTGGCCTCAGAACCACTCCAACCCCGTGAAACCCAGTTCCCCAGCTGTTAATCTGAATCTAGGTGTATTTGTATTTGCTTTCCTCTCACCTCCCCCACCCAGCCCCAGGAGGCCCATTCAGTTAATCACTCCGAGGATGCTTTTCAGGTGAAATCCTGGAACGCTCTTCCAACCCCCCTCCCAACCTCCTCCCACCCCTCATTATTTAAAGACCCCACGATTGGACAGTCTCCCCGGCCCTTGCCACACAGTCACTCCTCCCAGCACCCACCTTCAACACACACCCCTTACCTTCCAACCTTAAGGGCCTTGTGCTGGCCAGGTCCACCCCCACCTTTCCCACTACAGAGGTGGAGCCGTTCCTGTGGGACACTACACTGGCTGTGTTGTTTATGAGTCTTTTAAGGCTGAGAAGAGCCCATGAAACCCTAAAATATTTCATTTGGTAGTATTCTCAAATGTGCTTTGGCATTGGGGTTGCAGAGGAAGGTTATATTTGGCAGTTGCATCTGAGTGATTATTGACCCACAGATGGATATGGTGAGACAATTAGGATTGTATTTTGCTGCTCCCATTGTACAAAGCCTTCTGCTTTGGCTTCTCAGCCGCCCCCAACCTTCCAGCAATGGAAGTTCAAGTGTGTGTGTGTGTGTGTGTGTGTGTGTGTGTCTGTCTGTCTGGTGCTCTTCTCTCTACACACACAATGCTCAGGTGGGTCTTGGTTTAGTGATTCAGACCCTCAGTAGAAGACAGCACACTACTTTGGAGTCTCAAAAACAAGTTCATTATCCCCTGCTTTGATGTGTTCTCCCACAGTGGCAGAGCTTGTGCGTTGGGGTCTTTGTTCACTGGCTAGTGTTTCTGTTAGGCACTGTTCTGAGTTCCCCTGTGTTGCTGCTCTGTCACAGGTATCTGAGCAGCGGAGACTGATAAGCTCCGCCGGAAGCTGGATGAAGCAGCCTTACATTTGTGGGGAGAGAATGATTTTCATAAATAAGAATGTTCTCTGGGGCTTATGGGCCATGTTTTGGGATCTGTGACAGTGCTATTTCCCTTGTAGGGTGGTAAAAATAAGGACATTCCGTCTTCAGGTTTGTCGTGTTATGTGTGTATAAATAAATCTCTAAGTCCCTCCAGTGAAATTCATATCCTGCCTCTAACATCTCCAAGATTTTGAAACAGTTGAGTTCCCTACTGATTTGGTATATCTGTCTGTGGGCTTTTCTTGTTGCTAACATAGTTAAGAATGTTTCCATTGGTAATCCAACTGGTTCTGAACAGGGTAGAATTTGGTGTTGTTGTTTTGTATCCTCCCTAAAGTGGATGTTTGTTGGGGTGACGGTGGGTGGATATAATCGGGAGTTGGTTTTTTTTTTTGTTTTTTTTGGGTTTTTTTTTTGGTAAATGAGAAATTTGGTTGTATCTCCAGCAAACATTTTTCAAGGCCTCCAAACTTCTTGGCCAGACACTGCAATTTTTTCCGGGATACATCTGGTTGCCAATAGTGCATGCTACACAGACCACTGTTGCAAAAGGCTTAAAGTAAAACGTCACTTCTGGGAAAGTAGAGGCTGGGATAACAAGAAGTTGATTTTTCCCCCTCCCTTGCATTTCCTATACAGAGCTTGTCTGTGGGCTGGAGAAGTGACAGACCAGGACAGTTCTCAGGCCTGGTGTGTGGACAACATGTGAAGGCAGCAAGAGAGAGGTGTCTACTAATTCATCAAAACTGGGGCTTAGTTTAAAAAAAAAAAAAAAGGGCCAGGACAAGGAGGAGGGTTTTCACCCTGGAAACAGCATCCATTGGGTAGATGATGTGTTTTAAGACCTGTCTTAGGAATTTTCACTAGTATTATAAAATGTAAAATTAAGTTAGTAGCAGGGGAACCCGACATTCGTGTTTTAATGACAACAGCAGCAAGAGAGGCATCTGAGGTTCTGATAGGAACATTCTGCATTTCTGTGAAAAGCCTAGAAATATAACCCCAATCCGAGCTTTACAGCTCCGTTGAGTGGGTACGGACTTGAAGTGCAGGGGAAGTGAGCTCCTGTAGAGGGACAGGGAGCCTCTGATTAGTTTGTTCAAACAGCTCCTGGGGCAGATGTGATAAAGCACATTAAAATGGCCACTCTGGTTAAAGGTTAGAGGCAGATGGAGGGAGGAGGCTGGTGCTCAGGGAACTTTGTTTAGTACAGGTTGTCCTTGAACAAGTAACTTAACCTGTTACTGCCTCAACTTTCCCTCTGGAAATGAAAAAATACTTTTATCGCTCCGATTGGAACATTTGGGAGGCTGGCTTACTGATAGGCAGTTGGCACGGAGGTATTTTTAGACACGGTTTCTGAGTTCACTGAATAAGCAACGTTGGGTTACTTTTTATCTTATGGGGCAGAATAACATACTTTGATTGATAGACACGCCACATGTCAGTGTGGCTCATTTCTGATTTTGCTTTTTGGTAGCCAGGGTTCAGATTTCCTCAAGTTAATTTCTGCCCTTGGCAGGCTTTTTCCTCACAGACAGCAGCATACCTGATCTAATGGGAGACAGGCTGGAGGAGTGACCTGCTTTAGGCTGTATTGGTTGGTAATGTTATGCAACTCTGGGTGTGTTTATGGTACTATGTAAATGTTACATAAGAACATGGAGGCTGAGAGGTGGCCGGAACGCGGCTGTGAACACAGGGAGGTTAGACGGAAGGAAGGCTCCGTCCAGAAAGCCCTTGGGAGTCTGCAGGCAGGGGGAGAAGCTGCACCGTATTTCCCTCTAGAAACCCTCTCAGATGATTGTGCCTTTTAGGGGACTGCTGTGTTATAAATAGGTTTATTCTCCACGGTGAGCTAATTGTAACCTTGCTACCATTTAAGCATCGGTAGAGAGGAGACGCAAGAGGAGGGACATGGGTTGCTTTCAGCATGTCCTGCTGAGGCTGCTTGTTGCATCTTGGAACATGAGTTAGTTGCTTTGCAGTCTGTTCTCATAAGTACCCAGGAGTACATGGTGCCTTGCGGGACTGGAATTCTCAGCTCGGGGCACTTTAGACTTTATTTATTTATTTATTTATTTATTTATTTATTTATTTATGTTTGAAAGGTAAATTAGAATACTGGTATGGCTATTGTGTTTTAGTTTTAAAATCTTTTTTTGTTGCTGAAGTTCAGCTGGAGACAGCAGTCAGCAATCAGTCTGGGGTTCCTCCTTTCTGTACTGAGTTCTTGTGTTGTCTGTTACAGGATGGGGGGCTGTTGTAAAATCAACAAAAGGCTCCTCCTCCTTGTCCAGCCTACAGTGCTGGTCCAGCTGCAGGTACTCAGCCGGCGGTCCCACCTAGTCTAGGCATCCACATTCATAGAGCATCTGCTCTTGGGCCAGTCTGGCGTTTCTCTCAGCTCGTGCCATGGTGAGCTGGGTTTGAATACCTGCTTTCTGTTTCTGCCATCTCAGTGTTTCTACCCTGTGTGTGACTTACCCTGAGCTTGGACTCCAGTTGGATCTCCACTCTTGGCTGCTGGGTACCTGTTGGCTTCCATCAGGATAAGGGGACACGGTACACTGGTGGTCGGCCCTACAGAGCAGCTTCCTTCCCCTGCCATAGAGCCGCCAGAGTTTGATTTAGCGGTCAGTTTTCCACCCCAGCAGATCCTACCCGCACTGCAGGCCTCAGATCAGGCCATGTCGCCATTTTCCCCTTTTCCTTCTCTCTATCCAGTCTCAAGCCTGTGTTTGCCCTACTGAATCCTTTAGGTTTGACATAATGAGAGTAACAAGTGTCACATGCCTCTGATATCTACATAGTTACATATAGGAGATGTCTTTATTCATTCAGTTGGGTATGTGCCTAGAACAGCTTCTGGCATGAGGACGTAACACTGAATGAGAGGAACAAAAGTTCCCCAAACCTGCTGTTGTGGAACTTAAAATCACAGTGGATTAAACTCAACATAAGTAAACACAGTTCCCAGCGGAGGCTTCAAGGAAAGTGGAGTAGTGCGTGCCCAGAGCCCCCATCTGTCCCCTGCTTTACCATGAACTCTGTAAAACCGCGGAGATGCCGTGGTAGTTTGTTCTATAAGGTGGCCACAGACACTGCTGACCAATATGAACTGCCGCTCCTCCAGGAGGCACAGAGCCAGTTCCTGCAAGCCTCTGATCAGAGGTTTCATCAGATGGTCAATAGATAGCCCTGCTTCTGTATGAAGACACCTATTTAATACACAGTGTTGGTTCACACCATGAAACTCAAGCAAGAACAGTACTGTAACTTTTGTCTGGATCAAGCTTCCCAAACACACTGCTGTCCCAAGGCACATCACTGTCTTCCTGTGCTTGGGAATGCCAGACACCACTTCAGCACTCTGCTTGGAGACCATCTTACATTGCAAAATCATCAACAGAAAGCATGGCACTAAGTGGACTGCCAAGAGGACGTGTGTTTACCTTATGAGAACCTAAACGGGAAGGCGGTGTCACCTTGACTGACCTCCAGTGGGAGTGTGTGCACCGTGCTGCTCGGGTCTTACCATCATCTGCATATCCTCAAATGGCTGGAAAGGACTTCCAGTGTTGTGTTTTGGGGTTACAGATAACTTTTAGCAAGCAGGCAAATAAATTCATTCGCATGCAATCTGAATAATGGAGATCAATTTCAGTAGTTAAAACAGATGTCCTAGAGGTAAGTTGCATCATGTAGACTTTTAAGGACTCCTTTTTGTGTGTTTGCATATGGTGTGTGCACATGTGTGAGCAGGCACACTTGGTCATGCCTGTGTGGAGACCAGGGATCGATGTCGAGTGTTTTCCCCAGTCACTGTCCACTGTATTTTTGGAGCGGTCTCTTGGATAGACTAGCTAGCCAACAAGCCCACAGGACCTGGCTGTTGTCCGCACCATACCCTCTCCCAGTCCTTGGGTTACAGATGAGTGCCTCCACACCTGGCTTGTATGCGGGTGCTGGGGTCTGACCTCAGTCTCCCACGTTCACACAGGGAGCAGTGTGCCTATCTCCCAGGTCCCTAAAGTCCTTAATGGTGCCACTACATCTGAACATTTTATTGGCTTTTGGCAGTGCTGGAGTGGAACCCCAGAACTGTTATACACACACCCAGAAGTCCTCTAAGTAGATACACATATCCATGCTGAGTGCTAATCCATAGATTGTTTTAGCATATATTTCATGAGCACCTTCCATACATTGGGCATTAGCATGGCTGCTAGGGATGCAGCTGCCTTTCTTCAGAATACCCGCCTGCCAAGTGGGATGTACAGTAGACAGTATAGAAGAGGAATGTGCTTCTGGTAGCCATCCTGTTTCCCACGCAGAGCCCTGGGACCGATGTCTGTCCACCTGTACCCAGTTACTGAGTCTAACAGTGGTGTAGTCGGTCCTACCGCCTAGAGATTTGACAGAGAGGCCGCAGTCAGTTGATATTCAGGTAAGTGGGCTTGGTATCATTGAACTTGCCCTTTAAAGCCTCTTCTCAGTCCACTGCAGGAAGAAAGCCGAGATGCTCCAGCTGGCTTGGAAGCAAGGAAACACCCATGTTTTGAGCGTCCTGTCCGTTACATGGTAGACACACGAGGAGCTGAGAGTGGCCCTCACCTGACAGGAGGGGTAAAACAGTGCTTTGAGTATTCCCTAGGCAGTGGATTTTGCAGACAACCATTGAACTTGGAAGGGACCTTATCTTAGAGGAGAAGCCACCTTAGCTGGCTCCAGTTTGCTGTGTGTGGACTTGAGACCTGTAAAAGCTGAGTAAAGAATAAAGCTCATGTGTGTGTGTGGTGACCAGACAGCAGTGGACACAGTGGGAGAATGAAGAGAAACAGCCCAGGATGTGGCCAGGAGCTCAGCATCCTGTTGCTAGGCCTTACATATGAAGTCCTTTCAGTGGTGTGGTGGCGAGGGGCATGTATCCTCCTTGTAGCCAGAAGAGTGTCTGGAGCTCAAGGTTGGAAGTTATATGGATGAAACAGGAATTGTGTACTTTCCAGATTGGCTTGGGTTGAATTGAACTGAGGAGTTTCTAAGAGTTTGTGGAGGAGTCCCTTCGCCCCGAGTCCTCAAGTGTCGTCTTAGCATGTGTCTATATATTGCACTTAACCCTCAGAGACATAAGATTAAATCAGCCCATTTCTAATGGAAGTGAGAAATGAGGGAAGTGAGAGGATATCCTTGCCCTTCAGCAGTTTACAGGCAAATTGACTTTGCTTCTGCCTGTTGGAATTCCAGTGGAGCTGCAGGGGTTCAAACCTTCCCATTCACCGAGTGATGGTGGCAGTAAAAGTCACCAATAAAAGTCTAATCTACTGGAAGTGGAGCTTCCTGGGCACAGTGCCTCTGGCCTTTGAGACTTCCTTGTTTCTCAGCCTCAGCACTGAGGGCGTAGGGAGCTTAGGCAGTGGCCAGCGCCTGGTGTTCTAAGAGCGGGGATCTGCCAGCGTTCCAACCCTGCATTTGCCTCAGTCTCCCTCCCCTTCAGGGTTTTACTGTGGATGTGTACCCGCTCTGTCCCCTCTGTCCCGGGTCTGCTGCTTTCCTGTGTTTTCAGGGTCAGCTCTAGGCCCCAGGTTTGCATGGTTAGTCTGATGTGGCCCTGCTCTTAGGCGTCCGGCTGCCCTCTTCTCTGGATGGCACCTTGGCACTGCTGCTGGCCTTTCAGTGTAGGCCCAGGGCACCTTGTGTTTCTCATGGCCCCATGCCTTGCCTGTTGTTTCTGGTGAGCTTCCTTTCTCTCTCCTCCTCACTGAGTACAGTGTCCCAGGGGACCTTAGACTGCCGTGCTTCCCCTGGTCAGCGGGGCACCTTCCCCTGTGGAGAATGTTGGAGGTTCAGATAGCTTAAGGTTCTTCTTCCTGCCTTTAGACAACGAGTCCTTCAGCTGGACATAGAACCTTGTGTATTTTAAGTGCTTAATACATTAGTTTAATTGAATTCATTTTTCCATCCTCTTGGCAAAATTCTAGGCAAATAATTCCAATTCTGCCTTTCTGTGAATTTTTTTTACATATATTTTTACTTTTTAATGTGTGTTTTGACTGCATGTGTGTATATGTACTGCATGTGTGTTAGAGACCAGAGGAGGTTGTCGGATCCCCTGGAACCAGAGTAACAGATGGTCGTGAGCTGCCACGCAGGTGCTGGGAAGCAAATGCAGACCCTCCTCTGCTGGACAGCCAGGGCTCCTCTGCTGAGCCGTCTCTCCAGCCTGTGCTGATTTAAAAGATCAAAATAAAACAATGGATGCTATGGATATTTTTGAGTTCCTTGGACATAGTCTCTCTTTGATTTCTGTGTGAGCGATTTACACTTCCACTCACTGCAGCCGGATGAGCTCAGGCGCAGCCTCATTAGCCTCTGTGTCTTAGTTCATTTGTGTGTCTGTTTACTTCTCCTTCATTACCTGAGTTGCCGAAAACAGTCATCCCTGTCGCTTCTGTCCCGCACCAGTGTGAGGGTCACTGCTGTCTGCTGACAATGTAGTTCCTGGGTCAGGAAGAGAAGACTCCCCCCTGCACCAGTGAACCAGAAGTGTCTACATACATGCAGCCAAAACAAACAAACATCAGCCACTTTCTGTGTCTGTTATAAACTAAGCTAAGGAGAATAAACCAGATTCCTGAAGGTTTAACTATGACTGAGCCTGTGTGTTTAGGCCTCAAAGCCCTTGCACACACTCCCTCTTTGCTGGTGATGCCTGCTTGGTTGTCCCTCTGTGATGCTCAGGTATTTACCATCAGTCATAAATTAAACTGCAGTGACAGCTCCTTAGCATAAACATCAAACATCTCTTCTGAGTGAGAACAAAGCTTTCATTCTCTACACCCCAGGCTTCAGGTTGAACTTGTTTAAACAGCTCTCTGGGGTTGGGTTTGTCTCCAGGTGGATCTCGAACGGCACAGTGTGGAGCTGCTTTCCAGACACCTCTCTCTTGTGCAAGCTCCATTCCAAGATCTTTTCCAAGATTTGGAGTTAAATGCCAAGTTTATCAAACGTCTATTGTTAAGTTGGTGGGTTTGCCCTAATACAGAAACTCCCTTTTTTACACCAGTTGCTCCCCCAGCCCCACCACCCCATAAGTGCTTTTCCACCACGGTTGTCTGGATACCACAGTGCGTTGTGGCCTCTGACTGTGTTGTGTCTGAGCACTCAGAACTTTGTGTCTTGTTTTAAATTCAACTTTGATGATCATGAAGGTGAAATGGGACTTGGGAGGGGCAGCCAATAGCTTGTGATTACCTTGCTGGTGCAAGAGTTTCCTACTTAATGTAGTTCAAACCTTGGGGTTCAGTATTAGTTCCCAATTACTGCCTTCCCACCTTTTTATCCCTCGAGCAAACCAAACTGTCTATTTGTGACAGTTCAGGGTCAGATAACTCTGTTTTTATTGTCATTCAGATCTCTTTTTTTTTTAATTTTTAAAATGTATTATTTGTGGGGGATCAGTACACATTCCAAGGCGTGTGTGTGTGTGTGTGTGTGTGTGTGTGTGTGTGTAGATCAAGAGGACAATTATCTGTATGAATTAGTCACTTCTTTCTTTCTACCATGTGGGTCCCAGGAATTGAACTCAGGTCGTGGTGACTGGCCGGAAGTGCTTTTGAATCAGCTGAGTCATCTTGCTGGTCCCCAGTTTAAGATTTTCATAAGCATTTTGGCAGTTGTCTAGATGTACAGTTACCGTCTCATTTTAAGCAGTGGGGAGAATGGCAGCCAGGGGCTTTGGGGAGGAGCTTGGGTAGCAGAGCCCTTGCTTAACATGGAAACAGCCTGGCACCGCTTAAAACTGGATGTCCACTCAGAGGTGGACAGTTGGAAGTTCAAGGCTAGCCTGGGATGTGTGAGATCCTCTCTAAAGTAAAGAGACAGTAGGGACAGTACACGTTCTTAATCTCAGTGCTCTGGCGGCCCCTGGGCAGAGTCCTGAGTGTGAGGCCACCTGGTCCAAATAGCAAGTTCTGAACCAGACGGGGCTGCACAGTGAGACCCTGTGTCAGTATGGGCTGGAGAGATGGTTAAGAGAAGTAGTTGTTCTTGTAGAGAGGGGTTCAATTCCCAGTGCCCACAGGATGGGTCACAACCATCTGTGACTTCAGCTATAGGAGATTCTGTCCTCCATGGCTACCAAGCACAAATATGGTACGCACGCACGCACGCACGCACGCACGCACGCACGCGCAGGTGAAACACCAATGAAATTAACAAATCTAATCTAAGTAAATAACAACATTATAATCTAGACGTGCATGTGATTTACTGGGCTGAGACTTCTCAGAGTCGGTCCAGCTCAGTATTCCTGCGTCTATCACACACCATGCCAGGTGGAGAAGAGAGGAGAAGGTGACAGGACCCAAGCTGCCCTCCGTGTGCACTCAGAGATTATTGGGACTTGAGACATGGTGGAAGCCGGGAGAACTCTTAGCACCATGACTTCGATTTTTTTCCTGTACATTTGTTTAGTTTTTGTATTTGAGATTACATTACACAGTTTGCTTTGGGTGTGTGGATTTATGGTAGTTTTAAATTATAAAAAAAAGTACATATAGCAGGATTTATTTATTGTAAGCATTAGAAAGTGTATACTGTGGCATTAAAGCCTGACGCAATACCCAGTCATCACTGTGGGATTC
This sequence comes from Grammomys surdaster, assembly GCF_004785775.1. NCBI lineage: Eukaryota > Metazoa > Chordata > Mammalia > Rodentia > Muridae > Grammomys > Grammomys surdaster. The sequence continues at coordinate 476,278 of NW_021605143.1, read as the reverse complement.
TCAAAAGTTGTCTGACCCACCCAGAGAGAACCCTTAATAATCGGAAAGTTCATTAACCAGCCTTTCCTCAGCAGCCCCTCCAGCCACAAACCCATAAACCCATGTTGGGAAGTATCATCTAGATTGGGATCACATGACATGGTTCCTTTTTCTACAGTGTTTTCCGGATCCATCCATATTGTAGTATATGTAATTGTTTCCTTCCTGCGGCTTAGCAGTGATTCCATTATTTGAATATGCCGAGTTTGCTTACCCATTCATCAGTTGATCAGCGATTGAGAGTTTTGTGAATTTCAATTCTTTTCAGTATCAGGCTAGGAGTGCACTTGCTGGGTATGTGGTAGTTCTACTGGACTAAACTACATGGTGACTCTGTTTCTCATACCAGAGAACAAGCACACATTTTCTGTGGTGCTACAACAGACACTTGGGTCTTGATTGACTTTGTGTGGGGTAGGAGGAGTGTATACCTGGGTGTCCGCATGCCCTTCTGCTGTGGGGGACCCAGGAGTCAGACCCGGGGCCAGGCCTGCTGTGAGCACTCTCCCCGCTTGAGCGTTTGTGCGGGTGGGGAGCCCGGAGTGACCTGGAGTCCAGCCTCCTCTCTAGCCTCCTCCTGCATACTGCAATACGAGGAGAGTTCATCAGTTTTTAAGCCTACTCTCACTGAGTTGATTTGGTGAAGAGATACTTTTTTTTCTGTATTCTAAGCCCAACTGTTGAAAAGCATTTGATCAGATTTATGACTTCGTTTCTGGTCTCAATTTCTTTGATCTGTATCCTGTCCTTACGTGGTGTTTAATAAGTATGACTTTGTAGAGTAAAAAGTTTACAATTGGGAAATGTGAGTTCTCTACCTTGGTTCTTTTGTTCCCACCTTCCATGGTTGTCGTGACTCTTCAGGGTCCCTTAGAACGTTATGTGAATTTTATCGTCAGCTTTTCCATGGGGGAGGGCCGTTGCCACTGATGTGATTGATAGTGATGATACCACATCATTCTATATATATATATGATTTATTTATTTTATGTATATGAGTACACTGTAGCTGTCTTCAGACACACCAGCGGATCCCATTACAGATGGTTGTGAGCCACCATGTGGTTGCTGGGAATTGAACTCAGGACGAAGGGCAGTCAGTGCTCTCAACCACTGAGCCATCTCCAGCTTTCATATATATTTATAATACAGGATAATTGGGACTGGAAGATTGTGTGAAGCAAAAAGTAAAACAACCTAGTCAAGGAAAAACACACTGAGGCTACTGGCGTGACCCTGCACACTCACATACATCACAGGCACCACACATGCACACACACGTCAGATACACACATCACGTACAAACACATCACTCACACATATCACACATACACACCACACATCACACATATCACATACAGAGACACATCACACTCACATCACACACATACACCATACATAGACACATCACATATACATCACATACAAACACGTCACTCACACATATCATACATGCACATATACCATACATATCACATGCCATTCACACTTAGCTAACACAACCACATCATACACACATCAAATGCACGTGTGCATACACACAAATAAAAATTTTCAAAAGATAAAGTGCATTAAAAGACCAAAACCTAGCATACAATGTTTAGAATAGCCTTGGTAAATTTTACAGAGACTGGATATCCTACTGGGTAATTCTCCAGTGTGCATGACTAGAACTGAGAAGATAACAGCAAGTGGGGGCTTTGATAAACAGCACAGGGTGGGACAGCTCATGGTGTGGAGACGGCAGACTGCAGACCTGTGGGGAGGCACAGCAGAAAGAGTGACCTGGCGGAGACGGGACAACCTGACACAAGACCGCTCGCAAGATCTTGTCCTTATATGGAAGCATTGGGCTTAGAAGGATATGATGCCGACCTACTAGCCAGGATAATGCAGCCGGACAAGCCACAGGATTAGGTCAGACATGAATGATTGCAGACCATAATTATCAAAGCAGAAGCAAGGGAGGGGCCTGTTTGTAGGGATGGACATGATGGCTCCTGCCACTGAACGTGACAACCTGAGTTTGATCCCTAAGATCCACATGGCCGAGGGAGAGGTCTCATGCCTTCAGGTTGTCCTCTCTCTTCCACGTGTGCAGTATAGCATGAATGTGCACGCATACACACACACACACACACACACAAACACACAAGCAGATGTCTTTAAAAGCTCATTCTTGGAGCTGGAGAGATGGCTCAGTGGTTAAGAGTACTGGCTGCTCTTCCAGAGGTCATGAGTTCAAATTCCAGCTCCCACGTGGCAGCTTACAACTGTCCATAACTGTTGTTCCAGGGGACCCAAAGCACTTACATAGACATACATGTGATCAAAACACCAATGTACATAAAATAAAAATAAATAATTTTTTTTTAAAAAGTCCATTCTTAAGTCTTAGAACTAGTAAGGAAATATATTGAATCCAGTCTTTAGTTTTGAATGGAATCTAGTGAATGCATAGTGTGAGAGGCATCTTTGCCAAAGACTGCCTAGTGGGCTGGAGGAGGGCAGTGCTGAGGACACAGTACTTGCATTAGGGCCTGTCACAAAAGGAGACATCTAGAAGTTATATGTGTCATAATTTGAACTGACACTGAGCATGGTGGAACAGACCTAGAGTCCCAGCAGTCAAGAGACTGAAGCAGAAGGAGTTGAAGGCTAGCCTTGGCTACATAGCAAGACCCTGTCTTGAAGAGCTAAGAATGGGATCTAGAGAGTTGGCTCAGAGGTTAAGAGCACTTGCTGTTCTTGCAGAGGACCCAGGTTCAGTTTCTAGCACCCACATTGTGGCTCACAACCATCTATAACTCCAGGTTCAGAGGATCTGACACCCTCCTGCCTCTACAAGCTCCAGTTACCTACATGGTATGTATATGTATATGTGTATGTGTATGTGTATGTATATGTATGTATACATCCACACAGGCAAACATTCATAAAATAACCGATGTAATAAATCTTAAAGAGCAGTCACATCTGAAACCCCTAGCCTTCCTAGCACTCAACAGGCAGAGTCAGGAGGATCAGGAATTTAAGGCCAGTCTGGGTGGTGGAAGACCCTATCTCAGAGACAGAGAGAAGAAAAAAAAAGTAAAATTGAATTGGATGCACATCAGACCTTCAGATCTGAGTTTATAGAACTGCAGAGGCATGCATGCTAAGGCATCAGCAAAACCCAGGACACAGAAACTCCAGGATAAGCCACCTGGCTTCCTCAGCAGGTGATTTTCCTGAAAGTAGTAACATGGGTCTGACAAGGTAAAGAACTTTTGGCCACATGCAGTAAAACCGGTTTTTGGTTCAGATTTGAACAAGCCAGCTCTTAGGCATCTTTCAGGATGACAGCACTGACAGGCGCAGGGAGGGCTAGGGGCATGCTCGGTTAACTTGAGGAAGTGAGGAAGCCGAGCAGTTTAAGACATAACTTGTAGACGATTCTCAGAGCTAGCCCAGGACCAGCTGTCCCTGCCCTGCTCTTAGAATTCAGGCACAGACAGCCGACTCAGGCCAGTCCATTGGCACCCCAGAGTATCTGGAACAGCATGGTTTTCATCTATCTTGAAGGGCTTCAGCCCTGTAGTGATAAGTGGCCATTTGATTTATTTTGTGCTGGGGGAGGGGTGCCACAAGCAAGGGTTTAGATCAGAGGACAACTTTCTGGAGTCAGTCCTGTCCTGAGAGGTGAGGTTCCAGGGACCAGGCTTGGGTCATCAGGCTTGGCAGCAGTCCTGCTTACCTGCTGGCCATCTCACCAGCCCAGTGGCCATTTTTTGAATAATGATTTCCTGTGAGTTCTGCTCATTCTATTGTAGAGACACGGGTGAATGAAACAGTCTGGTTTTTTGTTTTTGTTTTTAAATAGTACTTCAGCTAGAACACTGTTAGTGACCCAATCCCTCTATTTGTAAAGAGATTCCAGAAATCCTGGGTGATGCACTGAGATCCATAGTGAAGGTTAAGCCACCAAGGAGAGGTGACTGTGGGGTTTCTCTAAGACCCGACAGCCTAATGGTTTGGAGGTCTTAAAGGAGGTAAAAATGTCTGAATAAAGGGAGTGAGGAGACAGAATAGGAACTATCAAAGGCCAAGGTCTGTGCTGGGGGCTGTCTGGAGACCTGGCAGAAGTGGGAAGATCCGGGTTCCAGGCTGACTTGTGTTACGTGAATTCTGTCCCACAACTACTACAAGAGGGAACTTTGGCTGCGTATGCAGACCTGCCTCTTCAGAATAGGGACGGACAGCTACGTCGGTGTGCGTGGCAGGAGGCAGAAGGACCAGACTGGAGGGAAGCTGCAGGGGTGAGAGTGATGGGGCTTTAACTGGGAAGGTGTCTCCAGTGGTTCTGAGAGTTAGGAGCCCTGGGCAGTGTCACAGGGACACTGGAGAACACCGTGGGTGCTCTAGAAACAACTGGGTTTGTAAGGTCCAGACACTGCCGCCTGCTCACTTACTGTTTGTGAGCCTCTTAACCTTTTCTGAGGCTCGTTCCACTATGTCTGCCTCAGAGAATGCAGATCACAGAATAGTGGAGTTGCCTGCACTGTGCACTCACTCGAATGTGACCAGTTGAGCATCATAGTGTCCAAGAAAGCCAGCCCCTTGTTCTTGTGTTAGCCCTGGTGAACTTACTTAAATGGCTCAGTAGTGAAACTCTTACCTAGCGCGCCTGAGGCCCTGGATTCTGAAAATATCAGCCTGTCAGAAAAGCGCGTCCTCCAGATCCAACCCTGAGCAATGCCCACGACAGACGCCGAAAAGCTGTGGGGAAGTTGGGGGAGGGCCAAGGGAGAAGCTGTGTCTCCCTGGGACAATGCTCCAGAAACAGCTTATGAAATGTGTTGTCCCTCAGGAGTAATGAGTAAATTAAGGCTCATGGTCGCTCTAGCTCTGAGACCATTGAGGTTGTGTTCATAACCAGTTCTTGACAGAGCAGGCTGCTGTGCAGGGTGCTCCTAACTTTCTGAGGTTGTGAGTATCCCCTGGCCATGTCTTGTGACACTGTGAGTCTAAGGCTCTCTGGGGTTCCTGGGACTTCCCATTTGGGCACAGCGTTGAGCCTCTGTCTTCCAGAGGCTGTGTACTACAACACACAGCAGCCAGAGTCAGCCCAAGTTGGGACTTGGCTTTTCTCAAAACCACCTTTCTTCTGAATCAGATTTACACTTACATCCTACCACAAACCACCTCCCAGTCAGACAGACTTTGAACCATACTGCAGTCCTATCAAGGCGGCTTTGTCTTAATTTCAGTTCTGATTAATTAGACTCGTTAATAACTGAGAGTCTGTGCTGGGAAGGGAGGGCTCATGTTCTGACAATCCTTCCCCCCCAACATTTGATTGGCCATTTGATTTGTTTTGATATATTTCAAAGTGCTGGGGACCAAGCCTTGCATGTGTTAGACAGGCCTCTCAGCCGCTGACTTGTTCACACAGAGTGAGTTGGTGCCTCTGTGGTGGTCACTGTTTGTACATCATGCTTGCTGGTAGAGTAGGGAGTGTTTCAGATGATCGTGTTGTTATACACACATGTGCAGGTGACCTGACCCTGTGGCTATACACACACATGTGCAGGTGACCTGACCCTGTGGCTATACACACACATGTGCAGACTTTGACCTGGTGAGTCGTCGTGAAGCATTACAGGAGGCTGCTGTCATTAGCCCAGATTTAGCTTTTCAGAAAGAATTAAATTTAGGATATGAATTTATAGTAAGTTCAGCATATGCTTGTAATTTTATTATTGCTTCTTCTGTTTCAGTGAAGAGTATTAGCAGATGAGTGGTGAGCGCACGTGTCTTTAAAGGACACAGCAGACTGACTGAGACGAGTGCTCTGGACCTAGACCAGAGGGAGGAGAGCTTGTAGCTAGCGAAAGCGTGATGTCATCTCCTTCACTTCCTTCTTCCGCTTAATCAGGAGGAAAATGAGGTGCAGAGAGGGTCGATGACTTCCTGAAGCCGCACAGCCCTGCAACCATGCAGTGAGCTAGCAGTTTCCTCTGAGACTGGAACTCGCTTCTTCCTAGTCAGTGTTAAGAGACATTTTTCTTGTTGGTTTTTTTTTTCTTTCAATTTTTACATTAATAGGGAGGTTCATATTTCTTAAGTACATTATATTTTAAGTCCTTTTAAAGTATATTACTATATGTAATATTTTTATGTTGTGTGAACCAGTTATTAACAGTCCTACTTCATAGCTTCAGCCCAAAAGAGACTGTCACAGTTAGGGTCACTGCATGCTCCAGGTCATGTGGCCAGTATTGGAACTAGCACTTGAGCTTCAGGTCTCTGTGACCTGTTGCTCCGTGATGCCCACTGTCACTCCTGCTGAAGTAGATTCAGATCTTTACAGGGTGTGGGTATGTCGATGTTTGTCTCCACAGTGTGTTTAGACTTGCCACTCGTCTGTAAGAGGCAAAGGTGCGCCACAGAGGATGGGATGAGCCCTGCTCAGGGTAGCCACGGCACTTGGCAGGCGCTGGGCTAATTTCCCTCTTGTCTCTGTAAGATAAACAGTGTTTGCTGGTTGGATAGTCGAGGCCTAGATAGGCTCAGGGACTTGCCCGCTCCTTATCACAAACCCACATGGCCCACTTCCCAGCTTATCCTGGGCCCTTCCAGCATAGATTTCGCCACTTCTGTTCTTTCCTGCCTTATACCAGGACTGTTTAAGTACTTCCCAAAAATAATGAGCCATGTGTGGGTGTGTTCATTCTCCAGAATGAATCACTGTGAATGAGGCCAGCACCACCGAAAGGGGAATAGCTATCAGGAACCAGAGACTCGGTCTCCTCTGCCCCACTAATTGATGGACTCCGAGGTGACTGCTTTTGAAAGGGCGGCTGTGGGTTTGGCCGTGTGTCTCACTCAGCTCAGAATAGTCATCTCTTGAAGTTGTTAATTTTCCCTTTCTTGCTTCCCAAAATAGACCTGATGCTGTTGTCTTTGGTGGACATCACAACACAACACGGTGCTGAGAGGTGCTCCCTGTGGGGAACCCCTAAGGGACACAAAAGGGACTTGTCACAGTCGCCTTCTTGGATTAGCAGGACTCCAGAGGAAGAAAGGGGGATCTTGCCAAGTTTTCTGAGGCTTGAATAAGTTTTAAGTTCTTAAGAGGAGTGAGACAGAGCTTGGCTTAGTGGCCCAGGCCTGTGATCCCAGCACTGCGGAGACTGAGGGATGGATGGGGAGTCCAAGGCCAGCCGGTCACTTAGTGAGACCCTGCCTCAAACACACAAACCAATAGGGAAAAAAAAAAACAGAATGAGAGAGAAGTTTGAACCTCAAGTTTGGGAGGAAGATTTGAGGTTTTCTAGTCTTGGAACTAGAAGGTAGAGCTGAGACCCAGGGGAAGCTTACTGTGAAAACTCCTTTTACAACTGATCTGCTCACAGTTCCCTGCTTCAGGTGCTCTGTCTGTGAGAGATGGTACAGCCCAAGCTGCTCTCAGGTGGCTGCATGTTTGGGGATTCATCTCAAGAAGATAGAGGTCTCCTCAGACACTGCAAAGAATACGGAAGGGTTCCCTCTACCTGCTCTCCTCCCAGTGCCGCTGCCACCGCCACCACCTCCTCCTCCCTGTGTCCTTGTGTCCCTGAGTCCCTGTGTCCCTGTGTCCTTGAGTGGGAACAGCAGAGGGGTTGCCTCATTCATAGACACTCTGAGGTAGCCTGGGGTTGTCTTTGGATCTACAAGGCTGAGAGACGACTGTCAGAGAGTAGACGAAGAGGTGAGGATAGGTTCTTCTAGCCTAGGCTTCTCTTTGGATTGGCCCCAAGCCCTTTTGTGTAGGCTTAGTGTGCAGGTCCTCCCATGGAGTGCACTGAGGCCTTGCACCCTTCCCTCTGTCTCCTGGTGGGCGAGCGCCTCATTCAGCACTGTAAGTACCAGCTTCAGTGTTATAGCCAAAGCTACATTCCTGCCCATCCTGGGAGGTCAGGGCTAGGTTAGGCTTGGGAGAGACAGTAGAGGAGCACCAACTGTCTGTGCTATTCTTGTTAGTCAGATAAATAAAGGATCACAGATTCCAGGGCTGCTGAGCAGCTTTCGGAGGCGCCAGATTCATTTGCAGTGATTTCCTGTTGGTGGCACACACTTCTGTGTGATACATACCCAGCAAAAGTCACCAGCCCCAGTAGGGATTGTGAATTCTGCACAGATGAAAAGTGTGTGCGAGCGTGTGTATAGCACACAAGTGAGTGTATGTAGTCATGTCAAGTGCTGCTTGGGGCCTTTCAGGATGGCTTAAATGTATGAAACACTTTATGTGCATGAGTTCACTTTGTCCTCAGCGTGACTTTGTGAAGCAAGCATTCAGAGTCTCCGTGGAGAGTGCCCTCCTAGCCCTCGTGCATGCGGGGTGCCAAACATGGGTAAACAGGAAGCTCACCAAGGGAAGAGACGACTGGCAGAAGTTTGAAGGATTTAGGCAGGAAAAGGAATTTCAGTGAAAGGACAGATGAGACTGTGTCTCCCTCATCCTGGAATCGGGTGCCTGGTGTCCAAGAAGAGGTGGGAGGAGACTGGTTTCAAGGACTCCTGGGTAGTTCTGTATGGGATGTAAGGAGTGCCTGCTTTCTGAAGGGAAGGCTCTGTCCACCCAACAGGACCCATTTGGACAGAGTAGATAGTTCATTTGTCCTTTATTGGCATAGACTAGAGCAGTTAGGGATTCTGGGCCTACAGGACTTTTCTGTGAGCTGAATAAGGTGCAGCAGTGCCTGGCCAAGGCTCTCGTTCTGCCCGCTGCTCTATAAAGGCTGCTTATTTGGGGGATGTGAAGCATACCAAGGGGCCACTCTGACTCTGGAAAAGGACCTGGCGGGAGCTCCCACATCACGGTTGATACCTGCCTCTGCCTGTCTTACAGCTCTGCTGTGTGCGTGCACCAGCTGCCTACAGACCAACTACACCTGTGAGACAGATGGGGCTTGCATGGTCTCCATCTTTAACCTAGATGGCATGGAGCACCACGTACGTACCTGCATCCCCAAGGTGGAGCTGGTTCCTGCTGGGAAGCCCTTCTACTGCCTGAGTTCAGAGGATCTGCGCAACACACACTGCTGCTATATTGACTTCTGCAACAAGATTGACCTCAGGGTGCCCAGTGGTGAGTGGGTCCCCTGTGTCGTTACCTCACTTAGAGAGAGGGCATCATGTCCTTTGATTCTTGTCTGCTCGTTCCCAGCCCTCAGCTCAGGGATTTAGTTGCTCCAGTGGGTTTAGTTGCTCCCTGAGGTGATGACAAAGGATCGGCCTCCTTTCTAAGCAGGCTTCTTGCTCAGATGGTGAGTAGAGCAGAGCTCCCAGCTCCTCGTGGAGTAGAGGCTGTCAGCAGCCGAGCTGTCTGCTCTGGGGACAGGATGCACGGCACGAGGAAGGCTGAGATTAGAAAGGGGGGTAATTGCAGTGGAGCAGTGTTAGACACTGCCTCGGGCAGGTCCCCCATTTGTCAGATCTTTCTGGGGAAAGACTGAGCAGAGCCTGGAGAGATGGCGCCAAGCTTGCTACTCTGATGTTCTGTGAACTTCCAGAGTGGGTTTGGTCCCACTGTTG
>NW_021605143.1:449181-464181 GCF_004785775.1 Grammomys surdaster | reverse complement strand
TGGGAACTGAACTTGGATCTTCTGGGAGAGCAGTTGAGCTGGCTGGCTGGCTGGCTGGCTTTTTTTGTCCAGGTCTCACTTGGTAACCTTGGCTGGCCTGGAACTTACTATGTAGACTAGGTTAGCCTCAAACTCATAGAAATCCACCTGCCTTTGCTTCCTGAGCACTGTGATTAACCATGTGCACCGCAGTGCCTGGTCCAGTGTGTGGTCCTAATCACTGAGCCATCTCTCTGTCCTAGGTATTGAGTTTTTAAATAATGTTGTCTTTAAAAACATTCAGTTCATGTTATGTATGTAACTCTGGGCCTTCTTAACAAATGAATACCAAACATCCCCTAGAAACAAAGACTAGGAAGAAGCTGGCCTGTGCTCAGATGAGCTGGCATGGTGGTCGGAATTGTTGTACAGCATGCACACATAGAGGAGTCTTGAAGAACAGGTTGAGGTTGTCAGTGAGGTAAGCAACAGGGAGTGTTCCAGGCCACAAGACAGCCTTTGAATGCAAAGAACAGAAAGCCGTGAAGGTTCATGATTTGTTTAAAAACTCAAACGGAGACTGGCTTGGTGTGCCTGGGGGGCAGAGGCAGGCTGGCCAGGCGTCAAAGACTCTGGGACCACACTTTATCTCACAGGTCATTGTGGAACTGAACATTCTTATGTGGACAGATGACTGGTCCTTCTTCCCTTTGGACGCAGTGTTGGCAGTGGTGTGGAAGACGGGTCCACTCACTTGCCAGTGTCCTACTAGGAAGGGTGGGTGAAGCAGGGCTATATGTGGGTGCACCAGGCAAGAGCAGGCTGAGATAAGGTCAGAGACCAGGTGGGAGTCTTTCGGGCAGAGTGGGACAGGGCATAAGCTTTTGGGGAAGGGTGGAATTTCTGTAAAACCCTTAGCAGTGAGCCACATGCATATTAAGCACACAGTAAATCCAGCAAACCCAGGGTTACTAACAGCTGTTATGTGGTCCAGTGGGAGAGAGTGGAAGTCAGTCATGATGGTAAGGGGGATTGGATGGAGAGGGAGATAGACACCAGATGAGTCAAAAGAAGAACTGATGAGCCCTTTGAGACAGTAAACTGAGTCATGAATTAGTGTGGGTAGTCCCCAGTCTACATTGGAGCCTTCTGTGACTAGAGTTCTCTGCAGAGCTTGGTACCCTTTGTGCTTAGATCATGGGTCTGCTTTGTTGGCCACACAGCATTGCCCTCTAGTGGCTAGTGAGCAGAAAGGCAGGGCCTGCCTCAGGAGCCTGCTCATGTTCCTCCTGTTACCGTCAGAATAAAGCAGACATCAGTGAGTTGGTAAATCTAGTCAAAGATTTACATGCAGATCTTTCATCCGTATAGCCTGGAGGGGAAGTCCTAGTGAAGGCAGCTAGCATGTGTTTTTCTGTGCTGACTTGTGCTTAGCCTGCTGGTAAACCACCTAGTGTCGCTCCAGCCTTGCTGTTGCTGTTGGACCAGGCAGAGTGAGAGACACCTTGTAGAGGGCCTTTCTGGGGGTGTACTGTGGCAGGCCCAGAGTTTAGCAGAATCGCAGTGTCAGATTTTTCTCTATTCTTTGGCCCACAGGGTTACCCCTTTTTGTCCAGCGCACAGTGGCCCGAACCATTGTTTTACAAGAAATTATCGGCAAGGGCCGGTTTGGGGAAGTATGGCGTGGCCGCTGGAGGGGTGGTGATGTGGCTGTGAAAATCTTCTCTTCTCGTGAAGAACGGTCTTGGTTCCGGGAAGCAGAGATCTACCAGACCGTCATGCTGCGCCATGAGAACATCCTTGGATTTATTGCCGCTGACAATAAAGGTACAGAGTCTCCCAAAGTTGGTGACCACTCGGGGGCACTAGAGAGGCCTGGCTCCTCTGCTGCACACAGGAGGTCTGAATAAGATCATAGTTCCAAACCCACTTTAAACGTGGAACGTTTTATGTCAAGAAGTCCACACGAGAACCTAGGTTATTGCATAGCTAAGAAGGCCCCGCACCCTTCATGGGCTCTTCTTCCTTTCTTCCTTGACTTGCCCTCAGATCTGCACCCAGCGTGGACCCACTGGGACTCCCATGTGTTTGTTTTGAAAACTGCTACAATAAGGAATTGTGTCTGGGCAGGAATGGTGGCAGAGACACATGCACGTTCTACAACAAACACAACACAAGCATTCTGCACGCTGGCCTCAGTGTCACCTCGTAGCTGTGAGACTGGTTTTGGCCTTTTTGTTTTGTTTTTCTCCCCCCCCCCGTGTGTTTTTGGGGGAGACAGGGTTTCTCTGTGTAGCCCTGGCTGTCCTGGAACTCACTCTGTAGACCAGGCTGGCCTCAAACTCAGACATCTGCCTGCCTCTGCCTCCCAAGTGCTGGGATTAAAGGCGTGCGCCACCACCGCCTGGCTTTTTTTTTTTTTTCGGCCTCTTTTATACCTAGAGCCCCCCAAGTTACTGCTGCCGATCTTCCCCCTCCTCTATCCCCTCTCCTCCTCTCCCCTCTTTTCTTCCTTCTTTGTTATGAAGGGTATTATGAGACAGAGTCTCACTATACAGGACAGCCTGGCCTCAGATGTACAGTCTTTCTGTCTCAGCCTTTCAGTCACATGGGAGAAGCAGGGGAGAGGTAGGCAGAGACCAGCTTATGCTGGGCTTTTGTGTGTACTCATGCCCCTGTGTGTGTGCGTGTGCGTATGTGTGCATGCACACATGCATATGGAGACCAGCAGTCAATGTCTCTGTTCTCCTGTTTTATTTTCTCCCCTATGTTTTGAGGTAGAGTCTCTCACAGAACACAGAGCTCACTGATTGGCTGGCCTAGCTACCAGCGAATCCTGTGATCCTTCTGACTCTCCCTCTAGTCCAGTGCTGGTGTTACAGGAACACGTGTTCTGCCTGATGTTTATATGAGCACTGGGAATCCAAACTCAGGGCCTAGTGCTTGCACAGTAAACATTCGACCAGCTGAAGCCTGAAGGGACCATAGTTGATGCCAAAGACACAGTAGTAATTAGAAAGCTGTTTATTAATTTAGTATTACTGCATCTCTTGGTCACTGTGGGCCAGGGTCTCTACCTACAGAGACCCTAGGAAAAGGAGGGCAGACACCTGGTAGCTGGTACCCCTAGAACACAGGAATCATGAGGGCACTGGGTTGTGTTTTAGAAGTGTCTGGCAGTTGTGACACACCTCCCCTGTGACACAGTGACAGGAGGCTAGTGTCCACAGATGCTGTGGGGCTGCCAGCTGGGCTCATCCTCAGAGTCCTGCGGGGCCGCCAGTTAGAATGTGGTCCTCGCTGGGTCAGAGGTACCAGGGTTCAGACATTTCCAGGCCAGGGAAGGAGGGAACCCCACCCCTTTGTTCTTGCTGTGTTACCATGATATAGCCAGTGTGAGGCCCTGGGATTAGCACCAGCTTAGAATTTGGGAGCATTCAAGCCAGTTTCTAATCTTCCTAGCAACAGCAGCAAGCACAGCCTGATTTGATCACTTTTTCCTCACCCATCCTCCTTCTTGCCTCCCTGAGTGAAAGAGAGAGATCAGCACACTTCCTGCCTCCCATTGCTTTCCTGAAGGGCAGGATAGCCTTTGTGGAAGTGCTCAGAGTGGGCTGCTCGCGCGTGGCAGAGCATTCTCGGCTCTGGAACAGGGACGCACACATGGGGTCTTTCTGTTCTCATCATGGCCCTTGGCCTGAGGACAGCCACCAACTGGAAGGAGACATTTCCAGTGCGTCGGGTACTGTGCTGGGTTATAATTGAGGGAGCAGAGCAGGTGAGAGCAGGCTCTCCTCCTGGGCAGTGATGGGGAGAGCACTGTGAGCTTCCTGTCAGGGCGGTAACAAAACTGAACCTGGTGCTTTCCCTCAGTACACATTCTTTCCCGGCTACCACACAGTCCAGATTTGGCAGTAAAGTGGCGTGCTGTGGAGAATTGTCCTCGCTGGCTGGGTCACTTGCTTGTTGCTGTGATAAAACACCATGACCAAGTGGCACACACCTTTAATCCCAGCACTTGGGAGGCAGAGGCAGGTGGATCTCAAGAGTTCAAGGCCAGCCTTGTCTACAGAGTGAGTTCCAGGACAGCCAGGTCTACACAGAGAAACCCTGTCTCAAAAACAAACAAACAAACAAACAAAAAACAAAAACAGGACTGAAGAGATGGTTCAGTGGTTAAGAACACTGGCTATTCTTCCAGAGGTCCTGAGTTCAGTTCCCAGCAACCACATGGTGGCTCACGACCATCTGCAATGGGATCCGATGCCCTCTTCTGGCATGTAGGTATACATGCAGATAGAACATTCATACATAAAGTAAAGAAATCTTTAAAAACAAAAACAAAATAACAGTAGTAATGGCAATGACACATAACTACGACTACTACTAAAGACACCGCTACCGAAGCGGCTTCCAGAGAGGTTTGCTTTGTGCTCGTGGTCCAGGTGGTTACAGTCTGTGATGGTGAAGCAGAGCCAGGAGCTGAGAGCTCAGATCTTGAACTACAAGCAGAAAGATGGCTTCTGGCCTTTAAAACCCCAAAGCCTGCTCCAGTGACATATTTTCTTTAGCAAGGCCCTACGTCTAGGCTTCCCAAAGAACCACCAACTGGGGGTGCAGTAGCCAAATGCCCAAGACAGTTGTGGGGGAGCATCTTGTTCAAACCACCATACACACTTGGATAAGGAACGAGCCTCAGAGAGCATGCTCCCCGTCCTCCCTGCAGGTCGATGTGGGGAAGTGGAGTCAGGGGGCAGCCAGAGGGGTAGAGGCAGGAAGTGTAAATCCAGGTCTGCCTGAACCTGGCACTGTGTGCATCACCTACCTTCGTCTTTGTTGCATAGTGTTCCTTTTGTGCAGACCTTGTCTGTGTTCTCTGCAGATAATGGCACCTGGACCCAGCTGTGGCTTGTCTCTGACTATCACGAGCATGGCTCACTCTTTGATTATCTGAACCGCTACACAGTGACCATTGAGGGGATGATTAAGCTAGCCCTGTCTGCAGCCAGTGGTTTGGCACACCTGCATATGGAGATTGTGGGCACTCAAGGTGAGTAGCGAACTCAGCCAGGGAGCAGGTGTGTGGTCCTCCTCACTGAGGCAGTTGGGGGCACACTATGGGAATGGTCGTTTCATGTGAGAACAGAGCTCCTGACTGTGTTTGAGCAAGAACAGAACGTAACTGGGTTTCCTCACTGGCTGTCATTAGCCCTCCCCTAGGGAGAGCTATAGATGGCAGCTTGGCAGCTGTCGATGTGTGGCATGAATGTTTCTTAAGGGACAGCAAGAAAGAATGAAACTAAGAAGAGGGACCAGCACACCAGGAGCAAGAGTGTAACCATTTCACGCCGAGGTTGGACACTGCCTTGTACAGCCCTTGGTGGCAAGATGCAGTGCCCAGCTGTCCCTTCCGCATCCTGGATGGGGACCCGGGCTCTGTGCTCAGTTGTACTGTTTCCTCTAGATCCAGGTGTGATCACCTGGCAGCAGCCCTGACCACGTGACTGCTGGGCTGGTGGCAGCTCCATGTGCTCATGTGTCCATCCGGCTCATCAGGGCTGGTGAATGAATGGTGGCGGTGCTTTGATGTGAGTCAGTAACCATGTCGTTGAGAGGCTGCTAGTTCTGAGAACGCTTTATCCTCTCCATGCTCCCATGAAGAGCGAACTCTTACTCTAGTTGTTTAGAGAGAAGGCTGAGCTGCTCTTGGGGTTACTGGCTGGAGGGATGCAGAGGCAGGGTTGAGCCCAGAGCCTCAGAATTCATATTCCTGTGCACACATCTGCCTTGAACATGCCTGGGTTTTTGTGTTTCCCAGGGAAGCCTGGAATTGCTCATAGAGACTTAAAGTCAAAGAACATTCTGGTGAAGAAGAACGGTATGTGTGCCATTGCAGACCTGGGCCTGGCTGTCCGTCATGATGCAGTCACTGACACCATAGACATTGCTCCAAATCAGAGGGTGGGAACCAAACGGTAAGAAGTTCCTAGGCCCCAGCCCTCGCTTGCCACCTTGCCTGTCTGTCCCATGCATAGGTCACAGGTACACACAGGAAGAAATGGGCATACACAGGAGGAGATATCTCCTTGTCCTTGAATGGCAAATGTTGTTTTGTTCCTCACACTAGAACACTTCACAGCAGTGTCCACCAAGCACCAGAGCCAAGAGCTTAGCTCCATAGAAGGGTGGCCCTGGAGGCAGGCAGTGAAGAAAGAATTTGGAGTAGAAGATCTGGCTTGGTAATGCACACCTTATAGTCCTAGCACTTAGGAGGCAGAGGTGGGTAGATCTCTGTGAGTTCTAGGCCAGCCAGGAATACATAGTGAGACCCTGTCTTTAAGATGGGGTGAGGATTACTGTTCTGACTCAGTGGCTAAGAGCATACACTGCTCTAGCAAAGGACTCAAAGTTGGTTCCCAGCACTCACACCAAATTGAATGGCTCACAAGCAACCACCTCTAATTCTAGCTCTGGGAGATCCAAAGTCCTCTACTAGCTCCCTTAGACACATGCACACCCACACCCACATGCATGCGCACACGTACACGCCACACGCACACACGGGCACCCCAATACTAATAAAAATAATGAAGATAACTATTTTTTTGGGGGGGAGGTGGTTTCGAGACAGGGTTTCTCTGTGTAGTCCTGGCTGTCCTGGAACTCACTCTGTAGACCAGGCTGGCCTCGAACTCAGAAATCCGCCTGCCTCTGCCTCCCAAGTGCTGGGATCAAAGGCATGCGCCACCACCGCCCAGCGAAGATAACTATTTTTAAAAAAGAGCCGGGTGGTGGTGTTGCACAACTTTAATAATCCCAGCACTTGGGGAGTAGAGGCAGGTGGATCTCTGTATATTTTGAGTCCAGCCTGATCTATAAAGTGAATTCCAGGCTAGCCAGAGCTACATAGAAAAGCGCTTTCTTGGAAAACCAAAACAATAATAATAGTAATAGTAATTGAAGAAGCTGGTTGTGGTGGTACGCACCACGGTCCAGGACAGCCAGGGCTACACAGAGAAACTCCTGCTCAAAACATTATGAAGCAGGGTTGGGAAGTGTAGACACCAGACCTGGGTGGGGCAGGGACAGTGCTGCAGTGTGGAGGGTGGGCTTGCAGAGTGAGCCCCTTTTCTGTCGGAGTTTACAGACCAGGTTTGCCATCCTAGAGCAGAGCTAATCTAGGCTGGAACTGGGGTACCTGGAAGGGGTGTGGCCTGGAAGGATGTGGCCTGAAAAGTGAAGGACCTACTCAGCTGACGTCATAGGATGGAGGTGGGTGGAAGAGGGTCTGTGAGCTCGATGTAGTGCACTAATCATGCTGCTGCGGTTTGTCCTTTGGAACTGAGATTGCATCTACCCAGGCTCCAGGGTGTAGGTCGGCCTCTTACATCCTAGGATTACACAGGATTGCTGCTCAGTCATTAAGTGTGATTCCCATCACCTCTAACGTTGTTTTCACCTGTCTGAAGTCAGGTTAAGATTACAAAAGAAATTGAGTCTGAAATTTAAGCTCACCTCGTCACTGTGTCCCCTCAGTAAAGCGAAGGCTCCAGCAGCATCCTGCTGTCACTGTCACTGTCACTGTGTGGTCTCACAACAGCCTGTGCTGAGAAATCCAGACAGGCTCCAAAAGGTCATCTGAGTTGAAGTGTGTAGATTTCAGTCCAGAAAGGCCATGCAGTAGAAGACAAGGCTTGCTTCTGCTCCCCAAGACTCTGCATCAGCTCTCTGACAAAGGGAACTGTCCTCATGTTCTCTGCGTAACTCTTTCGCTTCTGTTCCAGATACATGGCTCCTGAAGTGCTGGACGAAACCATCAACATGAAGCACTTTGACTCCTTCAAGTGTGCCGATATCTATGCCCTTGGGCTTGTTTATTGGGAGATTGCTCGAAGATGCAATTCTGGAGGTAGCTTCTGTTCCCCCTCTGGCTTCCAACATTATGGGTTACCCCATGGTGCTAGTTCCCCCTTCTCCACAGCCTGTGGGATGTTTGGTGCCAGTGTCCTGGAGGCTGCTGTGCTGAGAAGCCAGCTTGGTATTGTGTTTGTTTGCTTAGGGCTGGGAATGAACTTGGGCTTTGTCCATGCTAGGCAAGACTCTTGTATACCTGAGCCCTGGAGCCACATGCTGAACAGGGTTATTCTTTGTGATGACCTATCTGGGGGTCACTAGACCCTCCGTCTTCTCTTCTCTTTTTGCTGCATCCCTTCCTCCTTCCCTGCTTCTCTCCTCTCATGCACTGTACTATTAACTCACAGTGAAAGAGAATTACCAGGATGTACACAAGCCAGAACCTCGTGAGTCAGAGGCAGGCTGTTTCTGATGTGTTCTCAAATGTTCCGACATGTTTCACGTGCTCTGACATGTTCTCAGGTGCTCTGACATGTTCTCAGGTGCTCTGACATGTTCTCACGTGCTCTGACATGTTCTCATGTGCTCCTAGCCACTTCTCTGGGAGCCCTGCTGTCTCCTTGCACTAAGAGTAGAACTTTCTTGGTGGCAAGAGTGCTTAAGACTTTCTTTTTTTTTTTTTTTTGGTTTTTCGAGACAGGGTTTCTCTGTGTAGCCCTGGCTGTCCTGGAACTCACTCTGTAGACCAGGCTAGCCTCGAACTCTCGAACTCAGAAATCCGCCTGCCTCTGCCTCCCAAGTGCTGGGATTAAAGGCGTGCGCCACCACCGCCCGGCTGCTTAAGACTTTCTTAAAATGTTTTTTTTTTCTCATAATTAAAAACCAAATCCTGAAAGTTTTGGTAGCTTGTTCATGCAAGAGCCTGGTGAGGGACGATAGCAGGGTTAGCAGGAGACAATTTCATTGGTTTTTTGGTTTGTTTATTGTTTTGTTTTGTTTTGAGTCCGGGTTTCTCTTTTTAATGGCCCTGGTGTCTTGGAACTTGCTCTGTAGATCAAGCTGGCCTCTGCTCCCAAATGCTGAGTCAAAAGTGTGTGCCACCACTACCCAGCTATGTCAGTGTTTTATGATGGCCTCCAAATATTCTCCCATGTGATGACGACAGTGGTCTAGAGCCCGCCCAGCCTCCCCCTGACCTTTCCTCTCTGATGAAAGCTGCCAGGGAACTGGAAGTAGCTGAATTAAAAATAGCTGGTAGAGGGGTTGGAGAGAGCTCAGTGGTTAAGAGCACTGACTGCTCTTCCAGAGGTCCTGAGTTTAATTCCCAGCAACCACATGGTGGCTCACAACCATCTGAAATGGGATCCAATGCCCTCTTCTGGTGTGTCTGAAGACAACTACAGTGTACTCATATACGTAAAATAAATTTTAAAAATCTTTAAAAAAAAAATAGCTGGTAGATTTTCCAGAGAGACCCCTTTTTCTGTTCCTGCCCTTTTCTGTCCATGATGTTAGACCCAAATAATGGAGAAGATGCTTGTGTGTGACTAAGTAAAGATGACTGGAAATTCTGGAGCTGGGTGTAGCTCAGTGGTACTGCTAGAGTGCATATAGTATATATTACTATTATATAATATAAAATATATATATATTAGTATACATAGTATAAGCACCAGCATCTCTTTCTACAGAGAAAATTGCCAAGGATCTTTGTAAAAGGAACTGGTTTTAATATAAACATAAGCAGTAAGTTACTATGGCAGCCGTAGCTCCTGACCTTTGCCGGTCCCCAGTCTCCACACAGAGGAGCCAAGTTTGATCTCAAGCTTCTCCTCAGTATGGGTAGTTAGATGACATACGTTAACCTCCTATGCTGACCTGGCCTCCTCCCAACCCCTCCTCCATGAGACTTGCAGTTTAACATTGGTCTAGCTCTCTCTGCTTCAGATATTTCTTCTCATGGTGTCTTCTCAGGCCCTCTCCTTGTGACCCCAATCTGAATCTCCCTGTGTCTGTTTGTCTCTGTCTCTCTGTCCCTGTTTCTTTGTCTGTCTGTCTCCCTCTCTTTCTGTCCCCTCCCCTCTTACCCCTGGCTGGTGGATGTCCCACCCTACTCTTCTACCCAGGCACTAGATGGTCAGCATTTATTGACAAGGCAGAGAATAAATGGTAAGCATTGTTTACACAACCTTGAGACAGGAGATTCTAGACATAAGCATTCCAGTGCTGTGTCCAGATTGAAACAAGAAATGAGGGCAGAGAAATCAGCATTTGAATAACAAACACAGGGGTAACCTTTACATAGTGCACAATAACAGTATGCCTACAGGTCTTTTTACAAATTGTGTGTGCAATGTATGTGCATATGTGTATACATGTGGACGCCAGAGGCTCACCTCATGTTTTTGAGACAGGGCGTCCCAGGTGACCCATGAGTCAGACTGGGTGGCTAAGGCGCACCCGCTAGGGGTCCCCACACTAGGCTTGTAGATGTGTTCCCAGCTTTCCCATGAGTGCTGGAGCTCTGAACTCAGCCCCTCATGCTTACACAGAGGGCACTTCACCCACCGAGCTGTCTCTTCAGCCCTGCTATACAACACTTAAACTGTGAATAAGTGTGTGTCTACTTTCTCATGATATCCAGAAAGCTAGGGCTAGATGTGCAATGACTATACCTTGTCTGCTCCCCGGCTGCATGTACTCACTTTGCATCTTCACTGCAAATCCACAAAGGTGGATACTCATATTGTCCTCATTTTGTCGATGAAGAAAATGACAGAAAGGTTAAATAATTTGTGCAGGATCTCAGAGCTGAGACGCTAACAGGCCAACACGTGAGCTTCAGCTCTCAGCTTCCCCTTAGATAGTTATTGCCAAGTCAGATTCTCTGTTTAAAAATCTCACCTCATAGCCCTGGAGAGATGGCTCAGTAGTACAGTGCAGCAATGGATCCCGTTGGTGCAGTGTGGCAGCGGATCCCGTTGGTGCACCACTGTGGCAGTGGATCCCATTGGTGCACTGTGGCAGTGGATCCCGTTGGTGCACCACTGTGGCAGTGGATCCCATTGGTGCACCACTGTGGCAGTGGATCCTGTTGGTGCACTGTGGCAGGGGATAGAGGCTATTCTTTTTGGATGGGGGTAAAAGTGAGAAGAGCACAGCTCCCACCTCGCCCCAGACTGACCTAAAGTCTCAGTCCTCCTGCCTCAGGCCTCTAAGGACCAGGGTGAAGACGGATCCTGTTCTGCTCAGCTTTGGATTTCTTAATTTTATTATGAGTTCTTTTATGTATAAATCTAAAAAATGTAAATTAAGAATACTACAGTTAGTTTTAAGAGTGGATCCTCTGATGCTGAAGCAAGCATGTTACAAGTAGAAGGCACCAGGGAACTTAGTGAGACCATCAGGAGGCAGAGGAGACCTACAGTCCTAGTACCCAGGAGGCTGAGACAGGAGGATTGAAAGCTTGAGGCCAACTTGGGCAGATATAACAAGACCCTATCTCAAAAACAAAAGGACACTGGGATATGACATAAGTCTGTAGTAGAGAGCTAGCTCGCCCAGGGTGACCAAGGCTTTGGGTCTGAGCACACACACACACATTCAAGTCAGAGTCCAGACGCCACCGTCCATGACACACCCCCAAGGCTCTTCAGTCATAAGTTTCCCTGCACTTTTTTTTTCCTTCCCTTCCTGTATTAGAGAATCCAGTCAAATGTCCTGTAGTTTCCCAGACTACATTTCAGAGTGTGCCCTGTGGGGTCCACATGGCCTCTTGTTCCTGACATTTCCTATGGATTGGTAGTGTAAGCCTTCAGTTCAGAGTCATGTCTGGGCTGGAGATTTTTTTGTTCATTTGGTGCAAAAATATTTCTTGACTTTAGTCTTTCGGGCTTCTAATGCAAAGTACAGAGAATATCAGTCTCCCCTTCTTGGCCTAGACAATCAGGGTGACCATTTACTCATCCAGAATGACTAGAGGCTACAATCCAACACGCCAGCATTTCTTCAAAGTCGTTTACCTTCACTGAGTTGGCTGCTTTGGTTCTTGTGAAGGAAGACCTCACCACAGGGTATGTTGGCTGGCACCCATATCAAGACTGAGGCTGAGGACCATGAGTTCAAGGCCAGCCTAAACGGCATAATGAAACCGTCTCAAGCCAAAAAAGGGGGAAAAAAAAAGCTTTACCTATATCTCTGTTTGCTTGCCACAGTGTGTGCTTGGAATAGGAAATAGAGGAGCCGCTCCCTCCCTCGGATACTCAGGGTGCCAGGATAACAGCTCCCTCTCAGTGCCCAGCAAAGGGATGGCACTTTCTTTTCCTAACATTGCTATGAACCAGTGAGCTCCTGCTCAGCAGGGTGGAGCATGCTTGGGGCGAGAGGACCCGAGTTCAAGGCCAGCCTGATGTACTTAGAGAGTTCCAGGACAACCAGGACTATGTAGAGAGACCCTGTCTCGAAATAAAATAATAAAAGAAAAATAGAAAAAAAAACCAACCCTGTTCTTTTCAGATTTCTTAGTCTTGTTTAGATTTTATCAGTGTTGGGCAGTTGAAAGATGCTCCAGTGACCTGGGGGTCTTTTTTTTTTTTTCAAATGAATAGAGACTTTTGGGGGCTCTAGTTGCCAAGTTTTGTTTTTGCCTTGTTTCTGTTTGAGATAAGGTTATACAACTCTCTTGAACCCAATCCTCCTGCCCCAGCCTCCCTCCTGTACACCAGAACCAGATGCCCAGACTGTTGTGTTTGGCTGTGCTCCTGTGCGTTCCTTATGCTGTGCCTGGAATCAGTCGCCTTTTCCAGAGGAACCAGGTTTATTTTAGTGAGGAATGGTCACACAGCTCAGAGCATGGCTGTCCGTTCTCCTTCTGCCACTGACTAGGTGGTTTTCTTCTCTCCTAGGGGTCCATGAGGAGTATCAGCTACCGTATTACGACTTAGTGCCCTCTGACCCTTCCATTGAGGAGATGCGAAAGGTTGTCTGTGACCAGAAGCTACGGCCCAATGTCCCCAACTGGTGGCAGAGTTATGAGGTAGGAGCTTGCTTGATATCTGTGGCTTCTTCATCTGCAAAGTTTCTGTGCTAAGAAACAGATATTTTTTTAAATGGGCCAACTCCCAGGTTTGACTTTGAATCCTTTATCTGTAAATCCAAAATGTCAAACTTTTTTATCATTAACATAATACTACAGCTAGAAAGTTCCACACCCGCCTCGTGCTGTAGGTCAGTCTTATGCAGCAGGCAGGAGGCACTCAAGGGGGAAGAGTGCTGCCTCTGACTGTGGTCACTCTTCTGGCCGCTGTGCAGACGAACCCTTTGGCGGTGACAGCCTAGAAGAAGGGAGTTCCTTGGCATGTGGACAGACAAGAATAAGCAGAACTGGGGAACCCGCCAATGGCCTTGGCTTGGGCAAGCCTGGTGTCCATCTTCAGGGAGGCTCTAACAGGCCTGTCAACTAGAGAAGTGCTCCTGAAGCCACCAGCTAGGGAGATGCAGCCATGGAGTTGAGACCGGTGTCCCAGAAAGAGGCGGGACTGAGACAGAGGCCTTTGTAGAAACTACAGATAGAGGGGTGGAAAGGGAAGAGTGTGGAGGGGGGAGAGTGTGCAGGGGTGGGGGGAAGAGAAGTGGGGAGGAAGGCTGTGGAGGCAAGGGTATAGGGAGAAGAGTAGGGGAAAGGGTGTGGAGGGGTTGGAGTTAGGAGGGAGAACTTGAATTCCGGTCTGAAGGCGCATGGGATGGGGAGGTAGCGACAGGAGAAGAGTGTTCGATAATCCTGGCTGACTGGGGCTCTAGAGTCCTGCAGAGCTGACTTGGCATCTAGGTTAGGCTATGGGAACCCCACAGTCGGGTCACTCGGCACATCTCTGTTTACATGCTTGCCTCACAATTGTGCTGAGAGCATCATTCCAGCACATCATCCCAGGCCAGCTCTGGACAGAGCTCAGCTCTGCTGATTCTGAAAACTTCAGCGTGAGGGCTTCCTCTTCCAGCATCCTTGCCCTTCCATGTAGGAAGAGCATGCCTCTACCTTTAAAGAGCCTGGCCACTAGGGGGTGTTTCTGCACCTAGGAACCCAATTGAGGACTCACGTTTTAGCCAGTGCCTACCAGTTGCTTGTGATTGCATAAGAGAGAAGCATTTTCCAAAATGCTTGGGCTTGGGTCTAGCTGAGGGCGAGATGGGAAGAGCCAGCCTCGATGCTGCCTGTGTTCCCCTTGCACCTCTGCCCTTTAAGGAAGGGAAAGCCTGGAAAAAGCTTTAAAGCATCATGGGGGTGGATCTGACCTAACGGACAGGCAGACAGCGGGAGATGTGTCAGTGCCAGCGGCCAAGGCTTCTGCGGGTCACTCACTGCGGGTCTCTCATTGCCGGTCTCTCACTGTGGGTCTCTCACAGGCCTTGCGAGTGATGGGGAAGATGATGAGGGAGTGCTGGTATGCCAATGGTGCTGCCCGCCTGACAGCACTGCGCATCAAGAAGACTCTGTCCCAGCTAAGCGTGCAGGAAGATGTGAAGATTTAAACTGTTCCTCTGCCTACACAAAGAACCTGGGCAGTGAGGATGCCTGCAGCCACCGTGCAAGCGACGTGGAGGCCTACCTCTTGTTTCTGCCCAACCCTCTGGCCAGAGTCCTGGCCTGCGAGAGGGACAGAGCCTGGGAGACACGCACACTCCCATTGGGTTTGAGACAGACACTCTTTATATTTACCTCCTGATGGCATGGAGACTCTGAGAGCAAATCATGTAGACAACTCGATGCCACAACTCAAACTGCTTGCAGTGGGAAGTACAGAAAGCCCAGTGCATCTGGCATGTTGCCAGGAGTGGTGAAGGGGTGCTGGGCTCGCCCAGGAGCAGCCCCCACACCTTGTGGTCCACTGGGCTGCAAGTTTTCCTCCAGGGACCAGTCAACTGGCACCAAGATACTGAGGGGGACTGGAAGCGCCCTCCCTCCTTCCCGTCGGCAGCCCTGAGCCACGCCAGCCCCTTCTCCTCGTGGACATCCGGAGGGACTGCCCTTAGAGACACAACCTGCTGCCTGTCTGTCCAGCCAAGTGCGCATGTGCCGAGGTGTGTCCCACATTGTGCCTGGTCTGTGCCACACGCCCGTATGTGTGTGTGTGTGTGTGTGTGTGTGTGTGTGTGTGTGTGTGTGTGTGT
>NW_021605143.1:420822-449171 GCF_004785775.1 Grammomys surdaster | reverse complement strand
TGTGTGTGTGTGTGTGTGTGTGTGTGTGTGTGTGTGTGTGTGTGTGTTTAGGTGTGTAGGTGTGTAGGTGTATACTTACCTGCTTGAGCTTTCTGTGCATGTGCAGGCCAGGGTGTGGTGGCCATACTATCTCTGAGTGCTGCTGCCTCTCACAGTGAGCAGCATATAGTTAACTTGGTGCCCTCCTGAGGTATCTCCTGTCCCCAGCCCCTGTCAGTCTGGGAGGTCCTCTCTTCTCAGCAGGCTGCTTGCCCACCCTATGTCACAGGCCCTCCTCTTCCATTTCAGACCAGAACCAAAGCTGGCCCACTTGTCCATGGTAGAGAGGCTTTTGGGTCAAAATGAGGAGGACTTGATGAGCAGAGAGAGAATGTTGGTGGAAGTCTTAGGTGTTGTGTTTCAGCATCAGCCATGGGAGATGAGCCAGCCCAAGGGCATCTTCCTCAACAGCCGTGAGGAAGGGCCAAGGAATCCGGGCCAGAGCTTGGGACTCAGCTTGGAATGTAACATCTGTTTGTCCCCACCCCAGAGTCTGCAAACTGCAGTGTATATTTTTGGTGGTGGTGGCAGTGGTGGGTTTAGGGTGGGGAGGGATGGGATGCAGGGTGTGGGGAGGAGGGAGGCTCGGGTGGGAGGGAGGCGTCTGCATGGGCTTCTTGTACTGGATTCTCTGATCAGGGTAGTGGGAAGGTGAGAGGCTTGCATCCACTTCAGGTCCCTACTGAGAAGAGTGGTCTGAGCTGAGTATGGTGTTTAACCGAAGTGTAGTATTTAATGGCTTCTAGAAGCCTGGCTTTGGGTGGTGATTTGGTCAGCATATCTTAGGTATAATAACTTTGAAGCCATAACGTTTAACTGGAGTGGTTTATTTTAATTCATTTTATTTTATTTTATTTTGGGGGAGGGTCAGGATTTTAACTTTAATATTGTTAAGTTTTGTAAAAGGAGAACCATCTCTGCGACAATTACCTCTTAGTCTGTTTGTTTTTAAAGAAATCCCTAAAACAAACAAAACAAAAATTCTCTAGACTCAAGCGCACATAGTTCAGTCACTGGAAACGCTTGTCTTTGCACCTGAGCCTGCTGCAGTGAGGGCTGCTATAGTGGGGCTGCTGCAGTGAACCTGCTGCAGTGAGGGCTGCTGCAGTGAGGGCTGCTGCAGTGAGGGCTGCTGCAGTGAACCTGCTGCAGTGAGGGCTGCTGCAGTGAACCTGCTGCAGTGAAGGCTGCTGTAGTGAGCCTGCTGCAGTGAGGGCTACTGCAGTGAGCCTGCTGCAGTCAGGGCTGCTTTTCCCCATGGAGGCTTGCTGTCGTGTGCTCCCTGCATACCAACCCACCCCATCCCATGAGCACCTCGACCTTCTGTGCATTGTCCGGCTTGTTGCACCCTTTCCAGACATTTGCTCAGCAAATTTGGGGTGCGTGCCTGCTGAGCGCTGGCCCTGGGAGGATCTCCCAAGTGCAGGACAGGCTCGGGCGCTGCTCCTTGAGCATTGGGAGGGAGAGCTGAATCATGTGAGTGGGTGAACACCAGCTATTGAGACCAGAAGTGCTCGTGACTGGTCCTGAGAGCCTCTATGAGCTAGAATCACTGTTCTTAAAAACCACTGAGGAACGGGAAGGGGATCCTGTGTCCCCTTGGGAAGAGAAGCCCCTGGCAAGCAGTGGGGCCTGGAGACTGTATTCCTCATGAGCTCTTCCTGTCCTGGGGGAGGCATGAGTGCAAGCAGGGAAACTGTCTCTCCAGCTCCTCCTGCTTTGGTCTCCCCATATTCTTAGCCTTTCTATTTATTTCCTGGTGTATAACTTCTTTCCTTGCTTTAAAGGGATCATCCTTTAATTCCTTGGGCCAATTTACTGGCCACTGAACAGTGTCCCTTGAGTCCCAACTGTGTCTTTGGGGAACCTCCTTACCTGCCCCTGCTGACCTCCCGCCTCCCACCCTGCAGCGGAGTCTCCGTGATTACAGGTGATTGAACTGTAGAGTCCTCTCAGCTTCTGTTACCTGCCAACAACAGCCCCACAGCGACCCCCAGGAGACCCTCCTGCCCTCCGTGCAGCTCAGCTCGTCCGCCTCTCGGGAAGACTTGAGCAGGTTTAGGGGAAACTCCACTCCCGTCCCATCCTCGTTACGTTAAGCTGAGAGTTGGGAGAAACTGACGCTGAGGTTTGGTTCCCTGAGGCCACCCTGATCCACGGGGCTGCCTGCACCTGAGGCCACCCTGATCCACAGGGGCTGCCTGCACCTCTGGATTCTGGATTCACAGACCAAGTCTAAGCCCGTTCTTAAGTCGCCGTCAAGGCCCCTGAACGGTATTCTCGGTACTTCTGTTTGTTTTTTGTACAATTTATTAGAAAGGACTGTAAAATAGCCACTTAGACACTTTACCTCTCCAGTATGCAAATGTAAATATATTGTAATATAGGAAATTTTTGTTTTAATATAAGAACGAGCCTGTCCAGTTTCTGCTGTACATTATTAAAGTTTTATTCACAGAGCTGCTCTGATCATGTCTGCCCTCCATATGTAATGACTGCCCAGGGCTCAGCTGGAGCAGGGCATGGGTCCCCTGTGTGCTGCACTGAAGCAGGGCACATTCACTGCAACCTAGACCTATAGATCTCCTGGGACCAGCTTTGTGTTGTCTTTTAGCATTGGTCTGTCTATAAAAAAGAATTTTGATTCTGGTTAGTCATGGACCACTCACTCTCCAAGGCAACGTAAGAGACTCTCCAGTTTTACTTCTTTCACCTTGACTGAAGTATGAGTTCTGGGGTACTGAGGAGACTGAGGTGAGTCTACATGGTTTAGCTAGACTCTTCAGAGCTTGGATGTTACTGATCTAGTTGATGGTTGGGCCTAGGAGATCGGAGCCTAAAACTGAGGTGGACTGAAGTCTCAACGCAAAATCCGACCTTATTCAGAGCATCAGACAGTTTATACTCCGGGGGTTAAGAAGTGTCACTGGACTAAAGTTTTCATCAATTCAAACTGCACACGGCAAAATCGTTTTCACTGAGGCATATAACAAGAAACGATAGCCAGTTGTAATGAATGAATAGTCCGAAGTAAACTCCTATGAGCCTCACCTGAGAGTCACAAAGCACATTCCAAGAACCATTTTGAGTTTTTGGAGAAACTAAGGTCACTAGACTCTTGTCTTCTTGGATATTTCTTACAAGCACTCAGAATTCTCCTATGGCTCCATTCTTGGACCAAGTTCCAACAGGCTAGGTGTAAACAATGGCGTAGCTCTGGGCCGAGGGACCCAAAGTGACAAGTGCTAGAATAGGAATCTCAGGTTTGGATACGTCCCTGCAGATAACTGTAGGTCACATGCACCATGCACTAACACCCAGGCCCACAACTTCCCTTTGTAGATTGCTGTTGTAGAAAGGGCTTGCAACTTCTGTATGCCTTCTGCAGGTCTTCCATCTAAATAAAGGCCATAAAAACGTTTGAGAGGAGGGACAGTCATATTGTGCAATTAATATTAGCAAAGCCTACTGAAAACGTGTGGCCTTGGGATGACCCAGTGTACTAAAGTGTTTGCACGGTGAGATAGGAGACAAAGAATCATCCTCTAATGTCCACATACAGGCTGTGGCACACGAACACACACACAATGCTAAAACCTCTATTTTCACTACAACATCACTGTATAACCTGCCCACTGTTCAGGAGTCCTGGTTATTATCCAGGACTTTCTGTTGTTCTCCCATCTGTGACTGCTGAGCTGAAAGTCAAGTAACTGATCTCCACAAGTTTGCTTTAAGTTTGCCACATGTCCCAATAACCCAGTCAGCTATCAATCTGTCCTGTGTCCTGGCCACACTTCTCTTGCAAGAGAGCACAGCAGAAGCCCAAGGCCCTTGCTGAAGTATTATGGTGACTACCATTGGTCTGACCTGTT
The DNA here is from genome assembly GCF_004785775.1 of Grammomys surdaster. Taxonomy (NCBI): domain Eukaryota; kingdom Metazoa; phylum Chordata; class Mammalia; order Rodentia; family Muridae; genus Grammomys; species Grammomys surdaster. The sequence continues at coordinate 445,257 of NW_021605143.1, read as the reverse complement.
AACCCCTTCCTCCTTCAGAGGTTTGTATGACCTGAGTCCTGACCTTGCATACCCTCCTCTGGCTCGATCGGCCTCTCGCACATCCTGGGCCTCAGCATGGTTTGCAGAGTCAGCTTTTCCAGCTCGAGAATCGGGACAGCAACTATTCTAGCCCCTCTTCACATGCTCTTGAAAGTTACTGTGTCACCAAAGACATGGGCTCATTTGAAGGGTGAATCACTCAGAGTTCTGCTTCACCGAAGTTTTTCACCCCTGAACCATATGTGTTTGGATTTTCACAGTCCTAGGAATCCGCTTGCTAAACACAAAACAAAATTAGGAGTAATATGGTTCAAGCCACCGGCGGGACATGACTGGGACGTGGCAGAGTGGCTTCGAATTAAGCCAGTATCGGTATTGCTAGGGTTGTGCAGAAAATGTGGAATAATTTGGAAGTGTTTAGAGGGAGACAGAGAAAGATTTTTAAGACACTGAGTCAGTTATGAAGGCTAGCAAGTCAAAAATTTGAAAAGCAGCCAACAGGCCAGCTCCCCAGGGAGAACCCATGCTGCAGTCTTGAGTGTAAGGGCAGACTCCTCCCCTGGGTGCCTCAGTTTAAGGCTTTCAGCTGTAGAAAACGCACTCATATTTGCTATGATTTAGACAAGTGTCCCCCAAGGGTCCATATTAAAGCTTGGTCTCCAGTCCCCAGTGGCACCTGGAGGTGGGAATTTGGGACAGTGCTCAGTGGGAGGACTTTAGGTCATTGGGAATGTGCCCTTGTATTAGTTACTGTTTCTCAGTTAGAAAAACTAGCTATAAGCCTTGGTGGTGCACACTTGGAAGGCAGAAGACAGGCAGGGCTAAATAGAGAAACCTTGTCTCAACAAACAAAACAAAAGTTACAAAATACTGACAGGAGCAGCCAAAGGAAAGGTTCATGATTTGAGTATATCCTGTCCCAGTGGTCACATTGCTGATTCCAGAATGGCAGCCAGGACTCACGCTTAGCTCGGCTTTGGTTCTCCTTTATGCAGTCCGAGACCTTAGCCCACAGGGATGGTGCAGCCCACAGCAGGGCAGTGTCCCAGCTCAATAGAATCTAATCTCTCAGACATTAGAGCCTAGCCTAACCTAATCAGGATAATCCTTCATGGGCAGGCTCAGAGTCTTGTTTTCTGGGTGATTCTAGATGCTGTCAAATTTATAGTATTAGCCTGCACAGCCTCCATAACAGACTGTGGGAAAACATACTTTTTTGTCTTCTTTTGTTTTTTGTTTATTGGGCTTTTTTTGGTGGTGGTGGTCTTGGGTTTTTTCTTTTTTTTCTTTTTTTTTTTTTCGGTTTTTCGAGACCGAGTTTCTCTGTATAGCCCAGGCTGTCCTGGAACTCACTCTGTAGACCAGGCTGGCCTCGAACTCAGAAATCCACCTGCCTCTGCCTCCCAAGTGCTGGGATTAAAGGCGTGCGCCACCACTGCCCGGCAAGGTCTTGGGTTTTTGTTTGTTTGTTTGATAGGGTTTCTTTGTGTAGCCCTAGCTGTCCTGGAACTTGAGACCAGGCTGGCCTCAAACTCAGAGATCCCAGAACCCATATGGCAGCTCATAATTATCTGTAACTCTTAAGAGCTGATGCCCTCACACAGACATACATGCAGGCAAAATACCAAAGCACTTAAAATAAAAACAAACTATTACAAAAAATTACTGTATCAAACAAAACCCTACAGATGTAAATGTTAGTTACAGCTAAACACTTCCATAGAAAAATCTATGTAGATACTTGACCAAACAACTGAGCCCTATAGCTTGTAAGCTGATGGGTCCTGGGATCAGGGAGGATAGCAGCCAACAGCAGATCCTTGTAAACTGGTAAGCCTTGGGACCAGCCAACAGAAGACCCTTTTGAGGATGTTCATTGGAAGCCAAAGATGAGGGTATGGGCTCTAGAGGTTTCAGAGACGGGTGAGCTTTTGGCTATTTCTTGAGCATCCTTAGGACTTAAAGTACAGGCAGAACACAAAGACATGTAAGCCATGGCCCCTGGCTTCAAGGAATTCTTAATCTAGACAGATCACAGTTGTACAAATGTAAGGCATATTAGGGCAAGGACTGTTACAGAGTAATACACCTGGCATCCCAGAACCGCCTGTGGGGTGTCTAGGGAAGCAAGGAGAGGACCCTCCAGGGGCTTCCCTCCTACAGAACAAATGGCTACTAAGGAGGGAAGGTACCATGATCAAGACAGATAGGTCACTGGGAGAGGGCTCTCCACAAAGGAGAAAGGAAGTTGGGGCAACAGTTTGAAACAGAGGGGTTCAAGAACAAGTGCACAAAAGAGGGAAAGGAGAGGTGGGCTGTGTGGCCAGGACCAAAATATGCGCATGTATGAAGTTGTCAAGATGAAATTTAAAAAACCCATCTGGAGCTCTACCATGCCCAGTGTACAACCTGTAATTCCAGCACTTGAGACAATTTGAGGCCAGCCTGAGCTACCTAAAAACACCTGTCTCTAAAAACAAGGGTGCCCTGCTGACTGTCAAGTACCTTCAATCCCAGAACTTAGTTCTGTGAGTTTGAGGCCAACCTCGGCTACATACACGTACAGCTGGAAACCATAACAACCTGTTCCAGAGCCGGGCGGTGGTGGAGCACGCCTTTAATCCCAGTACTTGGGAGGCAGAGGCAGGTGGATTTCTGAGTTCGAGGCCAGCCTGGTCTACAGAGTTAGTTCCAGGACAGCCAGGACTACACGGAGAAACCCTGTCTCGAAAAACCAAAAAAAAAACAAAAACAAAAAACCGTTCCAGGGTCTACAGTGTCCTTTCTGGCCTCTGTGGGCACCAGGCATGCAAGCAATTGCATACATGCAGGCAAAGCACTTACAGAGTAAAAATAAATCTTGACAACAACAACAAAAATCTAAAGATTTTTGGCCACATTAAGGAAGCCAGCAATATAAGGAGGGAAATCAACTGGAGCTTTTCCCAAGCTTAGAAGTCACAACTTCCGGGGTGGGGGCAGGGTACAGAAATGGCAACTATGTTACTAATGTCCTTACCTCTGCTGGGACAGCTCCCTCTGACTGTGCTAATCAGTAACTTTCTTTAAATTACTAATGGTCTTTAAACTTTTCTTAATAGCTAGTATACTGTACCCTAAGTTAAAATCCACTGGAGCTGAGAATATAGTTGAGTTGGCCGTGCTTAGCTAGCATGTATAGCAATTCCCAACTCTATAAAACTATGTGTGTGGTATTCTATATGTCTCAGCAGAGAGGTGGGAAAATCAGAAGTTCAAGGTTATTCTTGTCTATATACTGATTTCAAGGCCAGCCTATGGTGCATGAGACCCTTCCTTTAAAAACCAGAAGTCATAGCTGGGAGGTGATGGAACAGAAGCAGGCAGATCTCTGTGAGTTCGAGGCTAGCCTGGTCTACAGAGTGTGTTCTAGGACAGCCAGGGCTACACAGAGAAACTCTGTCTTAAAATGAAACACAAGGGGCTGGAGAGATGGCTCAGCGGTTAAGAACACAGACTGCTCTTCCAGAGGTCCTGAGTTCAAATCCCAGCAACCACATGGTGGCTCACAACCATCCGTAATGAGATTGGATGCCCTCTTCTGGTGTGTCTGAAGACAGCTACAGTGTACTCATCAATAAAATAAATAAATAAATATTAAAAAAAAAAATAAAAATAAAATAAAATGAAACACAACAGTAAATAGAAACAGGAAGGGGAAAGGGAAGGAGGGAGGGAGAGGGAAGAGAGAGAGAGAGAGAGAGAGAGAGAGAGAGAGAACTAGCTAATTAAAAAACCAAAATCACCAAACAGAAACCTTCTCCCTGTCCATATAGAGCAATGGCATTGAAGGGTGTTTTAGGTTTAGGTTGTTTCTGGTGCCAGTCTATCTGGGCCAGACAGCCACACCTTTAATCTCAGAATCTTTTTCCAGGCAGAGACAGGCAGATTTCTGAGTTCAAGACCAGCTTGGTTTACATAGTGAATTTCAGGTGAGCCAAGGCTACACAATGAAACCCTATCTCAAACAAAACAAGAAAAGTCCAAGCTATGGTAAGAACACTATCCCTAAAACACAACAGAATGTGAGTCCCTGGGTTGAGTCCTTGTGATGGTTTGTATATGCTTGGCCCAGGGAGTGGCACTATTAGGCGGGGGCATTGTTGGAGTAGGTGTGTCACTGTGGACGTGGGCTTTAAGATCCTTACCCTAGCTGCCTGGAAGTCAATCTTCCACTAGACCTAACCACCTTCAGATGGAGATGTAGACTCTCAGCTCTGCCTGTACCATGCCTGCCTGGATGCTGCCATGCTCTTGCCTTGACAATAATGGGATTGAACCTCTGAACGTGAAAGCTGGGCCCAAATAAATGTTGTCCTTTATAAGACTTGCCATGGTCATGGTGTCTGTTCACAGCACTAAAACCCTAACTAAGACAGTTCTCATGGTAGGGGTGGGAAGACATCCTTAGCCTGGATTGTTTGTTGCTTTTTTTGTTTGTTTGTTTTTTGAGATAGGGTCTCACTATGTAGCCAACAAACTCATAAAGGTCCACCTATCTTGGCTTCCCAAGTGCTGGGATTAAAGGCCTGCACCACCATTCTCATGGATAATTTATAAACACAGACTTTTAGCTAACATTTCTAGAGATTGAAAAACTCCAAGATCAAGAGACCAGCAGCATCAGTATCAATAGAGATCTCGGTCCCAGAAGATCGTGCCTTACCAGTTCTTACACGGCCAGTTGGGGGCCGGAAGGGAAACAGGCTCCTGTAAACCTCTTTTATAAGAGCACATAGGGTTTCTATGGCTGCAATGAAGCACCATGACCAAATCATGGTGGGGAGGAAAGGGTTCATTCGGCTCACACTTCCACAGCACTGGCCATCTTTGAAGGAAATCAGGACAGGAACACAAACAGGGCAGGAACCTGAAGGCAGGAGCTGATGCAGAGGCATGGAGGGGTGCTACTTACTGGATTGCTCCTGGCTTGCTCGGCCTGCTTTCTTATAGAACCCAGAACCACCAGTCCAAGGATAGCACTACTCATAAAGGGCAGGGCCCTACCCACCATTCACTAATTAAGAAAATACCCTATAGCCAAATCCTATGGAGGCATTGTTTGTTTGCTTGCTTGCTTGTTTTTTGAGACAGGGTTTCTCTGTGTAGCTCTGACTGTCCTGGAACTTGCTCTGTAGACCAGGCTGGCCTTAAACTCAGAGATCCACCTGCCTCTGCCTCCTGAGTACGGGGACTAAAGGAGTGCACCGCGCACCACCACCACCACCAGGCTTGGAGGTATTTTCTCAATGAATGCTCCCTTCTTTCAGATAAGTCCAGTCTGTGTCAAATTGACACAAAACTACCCAGCACAATGTCTGCCCCATTCATGAGGACAGAGCTCTCCTGACCAAGTCATCTCCTAAATCCTCCACCCCTTACTATCACAGTGAGGGCTGAGTCTGTGGGACACAGGCTTCCAGACCACAGCGGATTGTAAGCCGGGGAGTGACGCAGCACCGCTTGTCAGTAGGGAGGCACTTGTTGTGGTAGCAGACCAGAACTGTGAGGAGAGGCAGAGCCAGTGGGTAGGAGACAGGTTCAGGCATGATCAGACACAGCCATGCAGAAGGGGAAGCTGGCTACTGTCTGGAGTCAGTGGCAGAGAGAGAGCCACTGCCTGGAGGTCTACCACGTGTGTTTTGGGGGCTTGGGTAGTCCGATGCACAATGCTGCCCACCTCCCCCACCATACCCCAGAAACTGGGGATTCCGATGCTGAACAGGTGTGCATTTACCAACAGGGAAGAGATCTGGGGAGTCCCTGCCCTAAGAGCTTTAAATTTCTGCATTTCTCCTGCTAAAGTGAGAGGTGAGAAAATATGTCCTCCATGTCCTGTGAGTGACGTGTTGCTGCTCTGAGGAAAGGGACTGAGTGTCCCTTCCTTCCATCACTCCAACCTGGCCATTCAAGAGGCAGATGATCCTTGGCCTCTGGGTGAGACTAAACCAAGAGACACCCATATCCCCATATCCAACACAAACTGTCCTGACCACCCAGCTCCTACCTGCAGACCTCCTGGGAGTCAGGTCTCTGAGCTGTACTGGATCAGACCTGCTGCTAGAACACTCCCCTAGTAGGGCCCGAGCACCAACACAACACTGTACCTGGAACATTGTTAGGCAATAGGAGCCATTAAGAAAACAAGCATTCCCTGCCCAGCCAGCTGCCCACCGGCTGTTCTATACCTCCTGCAAGCAGTGATGTCATGCAGCTGAGGCCCAGCCTGTCATTCCTGGTGTACCAGAGAGCCAGCTGAGCCCCAGGCCCTCTCTTGCTGCCAGCCCCTCCCCCTCCCCGCCCCACCCCACTCCCACTGTACAGAAGCAGAGGCGGCATCCACAGAGCTATTTATTCATCCTTGCTAGTTCTGTGCCCTGAAGTAACTGACTCACTGAGACTCTACAGGGTCTGAACGTTCATGGCTCTAGTGCTCCACCTTCCCGAGGGTTCCCCAGAGTTTAAGTAGGTCTGTGGGGTCACAGGAGTCACTTCCTCCAGCTTCTCACAAAGGATTGTGGATTGGTGGGAGACTTAGCAAGGGGTTGTCCCTAAAGAAGTGAGAAGGGGCTTTGTCGTTAGACAGTCCCTACTAATCCCAAAGTTCCCCCCACCCCTTAAACCCATCTCAGCCGGGGCAGCTGGAGTCAAAGAGCTGGGAAACCTGAACTCCCTGGGAACACGACACCTGCTCCGACATAAGTTGCAGACAAAGTATCGATGTCTCAGGAGCAGATCCACAGGGGATTTGCTAAGAGGCACAAGTTGGTAAGGGACATTCTGGAGTGGCAGGAGGCCTGGGGAAGGCTCATTGGAGGAGAACAGATGCTAGGCAAGGGGCGTGGCTTAGGAGGAGATGGGAGAGAGAAGGTTGAGCTCTGGAGCCGTGCTGTGGAGTGCATTTCACCGGCAGCATCTCCCTCCTCACAACTTCCTCATTGTGAACTCAGTGACCAACTCACTGCTGATCCTCCTAGGAGGAATAAATGTTCCATAGGATCCGAAAATATGGCAGGGTTTCCAGGTGGGGCCGGGCAACAGCCGGCTTTGAGTCTGGAGATATTTCCACAAGGCTCATGACCAGCAGAGGGCATCACCATCCCACAGGGAGGCACCCAGGACTACCCATACCTCCCTGGAGAAACTGTGGAACCGCAGAGGAATCAGGCAGTCCTCTCCCCAGCTGCCAGCTGCTGAATTAGCAGTCTTTTGTCAAGAGTCCTGGGTTCCTAAGCCCATTCTGGGGCAATCTTTCCCTCTCTGGCTGCTGTCGCAGGCAGGAGGGCTTGGACCACACAGGTCTTTTCCAGAACATGAGGCCTCTTCCAGCTCTGAAATCCTAAGATTTGAGGAAATCATGCCAAGGACTTAGAGAAAATGCCTTTTCCGGGCTCACACTCGCTCTGGGTTTTCTAGCGCCTTCTTGCTTAGGTGAGAACTTCAGCTCCCTGTGGTAGCTTCTCACCTGGAGGCCAGAGGCAGTTGGACTTGCACAAACTGGGGTTGTGGGGGAGAGGTATCTACCTCTATATCAGCACAAAGGAGGTCTGTCAACAGGGTATTCACTAATCCTCTGGAGCAGGCAGGTGGCTCCTTCATAGACCCATAGATCCTGAGGTGGCACAGGATCCCATTGGAGGAGGGTCCTTTCTTGGATAAGAACTAGAATGAATGTAATACAAACTTTTGTGCCTTCTGCCTTTGTAACTCCCCATCCCCTCCCCCGCTACAGATGCAACAGACAACAGACGGCAACAGTCAGGCAACAGACGGTCCAGGGTCCATCTGTGTTAATGCTTTCAATAGAGTCCCATGTTTCCCCACCGACAGTCCCTTGGTCCCTCAAGTGATGGCCACTTGGTGGTTAAAGCAGGGAAAGAAGCTTGAAGGGAAACATCTTAGCTAGCACAGTCTCTAAGCCACCCCTACCCCCAACTCCACAAGCATCCTGCCATCTGGACTTGTGCAATTTCTGAGGGTGGAGGATCATCTCTCCCACTCATACTTCTTGTGCGGTGAGGGCACAGGGGCTTGGGCCTGGGTGGGAGTCGGGGGGGCAGCTGGAGGAGGGGAGACAAGACAGAGGGAGACAGCCAGACTGATGAACAGGTAGAAGAAAATCTTTTCTGGCCTCTGAGATATGGCCTCCTGACCTCTGCTCCCCCATGGTACCAGGCTTTTTTTTTTTTTTTTTTTTTTAATTCCAGACAGGGTTTCTCTGTGTAGCCCTGGCTGTCCTGGAACTCACTCTGTAGACCAGGCTGGCCTCAAACTCAGAAATCCACCTGCCTCTGCCTCCCAAGTGCTGGGATTAAAGGCGTGCGCCACCACCGCCCGGCTCCATGGTACCAGTCTTACACAGCACATGTACAGCATACAACCTGCTCCCAGACCGAGCACCTCTGTCACACCAGTGCCTAACCAGCCCCTGGCATAGAGCAGGGCTCAAACTCACGATGAAGAATTGAAGTCAGCATCACAGAGTTAGGCAGAACTTCCAGAACGGGGCTGCCTTGTTTGGACAGCTTTGTCACTGAGCAACCCTCCTGGCAAGGTGCTTTCTGTCTGTGTCTCAGTTTCCTCCTCCTCTGGAAGAGATAATAACATGGTACCTGTCTCATAAGGTTCGTTATGATGTATGTAAATCACACAGGTAGTGTCTCATGTCCGAATGTGGAGCCCCAGGCTCCTTCTGTGGTGGCTAGACACCGACTGCTTCCCTCTCTCGCTTCTTATTTGGGCGCCACTGACGACAGACTTGGGCTGTGGGTCATCCTCGCCTCTCCCACAGCCTGGCAGCCATGGTAACGAAGAGCCTAAGCAATGGTATCTAAGACAGGACTAGAGAAAGGCTCAGTGCCCAGTCATGCCCCAACTCCGAGGACCCACTCTGGGCATATATATTCCAAACCCCACGTGAGGAATGGGAGCCTTAACTCCAGCATCCAGAGAGAAGAGAGATGATTCCATGCTTGGGGGTGGCTCCAGGAGGGCTCAGAATTAAACCTTCTGGTTGCAGGTTTCCGCGGCGTCCCTTTCTCCTAGCCCTGGGAAAGGAAGGCTGCTTTAGTTAGCTCTTCTACCGTGCAGGTGGGAAGATGAAACCCTTAGCCCTTAACTCCCCAGGGGCTTCTGCTGGGTAAATTCAGAAGTGTCACCCAGTTCCTTCTTCAGAAACCACAACCCTCCCCCTGCGCAGCCCCAGGTCCCCTCTCTCTTGTCTGTCCCCTCAGAGTCTGACCCCCTGCTTCCCGGATCTCAAAGCTTCCCACAGTTTATTTACCACGACGCCTTACTGTGCCCCCATCTCCACGAACCACTAAAGCCGTCATCCATTTCCTAACTTCATCCAATGTGCGTTCACAGTTTGCTTCCAGGTAGCGTGTAAACCCCTGCTCGCCCTAGATGTGCTGTCCCTCCCGCTACCGTGGGCAGCTAGGTTTCCCCCACTGAGCGCCCAAGTCCCCCAGAGTTTCCCAGAGCACAGCTGGTGGCTGTGCACTGTGGGCGGGGCTCGCCATAGCGGTTCCCCCCCCGGGGGCGGTGCCTGCGTGTCGGGGGGCGAGGCCACTGGAGGCCGCTCCCCACGCCTCTCGGGAGTCTATAAAGCAAGGCTACACGCGGCCCGCTGGACTGGCGTCCCAGAGCCGTCGCCGACACCACCTAGCAGAGTGAGCGCGGCCTCCGAGGGGCGCCGGACGCCGGAGCCATGACCCTCCGCCGACTCAGGAAGCTGCAGCAGAAGGAGGAGGCGACGGCCGCGCCGGACCCCGCTGGCCGGGCTCCCGACTCCGAAGCCGCTCGCGCCGCGCCGACCCCCTCCGGACCCCCGGCTGCTGCTGCTCCGCCCGGAGCACCCGGGGAGGAGCTGTACGCAGCACTGGAGGACTATCACCCTGCCGAGCTATACCGCGCGCTCGCTGTGTCCGGGGGCACCCTGCCCCGCCGAAAGGTGCGTTACTTAACCTGCATCCCCAGATTCGGTTCCCTGCCTTCTTCCTTCGGCAGGATACACTCACCCGCAGCAGCGCCGGATGACCGCCACATTCCCCGGCCCTCCGACCCCGGGCCACACGCTTTGCTCGGCCCTATCCTCAGAAGGCGCAAACCTCCCCACTCGGGTCTCAGAAGGCTGTGGCCCCCGCCATCACAACGCCCCCAGTTCGAGTGGCTCTCCTCTCCATTCCCCACGCGCGGACGCCCCATCTCCTCCCACTCCCTCGCCTTGACTCCGCCCCAGCACCCCCTTTCTCCAGCTTGCTCCATCTGGCTTTCTGCCGCCTCCTGCTCCGCCTGCGAGTGTCCAGAAGTCTAAAAACTCTCAGGACCCTGCCGCCCAAGCACCTTCTCAAGTTGGAGCATGGCTTGAGAGCACCGCTTGCCTCCAACAAGTTGAGGGTCCTGGAGCCCTGGGCGGGAGAGAGACTAATGGCCCCTTAGAAGTAGTGCTGCGAATTCCCAAGAACACCCCCTGCGCAGGGACACCCGGCTTCCTGGGCTCAGGGCCTCACGCTTTGTCCCGCATCTTAGGTGCGGGGTGCGAAAGCGCCACTCTTCTAACTTCAGCCAGGACCGGACGCGGTGGGAGAGTCACAGGGCAGGAAGGATGCGGGCCGCACCCGCCCTCTGCCCTAAGTCTCCCTCTAAGTGAAGCTCTTCCTCTGGCCCGAGAGGACCTGAGTCCTCAGACGCTGAGCCCCAAGACCCAGGTTAAGGAGAAGGGATGGGGAGCCCTTCTCTACGCGGCCCCCCTCCTTCTCTCCTGGCCCCTGACTCCCCCCTACACACAATGAACAGCTTGTTAAGAATTTGCATTTTATGAAAATCGGGTTGAAAAACAAAGGGGTCTCTCTGTACTACCCAGTCTTTCTTTCTTGGCCTATTTGGGTACTGTCCCCACCCTAAGGCTAATCTTTAGTTCTGGAGGAATAAGGTCCGCTTCTCTTCCTTGCTTTGGGGTAGCTTATGGGGGCAGAGAGTGTTAACAAAAGCCCAAACCAGGAAGGCCTCAGGCAGTTTGGCGCTTGGGGGAAAGGGTTGGTCCCGGATGAGACTTTCTCCAAGAACTTAAAATCTTAGGAGGAACAGAGGTTGTTTTAGGTTATCTGGGGTCCTGAAGAGTTCGGGACCTTCTTTAAAAAAAAAAAAAAAAGTCTCCAGTTTCTCAAGTATAGTGAGATAAGTTTGATTCTGAGGTTTACTTATTTTTATTTATTTAGTAGTTATTTTGTTCCAGATAAAAATTCATGGCAATATCAAGAGACTCAGGTTTGGGGGACATACAGCCAGCTTCATCTGGAATCTACTGCCCTACCTACCCCCAGGCAACATGTTCTTAGAAGATTTGACACCTCTGCCACATTCAGACTGGCATTGCCAGGCCCTTGACTCTACGTTCCCCAAAAAATACTGAGTCTGCCTGGACCATTAAATGGACAGACCCAGCTGGCAGGAGTCTGTGGAGCAAGAACCCTAAGTCCATGGCTTCCTTCTTCTTCAACTCGGGGAAGCTCCTGCCTCAGCTTTTGGGGCCTGGAAGGTCTGAACTCATCAGACATGATGCCAGTGGTGAGATTATTCCAGAGTCACAGTCTTCCCAAAGCTGGTTAGTAGAGGCTGAGTGTACTGGCCTAGAACCCAGGAGAGATGAGACCCTGGGGTCCCAGGGATGGTTTGAACTCTGGGAGTGATAACAGCAGCTGCATATGGCAAACAGTTGCATTAGCACCAAAGCAGAGGTGTAGATAGGAAGGAAAAGTCAGGCAGCGGGAAGTGGGGTGTTGCATTAGAGCCGGGCTCAGGTGAGAGTCCTCCCAGAGAGGGTTCCTCAGCATCTGCCCCAGGATAGCTCCCTCTCAGCATCTGCCCCAGGATAGCCCCTTCATTATCTTCTCTGGCCTTTTCCCACCCAGGGCTCAGGATTTCGTTGGAAGAATTTCACTCAGAGTCCTGAACAGCAACGGTGAGTCACCCCCACCCAAAGCCCCTGCCAGTGGTCTAGAAAAGTGAGGTGTTGGGGGTGGGGTGGAGCATCTCGGCTCAGCCTCCTAGGAGCAATCTCCCATCCTTGAGCATGACTCTCCTGCTGGGATTGAGGGGCAGGTGGGGGTGTGGGCTGTGTGAAGGGGCGGCAGAACAGGGTGGGGGGAACCTTTGAGTCATTAGGTGCTCCGTAACCACCCCCAATCAACGCCAGTTGTGTCTTCCTGGGAGAGCTGGATTAGTGAGAGGTGGGGGGAGGGTGGGGAGGAGGGATGTTCTAACTTGTCCTCCGTAGCTTCCCTGAGCCCACCCACCCCGGCAGGCCCAGACCGTGGGCATTCTCTGACCAGCTGTTTGAGTCTGACTGGTTTTATGCCTCAGGCTTTTAGTTGTCCATTGGTGCCATCCCTTAGCTGCAAGTTTAGGAAGGATCTGGACAGTGGACAGGTGCTCCTCCTACAACCTGGAGCTCAGGTTCCCTTTTTGCCTATGTTTCAAGCTCAGGACCCTGGCTTCCTCTGAAATGGTCTAATAAACTGTGACCTCCTGGCCAGGATGGTCTGTTTGGCCCTTTAACTAAGAACCTGATGCTATATGCACACACATACAATACAAACTAGTTTTTGTTGTTGTTGTTGTTGCTGCTGTTGTTATGCTTTTTGAGACAGGGTCTCTCTAAAGAGCCCTGGCTGTCCTGGAACTCAAGAGATACCCCTGCCTTCCCAGGTGCTGGGCTTTAAAAAAGCATGCACCACCATGCCCAGCTTATTTTAATATTTTAAAAAAGTTATAAAAACAAAGAACAATATATGACAGAGGCCATATGGACCATCTGGCTCTTTGCAGTAGAAGTTCACAGACCTTTCCAGGAACCCAGAAAGCACTGGGACAGACAGAGAACTTCCAGGTCTCCCCAGCTCCTGCCCCAGAACATATGGGGCTTCCAAGGAAGAGAAGTGTTTTGCACAGCATTAAGTGGCAGGGCCTATGACTCAGGATAGAAGCTAGAGGCCTGGTTTCCAGGGCCTTTCTGAGGCTGCCAGACTCAAAGAGGCCTTAGGAGCCACTTTATTCTGCCTCTGGATGGTGGAAAGGAAGGGGAAGGGGTGGGCAGAGGAAACTCTGGGCTCCCCCATCAGCCTAGGATCTGGAGCAGTTCCAGACCATTGTGTCCAGCAGGCAGCCTTCAATTCGGGAAGGGGTGGCCCCAGGCTCCCTTCCCCCCTGCCCTCACATCTGGTGGGCTGGCCACACCACAGCTGGGAGGAGCGGCTGCGGTCTGCGCCCAGCCTCGTGACTGCCCCTGGGACTGGGGCTCTGTTTTCCCCAAAGCATCAGACCCAGGATGCTCCAGTCTGGGGGGCCAAATTGGGGCCTTCGGTTAGTGAGTATATGGTCAGACTCACTGGAAGTATTGGGTGCTGGAAAGCTCACTCCTTTCTTAGGCCAGCCTTTCCTGGTTTGCCCCCACCTCCAGCCCCACACAGGAGGCTGGTTTTATTCTTCTGTGCAGCTCCCTGAGGCCAATTTCAGTTGGGTTTGGGAAGGACATTCCAAAAATCTGTGAAGAATGAGCTGTCACAGGAGACTCTGGGTCCTTCTGGGATGTTAAAGATCAGACTTCCACATCCCTGGGCACTGAGCTGTGGGACTGTCAAACTCCTGTTTTTGTTATTGTATTTTAAGATAGGGCTTCACTATGCAGCTCAGACTCAAATGCAGTATTCTCCTGCCTCAATCTCTCTAGGGCTAGGATTACAGATGTGGGCCCCACCATAGTCAGCTCTCCCATACTTTTCTTAATTTTAGTGATCTTGACCCTTTGTCTTCTGCAGGAAGGTTCTGACTTTGGAGAAGGGGGACAACCAGACCTTTGGCTTCGAGATCCAGGTGTGGGAAAACTGGGCATAGAATCGGGAGGGTTGAGAGGACAGTTTGGAAGATGGACGGGGTCCGCTTGCCTCTGCTGAGCGTTCGGTCTCTTGTTTACAGACTTATGGCCTTCATCACCGGGAAGAGCAGCGTGTAGAGATGGTGACCTTCGTCTGCCGAGTTCATGAGTCCAGCCCTGCCCAGCTGGCTGGGCTCACGCCAGGTATGCCTTGAGCCCACAGGCCTCTGGGGACAGTGCATAACTTTACTCCTAAGTGCAGGCATATTTTTTTTTCTCTTTCATCCTCCAACTTGGAGAAGGCCAGAAGAATTAACAGAATCCTGAATGTGGATTCGGGCACACTGGCCATTTACTGTGGGACCGTGTGTGGTTCTTTTGCAAAACGGGACAAGCAACAGTGTGGGGCTGCGGCGGTGGCAGTTCCCTGAGCACAAAGTGAAGCCCAGAAAAACGTTGCTGCTTGCGAGCAGCTGTTCTGCCTCCTGGCAGCTGTGCAGTCCAGCTGGGCAGAATCTGGTAGAAAAGCATTCTACCAGGTCTGCCTCAAAGTGGTCCATGAGAACCTGTCCTTCTCCAGATGGGGCACCTGTGCTGTGTCCTTCATCAAGGAATCAATCAAATGATGGAGACCCTGAGATTAAGGTCCCAGTCAGCTAGCCTGGGGCTCTCATGAATTCACATCTATTTTGTCAACACAGTTGCCCCTTGGCCCTTACCTTCTTGCCCACTTACCAACCAGCGGCACTTTACTAGGTAGTTCCTGATATCCCTTGATGTAGCCACAGCTAGGTTCCACACCCCTTACAGATGTCAAACAAGCACTCCCAGGTGTGAGGGAGCATGAAAACTCTCATGCCTGGAGCCTGGGCCAGCTCCCAGTTGGGTACTGTTCACCCTATGCCTTACCTGTATCGAATGATTCTCGTGACAGGTGTGGGTTAAACAGAAACAGCTAACTCCAGGAGGAGCCTGGGAACCTGGGAGGGCTCTGTGATGGGGGAGAGAGATTCCTGGGGGTATGCATATGTGATAACTTCTCACTTCTTCTCAGATCCCTGGAACCTAGCATAGGTTGTTATATCTAGACAAGCTGGTGGTCTCTGTTCAGGGAGAAATGACTGTGGTTTTGTTTATTAGTTGTTGTTTTGTTTTGTTCTTTGAGACAGGGTTTCTCTATGTAACAGCCCTGGCTGTCTTGGAACTTGCTATGTAGACCAGACTGGCCTCAAACTCACAGAGATTTGCCTACCTTTGTCTCCCAGGTGCTGGGAGGTACATAGAGACATGTACCACCATGCCCCGCTAGGTTTTAGGTTTTGTTGTTTGTTAGTTTTGTTTGTTTGTTTGGTGAGACAGTCTTTCTGTGTATGGCCTTGACTGTCCTAGAATTTGCTCTGTAGACCAGGCTGGCCTCAAACTTATAGAGATCTCCCTGCCTCTGCCTCCCAAGTGCTGGAATTAAAGACATGCACTGCCACCCTCCTTCAACTGGTCTTGTGTATTTTGAGTGGGATAAAAGAGATGCCCAGGTCTCCCCACCACTGTGGAAGGGAGTTCAGGAGTGGTTTCTCCAGGTCACCATCCTGCCACGTCTGTCTGGAACCCTTCCTCTGTGCCCCGGAAAACAGGTCCTGACTTCTGCTCTTCCTGGCAGGGGACACCATCGCCAGCGTCAATGGTCTCAACGTGGAAGGCATCCGGCACCGGGAGATTGTCGATATCATCAAGGCATCCGGGAATGTTCTCAGGTATCCATGTCTAGGTGCAGTGCCTAAGGGCTCCTGAGCTCAGCCTTGCGGTGCTTCCTCCGCCTTCAGGCTCGCTCAGCCTTTGTCCCTCCGCCCCCCTCCATCCCTCAGACTGGAAACTCTGTATGGGACGTCCATTCGGAAGGCAGAACTGGAGGCACGCCTGCAGTACCTTAAGGTGGGGACCAAGAAAATACAGGCTCTGACTTCCTCTTCCTGGTCCCTGCCCCTCAGGCCCTTTTAAAGGTTCCTGCATCTTTCTTAACCTCTGTTAGCCCTGAGGCTTCTGTGCCTTTCTCCCTTTCCCATGTGTCCCCATATCCTGCTGGTGACCTGGTAATCCTGACAGTTGGTTGCATGTGTCTTACAGCAAACCCTGTACGAGAAGTGGGGAGAATACAGGTCACTTATGGTACAAGAGCAGCGGCTAGTACATGGTGAGTAGGTCAGGCCATCCCCACGGACACCCCCCCCCACCCCCAGCAGCACTCCCCTCTTAGAACTAACTCCCAGGGATTGCCTGGAGCTACTGCTGTGGACCCCCACCGTTATACACAGTTTTGTTCTCACAGTCGCCCCCTGGAGGTTAGGGTTGAGTACTGCTGTTTGGTGCAGGTCTTTAATCCCAGGAGGCAGAGACAGAGGCAGAGAGAGGCAGAGGGGCAGAGGGGCAGAGGCACAGAGGGGCAGAGGGGCAGAGGGGCAGAGGGGCAGAGGGGCAGAGGGGCAGAGGGGCAGAGGGGCAGAGGCAGAGAGAGGCAGAGAGGCGCAGAGGCACAGAGGGGCAGAGGCACAGAGGGGCAGAGGCACAAAGGGGCAGAGGCGCAGAGGGGCAGAGGCATAGAGGCACAGAGGGGCAGAGGCAGAGGCAGGCTGATCTCTGAGGCCAGCCTAGTCTACAATAATAAGTCCTAGGACAGCTAGGGCTCTGTGGAAAGACTCTGTCTCCAAAAGAAGCCTCTCAGTCCTTTCTGTGGAAAGACCGTCTCCAAAAGGAGCGCGTGCGTGCGTGCGTGCGTGCATGTATGTATTAACTCCGGCTTTACAGACAGAAAGACTGGGGCCTAGGGCCCTCGTAGGTAGCCTCAAGGAAAGAACAGGATCTTCTGCCCATGCCTTCTGACCCTTAGCCTAGAGCGCTCTGGCCCCTGGATTCAGGAAGCTCCCTGGTCCTTTGTCTCCACAGGCCTGGTGGTGAAGGACCCAAGCATCTATGACACACTGGAGTCCGTGCGCTCCTGCCTCTACGGTGCAGGCCTGCTTCCAGGCTCGCTGCCCTTTGGGCCTCTGCTCGCTGCGCCTGGGGGTGCCCGCGGGGGCGCGCGGCGGGCCAAAGGGGACACCGACGACGCCGTGTACCACACGTGCTTCTTTGGGGGCGCCGAGCCGCAGGCGCTGCCACCCCCGCCGCCCCCCGCGCGCGCGCCAGGCCCGAGCTCCGCCGAGACCCCGGCGTCCGTGCTGTGTCCCGCACCCCGCGCCACGCTCAGCCGCAGCGCCAGTGTGCGGTGCGCGGGCCCGGGCGGGGGTGGCGGCGGGGGCGCGCCGGGCGCGCTCTGGACTGAGGCCCGCGAACAGGCCCTGTGTGGTGCGGGCCTACGCAAGACCAAGTACCGCAGCTTCCGCAGGCGGCTGCTCAAGTTTATCCCCGGACTCAACCGCTCCCTGGAGGAAGAGGAGAGCCAGCTGTAGGGGCGCGGGTGGGCAGGTGGGAAGTATTTATTTATTTATTCATCGTAACAGCCAGTGCAAAAAGTAGTGTCGGTTTAAGGACCCCAGGAGCCCAAAGCTGCGGGAGAGGGTCCTTGCTAGCTCTGGCCCTTCTGGTCGGTTCACGGCTTGTCTGCTGAGAAAAAAAAAAGGGAGACTAGTTGCTTTCTGTCCTCTCCTAAACCTCAGCAGGAGCTCTTCAGGAGGAGAATAGACACTGGGAGTTGGGAGAGGTCTGGGGGAACCAAAGAGGGCTGTACCAGCCTAAAGTCTGGGTCAGTCGTGCCTTGTGGGGGCCCTGTCCCAAGAAAGCCTCTCCTCAGCTTTTCTAGTTTCCCAGCCCTTACTTAGCCTTGGGGAGAGGAGATCCACTATGGATAATTCCCAACCCTACAGAGACAGACAGACAGACAGACAGACAGACAGACAGACAGACACTCATGTGCGTGCGTGTGTGTGCGCGCGCGCATGTGCGCGCACACATCAATGGACCAGTGGGCCCCAAGGGGGCAAGGTGCTGGTCCCCTCCCTCCAACCTTGACCCCTAAGGGCTTAACCCCTGTCGGGGGTCTATAACTAAGTGGGGTCCTGCCAGGCAGGGGTCCTGGGTTCTGTGCTCCTTGGGGAACAGGAATGAGTTCATTCAGGTGGGGTGTGGCAGCATAGACTGTTCCACCGTTTTCTGCATATGTTGCTTCTGAACCACAAACTGTATAAAATTGATGGTTTTTTTTTTGCATCTGTGTCAGTGTGGTAACTGCCTGTGGGGGAGTGCTCAGGCAAGCTCTGACTCTGCCATGCAGCCCCCTCCAAACACACACAGGCTGCACTTCACATCTTTCTTTTAGCCTAAAGCCAGGGAAATTGTCTAGGGGATTTTAATGAACATGCGCTGGCCTGAACTGAGGCCCCACACCCTCTTTAGAACCTGGGCCTCTCATTCAGGTGCATTTTTGAAGCTTCTCTCTCCAGATACCCACAACAGGTCACTTGTCTAACGTCCTTTCCTGGCTTCCTGGCTAGCGCATCTGAGGTCTGTCTTGAGTAGACGCTAGATCCACAGACTTAGCCACTGTCCACCCAACCTGTGACAGACAGGTCCGTCTCCTGGCCCTCCTCCCATCCTTCACTCCTGTACCTTCCTGGCTAAGCCCTGAGCTTCATTTCTGGGCTCCTTACTGCTCAGAATGCTGGCTACAGACATGTCCCTCTGGGCCTCTGCATTGACTTTTCCACTAGAGACCCCTTCAGTATTTGATCTACCTCTCTAAGACCTGCCGACTCAGTCAAATGTGGCCATGCCCTCTGTGATGGCCTGGGCTTGTTTCCATCACACTATGAATCACCATCTGGAACTGTCTTGACGTTCATGGGTTTAGTGGTTGTTCAGTCCTCCCCATTCATGAAGGTGCATGTCCTCCCCACTCAGGAGGGTGTAGGTGCTCCTCACTCATGAAGGTGTATGTCCTCCCCACTCAGGAGAGTGTAGGTCCTTCCCACTCAGAAGGGTGTGTGTCCTCCCTGCTCAGAAGGGTGTATGTCCCTTGCAGCAGGCTCAGGACTTCCTGGCCAATCCTAGCACAAAAGACCCTCAATACAGCATGTTCCCAACCACATCCAGGAAGCAACCTGCTGAGCGACAGGGTAAGGGTAGTCACACAGCAAGCTAGCAGCAGAGCAGGGTCTGGCACTTAAGATTGCTGTCCTGTGGCAGTGGCCAGCATTCAATTGTGGCTTTGAGGGAAGTCTGGGTGGAGCCTTCCCTGGGCATACCTCATTCCACAGTCTGTACTTACCTTCCTGGAGTGGGCCCTACCTCTTTCCACAACCTCACTGTCAGCCTTCCTTTGCCAAGCAGTCAGGTGACCCTTTCAAAAGCAAACCCACAGCTGCCTCTGGACCACTTGGGAGGTGGAGGCAGAAGGGTCAGGAGTTCAAGACTAGCCTCAGCTGACTACACAGCAAGTTTGAGGTCAGCCTGGGCTACAAGAGTAGACCTAGTCTCAAAAAAAACAAAACAAAAAAAGTCCATAAAAACGCTTCAGCAGGTAAAAGCACTTGCGCAAGCCTAATGATCTGAGTCTGACTCCTAGAGTCACAGTGGAAGAAAAGAACCAACTCCTAAGGGTCATTCTGTGATACCCCATGGGGGCTACAGCACGTGCAACTGTGTGAAATACAGAAACCATACATACAATAATAGATACATAATATTTTAATTAAAAAATTTTTTTGAGGCAGGGCTTTCTACATAGCCCTGGCTGTCCTGGAGTTCAGTGCTAGGATTAAAGACATGTACCTTTTGTTTGTTTGTTTGTTTTGTTTTCAAGACACAATTTCTCTGTGTAGCCTTGGCTGTCCTAGAACTCACTCTGTAGTCCAGCCTGGTCTTGAACTCACAGAGATCTGCCACAATGCCTGGCCTCATCATTTTCCCGTTTTTCTGAATAAATCAAACCTCAACCCTCTGCTTCGAACCCATCATGATGCCCTATGGAATTAAAAACACGAAGCTAAAACTTTTTACTGCAACCTGTCTGTCCATCACCTCACTCTAAGCTACCACATTACAGAAAGCTATTGGGCCCAGTCATACAGCCACTGGAACCCTTGTGTGGTCCTCAAATCCATCCACGTGACGTTGGGATAACCTGCATCCGACCTCATGGGCTCTTCTTCCTACGTCTCTCTCCCATCTCTAACTCTTTCTCCTCTCCCGCCACAGATATTTACACCAAACTACTCTTTGTGTTTCCAGTTCCCCAGTGATGCCAGGCTTTCGCTGGCTTCTGGCCCTGGTGCCTTTGTCTATGCCACTCCATCTGCCTGAAATATTTTTCTGGATCGATTCCTTGTCCTGAGGTCCTGGCTTAGCATCACCTCCTCTAAGGTTTTTTTCAGAGCCCACCGGAAACAGTTACCGGTTCCCTTATTCTAAATCTCAAGCCCCTTTGTTTATCTTCTTTATGGCTCTTTCTCTGGCTTGGTAATTATATTCACTTCCTGTGTTGATACTCTTGACTCTGTCTTTTGCCATGGTTGGAGTAGATACAAAGCCTTTTATAAGGTTGCAGCTCCGGGTTGGGGTGTGGCTCAGTGCCAGAGACTTCATGTGTGTGAGGTCCTGAGTTCAGTCCCCAGCATGGCAAAAAATAAAAGAAGATGAGAACCAACTGTGAGTCAGTCGGTAAAGCCCCTGAAGGGGTTCACCCAAGCTCCGCCCCCCAGCAAGTGCTCAGTAAAAGCTCAAGAGGGTCTGAGGATCACATGACTCCTGGGCTTACAGCTGGATAGGGGCAAACACAGCCTCTGCACCTGTGAGCCCTGGGGGTGGGGAGAGGCAGCCCCTCTTCTGCTTCACCTGCAGCTGGCATCTATGAGCTCCTCTTACAATGTCCCTTGGGGCTGGGTGGTGGCTCCCTTGTGGCACCTGCAGCTTGCCTCTGTGCCTTTTCTGCTTTGAGAGGAAAACAGCTTCTCCAAGCTCTTGTGTTTGAACAGCTGCTCTGCATCGAGGCTCAGCATCCTTAAGCTCACGTCTAGGGGAAGAGGCCCCTCATACCTTTGTTCTCAGAGCCCAAGGCTGCCAGGAGACCAGCTGCCTGGCACAGGTTAGCCCTTGCAGGGTGTACGGGCTTCCTGGATCTCTCTTGCTTTCTGTTCCCTGGGCAGGTTCCCAACCCCAGCCTGTTCCTAGCGCTCTGCCCCCGCTCTGCCACGCAGCTGGTCTTGAGAGTGATATCGGCACCCCTCACCCAGGCTGAAAGGGCTCTTACCCAGCTGGTCTTCTACACCCAAGAGAGGGGGAGAGTGGTCCAGGGTGGGGCCGGATCCCACCTCTCAGCTGATGGATGACGGCACCAGCCTCCTGCCGTGTAGGTGGGTGACAGGGAGTGACTAATGTGCCAGCTCTGTTGCTAAAAATTAACCCAGGGATCGTGTTTGGCGGAGGGGGTGGGGGTGTGTGGGAAAGGAATGGGGACTGCAGTATTTTGTGGTCGGTATTCCCCTGCCCTGACTCCCTCCCCTTCCTACCCGCCTTCTGCTCTGCCCAGGCCATGAGGGGCCCCCAGAAATTCCAGGGACGAAAGTGAGTGCCACACACAGAGGGAAAAGACACAACCTTCTATATGGGATTCTGTCTGAGGCCCCTGTAGAGCTAGGCACCATCTCCTGTCCCGCTCACCTTGGGGCAGGGGAGGAAGGATTCCTGGAGGAGGGGGGTATGAGGTCAGGGTCAAAGTGAGGACTGGGTTGAGACTGTAAACCTCTAAGCCTCACTTGTGGGAGGAGAATGTGGGTAGGAGAGGTAGACAGAAGGTAGATTTGAAAGAGATGTGCCTGATCACAGAAGGAGGTTAAGGATCAGATTTCCCTGTGAATGAAAACATTCCTATCAAGGTCTAGGAGAGGGGTAGGCTCTTGAAACTTATTTCTGGGACACATGAAAGGGTCCTGGGCATGGAAAAGGGCCTTGTCGGTACATTAAAAATATATCTGCTGGAAGAAGTGACTCCACAATACTCTTGGTTCCCCCGCTAAAACCACACCAGAGAGCTTAAGCTGGGTGTCAGCCAGAGAAGTGAGACCTGGGAGGTACTTTCTGTTCACCAGCCAACTGGAGAGATGAGAGAGATACCAAATTCCCCAAGGTCAAGAGAGACATCAAGTTGTCTGACTGGGAGGCGGCCTGGTCCTGCGTTGATGAGGAGATGGAAGGACCCAAGGAGGGAAATGGTGTGCTCAGAGATGATAGGGCAGAGTGCTGACCCCTGGTGGTGGCCTCAGAGCATTGCACCCCTAGGTCCTGCCCCTTCTGTCCTGCTTCACACTCCCAAGAATCTGGAGCCTTCCTAGTCCCCTAGTCTTTTCTCAAAATCACTTTCCATTGCTTCTCCTTACGTCTCGTAGCTTACAGGCGATTAGGGGAGGAATCCTTACCTCATTCTCCTCAGCCTGCTAGCTCAGGGCCTGGCGTTGAGTGGGAGATTGGAACAGCTCTGTCTCTGTGGAGAAACAGATAACCCAAGATATTGGACTCACTTGACTTCCACCAACATAGTTGGAGCCTCAGAGTCCCCAGACTTCACTGGGCAGAGGAGGGATGCTTGTTAACCTGTTAGACACTACAATTCCTACCCTAAGGAGAGACCTCAGCCTCAGCCAGTCTTCCCTTCCTGGATGCTGGCCTTTCAAGAGAGTACATGCAAATTTATACAAAAAGTAAAAGTTATACAAATGTTGCCTTTGAGCCTCTTTCCCAACAACTCCTGATGGGAACTCCTGGTCAATGTGTATCACCCAGACTCCCCCAGATTCTCAAGTTCATTCAAAAAGCTCTTAGGGTGACAACCCCCGACTGTACAGCAACTACAGGACAGTCTGGAATTCTCCAGATTCCTCTCTTATGGACGGTCATCTCCAACCCTATATTCTCTGGTCAAACAAGTACTATTGTGGTGACTCAGGTGCGGCAGAGGGTGGTTAACAGTGCCGATGGCCCCTTCCCTTTCATCCCCCTCATCATGGTCCAGGTGCTCTGGGCTAGCGCCCGGGCATCTGAGTTTTTCAAAGTACCCTAAAGCCGAGTAGAGTAGTATGACCCTGTAGTTCCAGCTACTTCCAAGGCTGGCAAAGGAGGGCTCTGGAGCACAGGAGTCAGCTTGGGCAATATAGAAAGAGTCCTGATAGGGTTGGGGAGGAGAAGGAGAAAGACCAGGGCTGCTTATAATCCCAGTACTTTAGAGACAGAGGCAGGAGGATCTCAAGTTTTAGATCAGCCAGAGCTGCAAATTGAGACCCTGTCTCAGAAAGCAAGGAAAGTACAAAAATCAAAATCAAGAAAAAAAACCCAGATATTATGATAAGGATGTATTGATAGGATTTTGAATATAGATTATTTTCGATCTACATCCTAGATCTAGAATCCATACCCACCAGTACCGTGAACTGCAAGTATTGATAGAGGTAGTGAGATATATCTTCCCTGGGGAGTGGGAGACCAAGGAGAACTCTGCCTCCCTCTGGCCTGGAATCCCTCCATACTGTTTCATGAAATGCTTGTAAGGTGAAGATGCCCTTTAGAGATGCCCAGTTGGACCAGTTGGACACTGGCCACAACTTATACGTAGGACCTGCAGGGTGCGGGGCTGAGTGCTGCCAGTGCTTGGGGGAGGAGGTGGACACCGGAGCAGAAGCGCGCAGTAGGTTGGGCTCATCCGCATCTGTAGTAGGAAATCAGACTCCAGCTAGTGATGGAGTTTGCAGCCATGGGAGACACTGCAGGGCTGACATGCAAGTTCGGGACCTGGTTAAAGTGGGATGGAACGGAGAGGCGACACCCTGGTAGAGTCAGCTGGGCATCGCCCCCACCACCTTCGCCTGCTCTTAAGACTGAGAGGGTGACGGCTGAATTGCAGAGGCAGGCTCTCTCGTGGAGGCGGAGCCGCCACGAGCAGGGTGTGGGTGGACATGAGGACTCTGCCTAGTGTTCCACAGGGAGCTGGGAGGGAAGCAGGTGGCGGCGCCCAAGTGAGTAACCGCCGTCCCACAGCAATGCTTCAAGAAGTCCGGGAGATGCGACAAGGCCCTCTCCGCCTTTGTTGGGCCCTTTTTGCACACCCGGGCTTTCGCACAAGCCAGGCTTTCCTTGCACACATCATGAACACCCAGGACCTTCTTGCACACCTGGGTCCTCCTTGCCCACCTGGGCCCTTTTTTGTCCATGTCCACCCCACCCCACCACTCCAACTTGGACTCCCACCTCACAGGCATTGTGTTCCCCTGTGGGGATAGCCTCCCTCCCACTTCCAAACTCCAACCTGGAAGCTCAGGTCTCTTCCTACCCGGGAGGGGGATACAGGAGAGGGTTGTGGTCCCTGCCTCCTGGCAGAGCGGCAGAGCTGCGTCGCCCTCTGCTGCCACACTCCGGCACTGTCACCTGATCATCTTGTCACCCGGGCCCCTAGTGGGCTTCAGGGCTTCAGTCCTTTCTTCTCTCTCTCTCTCTCTCTCTCTCTCTCTCTCTCTCTCTCTCTCTCT
>NW_021605143.1:387184-420812 GCF_004785775.1 Grammomys surdaster | reverse complement strand
TCTCTCTCTCTCTCTCTCTCTCTCTCTCTCTCTCTCTCTCTCTCTCTCTTTCTCTCTCAGGTAGCACCACACTATCACAGAATATATCGACATCAGTTTATTTTCTTTTAAAATATTTATTATGTCTTATTTATTTGTTTAGCACGTGTGTCTAGGCCATAGGACAGCCTGTGGGAGTCAGTTCTCTTACCACCATGTGGGTCCACCATGCCACACTTGCTGGCAATGGCCCTTCCCCAGGGGTGATCATCTCACCAGTTCCTGCAGCCCATTTTCTAAGCCTATAAGTAAGGTAAGTGGGGAAGTTTTTAGTACACACCATTTTATGTCCTGCCTTTTTCTTTTTCCTTCCCTTTTTCTTTCCCTTTTTCTTTCCCTTTTTCTTTCCAAGAGATGACTTTTGGTTAAAAGCCTGGTGCTCTTCCTTGTGTGTCATCAAGGAAAGAAAGGATCGGAGGCCATTGCCTCTTTGACTGGGCTCTCTTCCCAGCCGTGAGTGGCCTCATTGTTTTTCCGGTGCACCTGGCATTTTCCCGCTGCACCATCAGTCTGACTCTCACTGTGCCACCGTTGCCTTTGCCTAGACAGTGGCAAAATCTCTCATTTCACCCAGGTCCTGCTACTTTGCTGCTTCCGGAAGCCATGATGAACTCTCTGATACTCTCTCACCACTCATTATTTTCTATGTTCTTGTTGCAATATATATATATATATATATATATATATATATATATATGAATATATATGCACAAAAGATATATATGGGAATATATACATATATATGTATGTATATATATATGCATACATATATATTTCTTTAATAGAATAATGTATTTCCATAAAAGACCAGGGCTTTTGAAGACAGGATCTTGCTATGTATCCTATATTTATCTGGAATTCAATAGATATCACAGGCTGACTTCAATTTTTTTGTTTTGTTTTTGTTCTGTTCTGAAGAGGTCTCGTTATGTAACCCTGGCCAGCCTGGAAATCGATAGGTAGAGCAGACTAGACTTGAACTTACACAGATCCTCATGCCTCTCAAGCTCTAGGATTACAGATATGTGTCACCACGCCCAGTGCTTTGTGTGTGTGCATGTTCATATGTGTACATACATGCCTGTGGATCCGCCTGCACGTGTGTGTGTGTGTGTGTGTGTGTGTGTGTGAATATGAGGTCAATATTGGGTCTCTTTCTCAAGTAGTTGCCCCATGCCCCATGCCCCATGCCCCATGCCCCATGCCCCATGCCCCAGGCTTTTTGAGAGTTTCATGTGACCTCTGTGATTCCTAAGAGAGGACCTGGCACCCCATAGGCCTTGGGTATTTTGTATTAGTACATAGAATCACCTTTCTCTTCTAAAAGCCAGCAGTACCACTTATGGCCAGTAGAGGACACTGCCACACAGCTCCTGGTAAGCCTCTAGGTGCTATGAGAGATAATTATAAAGCCCATAGGCTCTTCGCTTCCCACTCTGGGAGTGCTCCCAGTTCTGGAACCAGTAGGAGCTCACCTCCCTCCCCTGGCTAATCTTTCCTGGCAGCCTGAAGCTGGCATGCGCTGGGCCATATCATCCAGAAGCAAGCTCCCAGTGCCTGAGGTCAGAATACCCTGCTTGGTGGCTTGGACACACCCCTTAGCAGCTGATGCCTTTAGACAGATCACACCCTGTCCCTGGCTCTGCAAAATGACAGCAATCGTTTGAGTGTGCTGCTAGCTCCAAGGTTTGCTATGAGGGCCGAACAGAAGTGTCTCGTAAGTGTAAACACTAGAGAGATGTAACATACACACACTTTCACTGCTGGGAGGCTAAATGAAGGTGGGTTTATGGAAG
Organism: Grammomys surdaster; assembly: GCF_004785775.1. Lineage (NCBI taxonomy): Eukaryota > Metazoa > Chordata > Mammalia > Rodentia > Muridae > Grammomys > Grammomys surdaster. The sequence goes on along the minus strand of NW_021605143.1, from coordinate 418,977 downwards.
GGATTAAGGTAGCGAGGGAGAAGGAAGTTAAAAATAACAAGTACTTTTCACCAAGTGCTTATTAGGAGCCAAGGCCGAGGAAAGTGATCCGAAAATATTGTCTAATTATAGCCAACACTTACATAGTGCTGACCTTGGGCCAGGAGCTGTTTAAGTGCCTCATGGATACAAACTGCTCAGATCCTCGTGACTCAGGGGAGAAGGTGGTACCCCTGACATGCTTCTACTCAGGAAGATGAGGTATGAAGTAGCCGGTTTGTAGTCTACTCAGGTGGAAGGGGCTGATGTTCAAACCACAGCGATTTGCCCCCTGCAGCAGTCTCTGAAGTAACAACCACACTTAAGAGAAGATACTGTTGCAATTCCTTATAGTAAAGCCCATTGGAAACATACCATCAAGGTGTATTTTTTTTTTTCGAGACAGGGTTTCTCTGTATAGCCCTAGGTGTCCTGGAACTCACTCTGTAGACCAGGCTGTCCTGGAACTCAGAAATCTGCCTGCCTCTGCCTCCCAAGTGCTGGGATTAAAGGTGTGTGCCACCACCACCTGGCTTATGAAGGTGTATTTGAGTCCAGACTACCCACCTCTCACATCACACCTCCCGAGCTATACCTCCCATACCCACGGGAGAATGAAGAGCTGTGGGAACTGGCACAGGGTTCTCTCAGAGCAGCAGGGTAGATTCAAGCAAGGCAGAGCTTTAATGCGTGGGAAGGAAGGATGGGCTATCTTTTGGATCCAGAAGTAGGAAACAGGCTGACAGGCTGTGTAGCTCTCCTCAGTGATTGATTTCCTTTCGAGCCTTGGCCCCTCCTACACTCTGAGGTGCTACTCTGACTGGAGAAGGTGAGAACAGTCCCAAGCCTGACACAAGCACCCACCCCTCGACTCATCTTCTAGCTTCTCGCCTGTTATATAATCCGCGCTCTGTCCGCACTTGGAAATAATCATGGCTCAGCAGAATGGGCTTGGGGGAATGATGAATGGGCCTTAGGATCACCAGCTGCTAGCCAGCTGCTCCTGAAGTGACCTGAGGGCCTGCCATAGCTCAGGTTCCCCAGCCCTTCCTGGGAAGTGGCCCTGTCTGGTCTACAGGAAAAGTCCTAACATGGCTCCGTGTTTGGGCATTTATGGTGTGAGTGCCTGGTGGATCATCTTGTTTACAGCCTGCACACCCAAGGCTGCCCACAGCCAGTCTGAGCCCGCCTGCAGCCCCGTGGGAGGCTGACAGTCAGGCCTTCCTCTACATCAAACTCTTTATAGTCCTTGGAGAGGCCTATAAGCACATCTGGGCACTGAGCTCTTGTGGGTTCTCCACCAAGGGCTCTCAGGTGAAGAGGAAGGGGAGGCAAAGACACTGGGCAAAGGGATCTAGGAAGATATGGTAGGAACAGAGGCCTCAGGGCCCAGAATCCCACAGCCATTCTATTCCCATCTACCATAGCCCACTGAGTCACTGGTTTTGTGACCCACCCCACTATCCTCAGGCATAAGGAAGTACCCACACACTCTGATGTCCACTGGAGAGGGGAGAGCCAAACACACCCTCTAGGGATCAGGCACAAGCTTTTATTCCTGAGAGACCCCTGGACACACTTCTGAAGACCAACTGGTTTAAGGTGAGCTGGATTTCATTCCCAGCATTAAAATACATAAATAAATAAATAAATAAATAAATATTAATAAATAAATATCATGATGCTGATAAGTATGGCCACCCATTTCTGTATCTTTTAATATCTGTCAAGCCTGGTGATGCCTGCTTGTAATCCCAGCTATTCACGGAGCTGAGGCAGGGGGATTGGAAATTCAAGGCTTGCCTGGGCTACAGAGTGAGTTCTATACTGGTCTCCAGAACCTGTACAGACCCTGTTTCAAAGTGAAACATAAAAAGGGTGTGGCTATTGCTTAGCGGCAGAGTGCTGACCTACAATGTGAGCGGCCCTGGGTTATGTTCCCAGAACCACAGAAAATAAAAACAACAGAATAAGGCTTCGGGTATAGCCCAGTTAGTAGAGCACAGGACCCTCTCCCACCTTCTGCACCCGCTCATTCCCAGAGCCTGTCCAGGCTCAAGTCCTGCCCAGTACTCTGCACCTTCCTTGGGAGTTTATGGGTCCTGGATTTTCCAAGTACTGCTCAAGGCCCGGAAGACACGGGCCCCAGAGGTAACCCAGGTTCCCTAAGGGGAACCACCATGCTGCCTGCACGGGGAAGGACTTGGTCTCCTCTGGCACCCTCTGCCTGCCTGACTCTCCAGGCACTCCCCTGTGAGGCTTGTCAGCAGTAACCAGAGCTGGCTCCGTGGCTGAGAGCAGTAGGAACATCGTTTCTTGGCAACCGGGAACAGCACGTAAGATCCATTTAGTCACCGGTGCCAGCAGGTCAGTCCTCCCACAGCCTCTAGAGCGGCCCCTGCTGTCAACGGCGTGAATCATTTCTACGCCAGCACACCTAAGGTTCTAGCCTGAGCTAGAGGCTCTTTACCCTTCTGTTTCCTGTTTCCTCAAAATAAAATTGGTGCTTATTATGTATAATATATAAAATATTTTGTGTAATATATATGTGTGTGGATATATATGTTCCATATATACATGTGTGTGTGTGTGTGCTGATCCTTGCATGCCCAATGTGCTATATGCCTTTATCTTTCTTTTCTTTCAAGTTTTTTGTTTTTTGTTTTTTTGTTTTTGTTTTTCAAGACATGGTTTCTCTGTGTAGCCCTGGCTGTCCTGGAACTCACTCTGTAGGCCAGGTTGGCCTCGAACTCACAGAGATCTGCCTGTTTTTGCTTCCTGAATGCTGAGGATTAAAGGCATGCACTGCCACCATTGGGGCTTTCTTTCACGTTTTAATTTGTGTGTGTGTGTGTGTGTGTGTGTGTGTGTGTGTGAATGTTGCCTGAGGTGGTGGCTAGTTTTTATGTCAGTTTAACACAGGCTAGAGTCATTTTGAAAGAAAGAACCTCAACTGAGAAAATGCCCCCACCAGATTGGTCTATAGGCAAGCTTGTGGTCTGTCTCCATCAGGGATGGATGTGGGAGACCAGTGTATTGTGGGTAATGTCATCCTTAGGCTGGTGGTCCTGGATATTATAGAAAAAAGCACTCTGAGCAAGCCACGAGGAGCAGCCAGTAAGCAGAACTTCTTGATGGCTTCTGCATCAGCTCTTCCCTCTGGGTTCCTCCTCAAATTGCTTTTGGTCACAGTGTTTTATCACAGTAATAGAAACCCCAAGACAGTCTGAATGTGTGTGTATGCAACTTATGCAGAGTTGGCTGTAGAATCCCTTGGGTTTGAATGTCCACACAGTTGTGAGCTGCTATGTGAGTTCTAGGAATTAAACCTAGGTCCTCTGAAAGAATAGCCAGCTCTTAGGACTGAGCCATCTCTCCAGCCAGCCAGAGGTCTTGTTTTATTCTTTTTCTTTTTAAGATTTTATTATTTTATATATGTGAGTACACTGTTGCTGTCTTCAGACACAACAGAAGAAGGCTTCAGATCCCATTACAGATACTTGTGAGGCAGCATGTGGTGGCTGGGAATTGAACTTGGGATCTCTGGAAGAGCAGTCAGTGCTCTTAACCATTGTGCCATCTCTCCAGTCCAAGGTCTTTTATAACATATTAAAATCTATTAAGGAAAAATTACAATTATCTATTTTTTGGCCCCAGCTCTGTAGTAAGACATGGAAGTTAGAAGAAACCGCTTCAGCTTCCTCTCTGGGAGGTAACAGCAGCCACAATGTGCCTGTGAGGCCACAGGGGCAGCATGTGAACCCTGTGGCCACAGAGTGCCTGTAAGGCCATAGGGCCCCAAATGTTCGCCCCGCCTTGTTTCTTCTCAGTCTGTGACAGCTTCTTGGGGCCACAGTTTTCTAAATATCAAAGCAGTGCTCACCTTACAGGGCCCGTGAAAGAAGAGACAAAGCGAGGAAAACTGTCAGCACAGAGCCTGGCCCCAGGCCCTGCACGATGCAGCAGGGTCCCCCACCCCTGCAGGTCTTCCACCACACTCCTTTCCAGCCATGTATCTTACTCTGCTGCTTTAAGGAGCCATGCTCTGGCCCAGCCCTGGCTTTCCCATGTACTGTTTCTTCTGTTTAGAATCTTTCCCCTCTGTTTAAAAACTGTTTCATGCTGGACATGGTAGTGCATACCTTTAATCCTAGCACCCAGGAGGCAGATCTCTGTGAATTTGAGGCTAGACTGGTCTACAGAGTGAGTTCCAGGACAGCCAGGGCTACATAGTGATATTCTGTCTCAAAAACAAAAGCAGAACACTGTTTCAGTAGAGGGACACATTGTATCTCTCTCTAAATTACAACCTCCAGTAAATGTCTCATCGCTCCACAGAGAGCCCCGACAGAGCAAAAGCGTGTGGGGAACTAGAGTTCACTCTCATCTTGAACCGATCCTTCACTCCACATGGAGTTCCTGGTCCTTCAGACACACAGTGAGATGCAAGCCTGGCTTCCCTGGGTAGATTATGGTCATTCTCTGCTCCCCAGTGTTCTGAGATACTTCTTTACACCTCTATACTCAGTGATCCTTCTTATCCATTTTGGATACCCCAGGACTCATCAGAATGCCAGAATCCAAGAAGTCAAGTTCGTCATGCAGAACAGTATAATAGTCACATATAATTATTACCTATAATTATTTATTTACATTTTTAAGATAGTCTTACTGTATAGCTCAGGCTGGCCTCAAATTCAAGATTCTCTTACCCTAGCCTCCTGAGTGCTGGGATTACAAGCACAAGATGCCATACCTGGTTCTTCTCTATACTGTAAAGTTCTGCATTACTGGCAGCATCTAGTGTGGTGAATCTTATGTGCGCTATTGTAACTCTGAATTATTAAGGCAATAGTGACAAGAACAAAACCTCTAGATAGGTCCAGTGCAGGTGTACTTTTGTCTTGTCTTACTGAGACATTGAAACCCACCCCTGAGAATGACATCTATATTTCTGGAGAAACCTGGTCAATACAACACCAAGTTCCCTAAGCTCTGACTACCTCCTGGGTAGAGAGATGTCTGCTTCGTTCTCCGTGCCATCTTCTCACGGGGGTTTGACCTGAGCATTCTGGGAAGCATGGTTCAACTTTTTGTACCTCGCCATCTCTCATTCCTTTCTCTCCCCTGCCTCCAAGTGGTCTTATTTTTTATTATTGTTTAAAAAACACTCCCCTCCCCCAAACCAAACAAATCCAAACATTAAACATCTACTTAATTTATGTCTGTACATTTTTGCCTGTGTGTATATGTATGTGCACCACGTGCATGCTGGGTGCCCACTGAGGTTAGAAGAGGTCGCTGGATCTCCTGGACTGGAGTTAAGGATGTTTGTGAGGACGCAAATCCGGGTCCTCTTAGAGCAGCTGGAGCTCTGGACAGTTGAAGCATTTCTCCAGCCCTTCTGTTTTGCTTTTTTTCGGGGCAGGGTTTCTTGTAGCTCAGGCTGGCCAGCTCCCAAAAACTGAGATTACAGGCCTGGGCTACCACGCCCAGCAATTAACTTCATTTTTGCTCCATTGCTTGTGTGGGTCTAACGGAAAAGGGCCTAAGAATTGAGGACATTCACCTTTAATCGCACTCCGTGCCCCTCGGGACTGGCTGGAACAGATTTGGAAGCCAAGTCTCCAAACCAGCCCAGCTACAAGTTTCCACACACCCCCACCCACCTCCTGCCTGAGCCAGGCCACCCCCACCCGGGCAATGACGTCTATTTGCATACACCAGCGCCAAAGGAAGCATTGGCTCAACGATGATTTGCATGCTCTCACGCCATTGGCTGCGAGGGCGGCGCGGCAGCCAATGGCTGCAGCGGTGTTTACAGCGCGGCCTAGGTGATGTAATGGAATCCTGGCTCGCCCGGCGGGCTCCCTGCGGACTGCGCGGTGACGTAGCGGCTTCCCCGACCGCACCCGGCGTGCAGAGCCTGGCGCGGGCGGCAGGGGCATAGCTCGCCCCGGGCTCGGCGCTGCTCCGTGGCCCGCCGCTTTTCTTCCGGCTCAGTGTTCCGGTGGCGGGACCTGGGGAGGGGAGCTCGGGCCAAATCCGGTCTCGGGCGAGGTGACAGAAATTTGGAATTTGACACCGGAGGATGACCGTGCTCCCGCTCCTTTGGGAGTGCAATTAGGGACTTTGTCATTCACGCAGCTCTGCAGCCTTTGCTGTTGTTGACCGGTGTGTGTGGGTGGGTGGGGGGGAGCGGAGTGATTTTGTAACTCTAAAGTTACAGAGGGTTTTGATGTGTTTTTAATCAAGAGCCCTGGTTTTGATTTGTGGGAAATCTTCCCTCATTTCCGGCCTGGTGACCTGGGCCACTTTCTCACGTTGACCCAGATGATCCTCAGTGACAGCAGCAACAAAAAGACAACAGATGTGGAAACACTTGGTGAAGCACCCGGAAGGGACGATGGTCTTTCTCTCCACCTCCAATCCAGTGACCTTCTAGAACCCTGGGATAGTCTTAAGTGACCCCATTTTTTTTTTAATTTTTTGTCCTTGAGTGTATGCTTAGACCTGGGGAGAGGCGGGGGACCCCAGCCAAGTAGATATTGATCCTGAGGCTGAAGAAGGGACCAAGGAAGGGAATCCCCTTTGCAGTCCCAGGTACATTCTGAGTGAGACCTAATCAGGGGAGTCCCTCTGGGCCCAGTGGGTTAGTTCATCCCTCCACCTCCTCTCACCCAGGCAGGGAGGATGTGAGGTAACATGGTGGTTCCTCAACTATGAATCCAGGTCACCAAGTATGCTAGATGACCTTGGGTTTTGTGGCTCAACATGGTTTACTGTTTTACCATCCTTGGGACTTCCATCCTGTCCCTGTCTCATACCCTTGAAATTTGGGACTTCCTAATCTTCGTGGGATGTTCTCTGCATTTCTAGGCCTGTCTTTTTCACACTGTGACCCATATTCTCTTCCTCCAGGGTGGCCTCTGGGATTGCCCCTCTTCCTTCTCGCCGGGTCAACTGGAGGCCTCTTGATCTTCTGCCCCACACTCCTCTCTAGCCCACATAGTAAAACCAGCTCTTTGCTGCAGGGCTTTTTGTCTCCCTATCTTAAGAACCCTCCAGAGTGTAGGTTAGTACTAATTAGGACTGCTCATCCCTAACTGCCTTACAAAGGACTGAGTGGACTACCTGGCCTCTCCGCTCTCCTGTCTGCAGGAGGAGCTGGGAAGTGGTCCTGGGATTTGAGCAGAAAGATGGTGGTGTGGAGAAGGGGACACCCTGGGGAGTGCCTTCTGGGGGTTAGAAGGCCAGGCTGTGAGGCTGTGGGGCCACTGACTAGCTGAGGAAGCCAGTTAAGGGAAGGAACCACAGTGGGGCTATTTATAGGAGATCTGCTGTGACACTAAGAGGTCACCATGCCCTATCTGTGCAGCCCCCTCCCCCAAAGCACCAAATAAACACCAGCTGGGCAAAGCCAGGCTAAGCATTTTTTGCAAGCCTTGCCTTGGACAGCTCCAAGACAAGAATCCCAGCCTTGGCTCTCCCTCGGGTCCTCCTGAATAGAAACAGCAGATCTGCAAACTACCTGTCATCCTCCTGGTACATGCTGTATGTGTGCTATCAAAGACACAGTCTTCACGACACTGCTGTGAGACAGGTACGTTACCACGAGTGTGTCTCCAAGGAGGAGACAGGAGCTCAGAGTAGGACATTCATTTCCTTGGAGTCCCACAGCTGGGGAAGAACAAGGAGAGCCAAGAATCTCTGAGTGCTGTCTGTGTCCAGGGTTCCTCCATAGCTATTCAGATCACCCAGTGACCAGGGTCCATCACATGCCACTCGGGCCTCGGGCCCCCTCCCACCTCAGCCAGTCTCTTCAAGCTGTCCCAGAATGTTAGAATTTCACACGTTGCTATCTGCTTTATTATAGAGTAGATAATTGAGGCAGGTTGGGCTGAGAGTATTTATAGAGAGACCTCTGTGGGCTGGAAGCCTCCATGGAAAAACTGCTAGCGGCAATTTTTTTTTCCATTCCTGTCTAAATAAATGTATTTCTCCTACACAGGCAAATATTTTAGAATGTATTTTCAAGAAGACTCGTGGAAAAATAAAAAGAGGGAGCAGGGCAGTGCGTTCTTTCCGAAGCCCGTTGGAAACGAACTGCAAGGGCAAGAGGGGAGGCTGGTCTGAGGCTCCCTCACTCCTGGCTGCTGTTGTGTCTCAGTTCCTGCGTCTGCAGATGGATGTACTGTTTGAATATGGAAAAGAACAGGACTGATTCTGGGATTTTAAAAGACAAACCGGAGGCTCTGGAGTTGGCTGTGAAGCAGCAGAGAAAGGGGTTTTGTTGTTCCCGGGCAGCTCCAGAGAAGGACTTCTGGGCGTGGGAGAAGAATGTGAATTCCCATCAGGAGGGAGTGCTCTGGAGTGTGGGGCCTCCGGAGGAAACCTCTGGATGCAGAAGGAATTCTTGACTACGTGGGTCCTGGCTAGCTGCTGGTAGAACAGGCACAGGACAGGACCCGTGTGAATGGATCCTCACTCCCAAATGGGTTCTCCCTAGCCACCTCCCAGTCTAGCAGGGTAGGTATAGAGACATAAAACCAGCTAACCTGTTCATTATCCTTGGCCTGTCCTTCTGGGGCTTTGTTGTGTAATTTTTTTTTTTTTCTGAAATTGCAACATTTCATCCTGTAGAGAGGCTCCTTAAGCAGGAAGAAAAAGCAACTCAAAATAGCTTCAGGAAGTTCCTGAAACTGACTAGATTCACTAAGCCCCTTCCTCCTTCTTAGAGGAAGTGAAACTGAACTGCAAAGGCTGAGACCAGCTCACTGCATGAAAGAAGCAGAAACCAGCAGAGGGTACCTGGAAAACATTTAGACCAACAGAGGCACCTGGAAGGACACTTTCCAACATGTTGAGCCTCCTACAGGCTGTGGAGTGGTCTCCAAGTTCCCAGCTTTGTGAGCTATTGTCCATGCTAGGGTGGGCTTTGATGATGCAGCTGTCTTTTTGTTTCTGCTTCTGCAAGTAATCTATCACCCATATTCCTGTAAGAAATCTTAACACAACTCATTGGTTCAGCTGGGTGGTGGTGGTACACAGGGCGGGGACAGAGGCATGTTGATCTCCATGAGTTCAAGGCCACCCTGGTCTACAGAGGGAGTTCCAGGACAGCTAAGGCTATACAGACCCTAAACCCAACTTCCTCCTGCCAAAAACCAAACCAAACAGCAACAACAACAACAATAACAAACCCTTATTGGTTCACAAAGTTGGATTTTGGTGGTATCTGTACTTTGGCCTTTCATGGGTTCTCTATCTGGGATGAATAGATGTGTGTTGTGTCTCTCAGGAGAAGTTTTGTTACACAGCTTTATTGGCACCTCAGCAGGACACAATCAAAGACACGTTGCGGAGGAGTGAGCGCAGTTCTGGCTATGGGTTGCAACACAGGCAACTGAGGCTGAGCATCCTGATGAAGGAGCATCTGCAGAGGAAATTCTGATAGAGTTGTCCACAGAGGAGTCCTTCCATTCTCTGTTCATTAGTGTACCTTTGTGCTGTGACAGCAGTTGCGTGTTTCTCCCTGTGGGTTGTGAGATGTGCACCTATGGCTGAGCCGTTGGGAGTGTTTGTGGGAGAAATCCCAGCATGGCAGTCAACATCTGTGACACATGGCCTGCCTGCTTGATGAGTGGGGTCCACCATGTGAATGTGGAGAGGTCCTGAGAAAGTTAAAGGTTTAGAGGAAAATTTGCCATCTCTGAGACTAGCGTACAAGAGTCAAGACTATCGTCAAACAAGGGTGGAGGTTGTGTGTAGTTAGAAATGCATCTGAGCCGGAATGACCCGGAAGTTGTACGGCTACGTGACTTTTCATCCCACAATCCCTAGCGCCCTTCCTTTCCAACTTGAGCTCGGCAGAATTTCTCCCGCAAAGAAGGGCCGTTCTGCCATCAATGAGGTGGTGACCCGAGAATATACCATCAACATTCACAAGTGCATCCATGGAGCGGGCGTGCTCCTTGGGCACTCAGAGAAATTCAGAAGTTTGCCGGGAAGGAAATGGGGACTTGAGATGTGCGCAATGACAGCAGGCTCAATAAAGCCGTCGGGACCAAGGGAATAAGGAATGTCCCATATCGCATCAGAGTATGTTTGTCCAGAAAATGTAATGAAGATGAGGATTCACCAAACAAGCTCTACACGTTGGTAACTTACGTGCCTGCTACCACTTTCAAAAATCTACAGTCAATGTGGGTGAGAACTAACCTGCTGAATGCCAAGTTGCAGAACTGCCAAAAAAAGAAAGAAAGAAAGAAAGAAAGAAAGAAACAAAGAAACAAAGAAGCAAAAGGAAGAAAGAAATGCATCTGAGGCCAAGGTGGGAGCTGAGCAGGAGCTTGTTTGTGTAGAGTTGCAACAAGAGATGTGATAGCATCCAGCATCCCTCCTGTTAGCTTTTGATCTGGTAAGTTATATACAAGAGGATGGGAGAGAAAACAAGAGCATTAAAAGATGTCTGGCAAGTTCAACCTTCAGTAGAAAACAAGGGGAAATCTAAGCCGGCATGCCGCTGCGGGTATTAACCATAGTACAAAACCAGAAACTAGTGTGATCCAGAAATACTCAGCCCTTGAACTGTGGGAATTAGGGGAGAATTTTAAGCAAGCAAAGGATGACCTCGTCCCAGCCTGACTTGTGAGGCTGTGGGAGATGGGAGCAAATGGAATCAGTCTGACTTGCTGTGGAGGCAGAATAACTGGGTAATATAATTCCTCAAGCCTCCTTAAGGCAAAGACTGCATGACCTGAGACTGTGAGGGAAGGCAGGGCTGTGATGGACTGGCTTATCAAAGCCATTGGGGACACTTGTTTGTCTCTGTCTGAGGTCCCCACAAATCACAGGGCCTGGGGGATTATGCACGAGAAACAAACACTACTGGAGGAATAGGAGTAAGAGGAGCTATGAACCCCAGTTCACTGGGCTAGAGAGAACTGTTCACAGAGGAGTTAAAGGAAAGGCTGATCCAGCAGGGACCTCAAGGCTGGTGTGGAGCTTTAGCAGCTTTGCTGAGTCAGTTGGTGGAGCAAGATTTTTATAAAATAGGAAAGGCTTTGGCAGATCTCAGTGGCTTAGGCCAGCTGGTAAAGAGGGTTTGTAAACTGACAGAGCATCCTAGAGGTGAGGAGAGAAAGATGAAGCAGAGGACAAGGTTTGCCTCGGTCACCCTGAAGACGGATGTGGCAAGATTCCTGTGGAGCTGGCATTGCTAAGGATAAAAGTGAGAGGAAGCCAGATTGTGTCTAAGGAGTGTGCATCTGAGCCTGAGGAACAGTGCAGAGAAGACGCTTTTGACAGAATAATACTGGTGCAGGTGATCAAGCCTACCCCAGGGGTGGGTAATTATCCCCTCAGACCAAGGAGGGTACATTTACCTCCATCAAAAGGTTCTAGGGGTAGAGATGGTTTGCCCAGTCAGGACCACCCCCAACAACCAGGTATGGTGGATGGAGAGTCAGCATCTACAGCTATATCCACAGTGCCAACCCGGGCAGCTCTGTCCCAGGGAGCCAGCAAGGAGAGCAGGGAGAGCATGGCCTTTCTCCTCCTTGGCCCTGAGTATGAACAAATTAAGTTCAGGCCCACAGAGTTTAGCAGGTGTGAAGAAATGTAGGGAGGCTCCATGAAAGAGCCCCAGGATATGGAAATACAATGTCTCAGAGAGCATGACTAAGGGTTATAGGAACTAATTAAGCCTTCCATCTGATTTAAGGCCCTCTCTACAAGAGAGAGTGCACATTTGATACAAAAGTCAGGACAAATCCTGTGTCTGGGGAGGACTAAAGTCCTAATGGGGAAGCAGCTGGGATGGACCTGTCAAACTGCCTGTGTGTGTTTGCTTCCTAGGGCATTTGTTATCAGCCTTAATTCAGTCACTGGTGAAGCAACTGAGAACAAGGGACTGCTACTGTGGCACACTGGCCTCTTTCTTAGCTATAGGTAGACATCTATAGTCCTTCCAAGGCTCTAGGCTCACCTTGGAAGAGGGGGGCAGAAAAAATGGAGGAGCCTTAACTGCTTCTTCTGACTCAAACATTCTGCCCTTCTGCAGGGAAGCTCTTTAAGGGACAGAGCGACTCAAAATAACTTCAGGAAGTACCTGAAACCAACCAGATTCACTAGGATCTTCTCTACCAGAGTGAACAAAGCTGAGCCCCTCTCAGAGGAAGTGAATCTAAGCTCCTGAGAAGATTCACAGAAGGTGAACTGTAAAGAAGACTCTGAGACCAGGTCAGCTGCCTGGATGTCTAGAAGAGGTTTAGACCCACAAGACACCTGGTAGGACTCTCTCCAACCAGTTGAGCTGCCTGTGGGCTGTGCATGTACTCCAGGTTCCTAGCTTTGTGAGCTGTCATCCATGCTGGGTGGGCTTTGGTCATGGAGCTTTGAGCCATTTTTGCTCCCGTTAACCCCAATAAAACTCATTGGTTCACCAAGTTGGACTTTGGTGGTATCTGTACATTGGTCTGTCTTGGGGTCTGTATCTGGGGTGAGTAGATGTGTTTCAGCTCCCCAGGAAAAGTGTTGTCACACATCATGCTTCTGGTGTGGCCTGTTGGAGAAAGGCTTGCTCAGGACAGTGTGGTCCTCTCGTTTTCAGAAGCCTAGGATCACCTTTGACCCCTCAGCCAAAAGGTCTTGCAGGGAGGACTGCTTAGCCATGGTAGTCATAGGAAGCAGCTACACTGTAGATCACAAGGTCCATAGAAGAATAGGACAAAGTCTGAGCCACCTACTGTGTGCAAGACTACTTACTGCACAGCTTCTCTGGTCTGGTCACTACAAAAGGATAAAGATTGCTCAGGGAAAATGCTGAGCCCCAGAGAGGTTAGTTGACTTTCCTTAGTTCACACAGGTCTATGTGAGCAGCCGGATCAGTGAGTACCCCTGCCTCAAAAGTTTTTCATGAGACATGGCACCATCTCAGAAGTCTTCGTTAGGTGTCTTCTCCCGTGAAAGCACTGTACCTTGCTACCTTGTTCCTTGTTCTTGGGATGTTACACAGTCTCACGGGCTGAGAGACTCAGGCCACTTTGAGCTACCCAAGGGCTCAGAGCTAGGCTTGGATCCTGACCTCCCTAGCCTACTTGCTGTGTGACTTTGCGTAGCAGCTGAACCACTCTGGGCCTCACTTTTTCCACCTAGTGTTCAGGGGAAGTCCCCGGGTAGATTTATTCACGAACTGTATGTCGGGGTGATGTCCTGGAGGTTGGACAGGGCTCACCTGGAAACAGCAACCCTACCCTGGCCGCGTTATGTAACGGGGTGTGCGGCGACAGAGCTTTGGGAGGCGGGGGATGCGGGGCGGGGCGCTCGAGGCTATTCCGGGCGCCGCTATTTTTAGCCCATTGATGAGGCTGCGTCGGCCGCCGCCGCCGGGATTCCGGAGACGTCAATGGGCGCGCGTCACGGTCCCCGCCCGGCCTCCCGCCGGGGGAGGAGTCGGGGGCGGGGGGCGCGGGGCGCGGGCGCGGCCGGAACCGCGGGCGGGGGCGCCCGGCGCGGTGGGAGCGGGAGGCGCGGCGACCGGGCATGGGCAACCCTGCGGGCCCGAGCGGGGCGCGAGCCCGGAAGGCGCGGGCGGAGACGCGAGCGCAGCCCGTGGGGCCAGGTGAGGGGCCGGGGCGGCGGGGACTTGCATTTGCCTATCTGCCTGTCAATGCGGCCCCCTTCTGCCCGCCCCGGGGGCGGCGGGGCGGGTGGGCGGCGCTGGGCTAGGCCAGGTCCAAGACTGCCTCCACGTCCCGGTGTGCGGGAGCCAGCAGTCCAGGCCACCCAGTAGGGAGACGCTGCCAAGGCATCCATTCGGGCTTGGGGACAGCGGTGGCGCCAGAGTGTGGTCTGCATGGATGCATGTCTCAGCCCCCACACTTGGACCCATCTGTTTATTGATAAGTGACCGAAGGGACTAGACGTGGTTTCAAGGCAAGTGACCTGGGTTTGGGGCTAGTGTAATAGGCATGTTCTGGTAGGCAGGTCCTCGATGTGTGTCCAAAGATCCTGTTGGACCTGGAGCTCTATCTACCTGCACTGGGGCATCACCTCCAAGGGGAACGTTCAGGTCACTGACTTGGACAAAGACTTGACAAGGAAGCCAAGCTTTATCCTGAGCAGGGGCTAAAAAGAATGACAGTGTACTGTGCTGTAAGGTCATGGTTTCTGATGATAGTGTTTGTGGGATCTACACCGGTGAACGGTCAGTAGCTCTGATAAGAAATGGTGAGGTCATGCCTGGATAGAGGTAAGCCTGTCGACTCAGGCGTACAGGCCCCATGCCTGACTCAGAAGCTCACCTATCCAGCCCCAGAGCTTCGTGCCTGTTCCTTAAGACGGACGCAGACTCCTATGCAATGGAGGCGGACTTCCACTACACAGGGATCGGGAGCCACACAGAAGGGATGCTTGGCCACAGGCTCCCAGATGTTGGGGGTCTGGGTGCTAATCACATAGCTTTGGTAGTTTTAAAACTGTGTTTAGGCCTGGTCACTATTCTCAATGAATAATAAAAAATGATTCCTTGTAGCACTTAAAGGTGAGATGTCAGTAAAGTTCTTTTTTTTTTTTTTCCAAATTCTATTTATTTATTTTATGTATATGAGTACACTGCTGCTCTCTTCAGACACACCAGAAGAGGGCATTGTATCTCATTACAGATGGTTGTGAACCACCACGTAGTTGCTGGGAATTGAACTTAGGACCTCTGGAAGAGCAGTCAGTGTTCTTAACCACTGAGACATCTCTCCAGCCTGTCAGTAAAGTTCTTAGTTGTTGCTTTTATTTTGTAGAGTTGTGTCCAGATCCATCACGGCTTTAGGAGCCCTGCTGTCCATGCCTTGCAGCAAGTGTAGATTTTAGTTAAGAAAACACTTGAATGCTTCCCAGAAAGGGCTTAGCAGGTTTCTGTCAGGTCCCTGCGGGAGCTGGCTAGTCCTAGGGGTCAGGTTTTTCTGATTCAAAATTATGATTCAACCAAAAGGGAGATTTGGTTTCAGTTGGATCTGTCCCCAGATAGCAGGGACAGCTCCTTAGCTGGGCTGTTCTCCTCATCTAGCTGGTCTTCCTGACCCAGCTCAAGTGTAGGCCTGTATGGGTCAACTCTTATCCCTCACTCCCACAGACCCTAGCACCTGCCCGTCTGTTTCAAACTGAAGGCCGTGGTGCTAGGCAGACGTTGTTTTCTAGTAGGAAGATAGATGAGAGACAAGTGGGAAGTCAGTACTGGGTGGGACAAAAACAGTTTAGTGTGGGGGTGGGGTGGTAGGAATAGGTCTTTGAGAAGGTTAGATGAAATGGAAACCTGATACACCGGGAGGAAGCAGATAGACAGACAGAGAGAGAGGCAGACAGGCAGATGAGGAACGGTAACTTCCCCGGTGGTGGAGGGAACAGCCAAAGCCAAAGCTGTGGGTGGTGAAGGATGGCCCCTGTGACTAGGGGGAGGGGGGGAGGAGCAGTAGGAGCTGATACTGAAGTTGGAGTGGATGTACACCTTCCTTTTAGAGGCCACCTTCCCTCTTTTGAGTCACCTCGGCCTTGGGTTTGGCCTCTACACAGCAGCTGGTGCAGTCCCGTTTGCAGCTGGGCCCCGGTGTTGGCTTGCTCAAGATCCCAAGGGCTCCCGGGTCTTCCCCTGTCCTGGGCACACTGCCTTGCTCACAGTAGCTCAGGAATGCTGAGCATGTGACTGTTAGGAGGGAGTTTTGATCTAGGGACAGGAGATGGGAGAAGACACCTGTTCTTCAGAGCTGTCAGTCACTTTTTGAGGACAAGGTGCTAGGCTCTTTCCCCTCTGTCAACAGGAGAAACAGACCAGGTGGGAACAGGGAGTGGGGTGTCAGTCCACCTTGTGATGACAGGCGATGTTTGTCCTGTTTCTGGTGCACGGGAGGACGATGACACACTCCCTCTGGGTAGCGGGTTTGACTCCTGCTTGCCTTCTGTTCCTGGCTAGAGGTGCCTGAGCTGTTCTATTAGGCTTCCCTGTCCTGTGTTTCGCTCATGTGGCCTTCACTTCTGATTGTGAGGGACATTAGAGAATCAAGCCCAGGGCTTTGTGCATGCTAGGCACATGCTCTACCACAGGTGAGGTGAAATCTGGGTATCTGAGCCACAAGAGCATCTCTTAGCTGGTGCCCTTGAGGCAGAGGTCAGGAGCATGTGACCCACCCATGGGCCTTCCCCTATCTCGGTCCTTCCACCTACTGTTGTGGAAATACCTACTTCTCCTTTCCCACCCCTCTGGCCTGCAACACGGTCCAATAGCTTGAAGGCACTGCCCTGGTTTGCTCTATACTCTCTCTGGTCTCAAGAGGGAAGGAAGAATGGTGGAGTGGGAGAAGGGAGGGGGAGGTGTGGTTGAGGGGCCATGACCAGTGCTAGAGGAGTGCTAAAGGTTAGGGTTGGGTACCTCACGGGCTTCTACTTGAATCAGAGGCCAAGTACCCAGTCCAGGAAGGAACCCGAATCTGGAGTTAGCCTTTTCTGTTTTTCTTTTTCTTCTTGTTTTACCTCTGCCTCCATCCTTGCACCTCTCCCTGTTTCCTCTGCTGGGGATTGAACCTAGGACCTTGCCCCTCATAAGCAAGCACTTTACTTTTGTCTCTATCCTTTCTATTTTGCGATAGGTTCTCACTGACTTGCCCAGAGTAGTCTTGAACTCCTGTAGTCCTGTAATCCTCCTGCCTTGGTCTCCTGACACAATGGGGTTACCGGCTGTGTTAAGAGGTCCACCTTTTGCATGTGTTCATTTAAAACCTCCCAGTGATGACACATAGCAATATATGTGCTTGGTTCTGTTTTCTGAGACAGGTCTTCCTAGGTAGCCTTGGTTGGCCTTGAACTCACAGAGCTCCCCATGCCTGCACCTCCCACCCTGTTATAAATCCTGTATGTTTTAAGCCTAATAACGGCCTGCGGCTGCAGCTTTTAGAGATATCAATTACATGTTGTGATTTCTTCCCTGACAAAGAAGCAGAGAGTGACTGTCTCATTTGTTGAGGGACTGTGGGCTGAAGCCTCGATTGGAACCTAGGTCATCTGATACTCTTCACCTCACTTCCTGTTCAGGGTCTGGTTTCCCATCATAGGATTTCAGAAGAGTCTTCTTGCTTGTGTTAAAAGACTGGGCTTCCTGAGACCAGAGAGGTTCACATAGAGTCTTGCCCTCTGGGGACCTCTGGGCTCTAGGGCTGAGCTGGAGCCCTGTAAGGAAGGACAGGTACTCTGTCCTAGCATGGGCCACTTTCTCTCTGCTACATATCCCCGTATTCCCAGGGGCTTCAGGCAAGAAGGAAACAGGCACGTTGTCAGAGATAGGATGCCTTCCTGGCTCTGAGATGCCCAGATGCTGTCCACAGCTCCCAACCACCTTCTTGTCCCTCAGAATCCATTGCCCAGATTGTCTTGTTCCCCTTGTGACCTGGATCCTCCCCCAGTTCCGACTCCTTGGTTCCCAGCCATATTGTCTCCAGGAGCGCGTATGTCCCTGATGGTTGTTTGCTCCTCACTAAGGCTAACTCCTCTGTAGGCCACCATGGACAGAGGCCAGCCCCTGCTCCTCCCTGGTGACTTGGCTGCATTGCTGGGCCCTGAAGGCTGAGGGAATTGTGTGTTGACAGTCCTATTGGCCCACCCGGAACGGTGAGTATTGCTGCTGTCCTTGGTGCACCCCTGGGGCCCTTGAGCAGGTGGGGTTCGATGGAGGCAGAGGTGGGTGCAGGGCTGCCTGGAGAGGATGTGGTCTGGGGGCTGAAGGGGGAAGCCCTGCCAAGGCGAGGCGGCAGGCGAGCTAGGTTGCTAAGCATGGGAACATCTGATTTTTTTTTCAGACGTGGGGTGATGATGCGGGGGTGGGGACGGGGAAGCCTTATGTTCTTAACAGTTTAGGCTGGAGCTCTGGGTCCTGGTCTCATGGCTGGGTGAGGTGACAGCTGCTCTTGGGGCAGCCTGTGCATGGTTCCAGGAAGCTGGAGGGTGGAGTGGGTAGCTGAGGGCTGGGAGCATAGCGAGGGCATGTGGCTTTGGGGGTTGGCCTGGTTCCAGGGTGTAGGTACTGCACCGGGGAGGTGCAAGTCCTGGATCATACCTGCTGAGCATGGGGACCACCCCTGTCACCATGGTAGCGTTCATCCAGTATTCTTGAGAAGGAAAGTCCCTAACCTGTGGCCAAACCCAAGGTGTCCTAGGTTTGCTCCTCCACTTACTGCATTACAAAGGAAAGTGGCTTCTCATGGTTCCACCAGGAGGGAGGCAGTGTGGGCTGAAATGGAGAATTCTGGTCTGTGGGGCTCCCAAGGAGCCCAGAGGCTGGCTGATGGTTGAGAACATCCTTCTCCAGATGGTAGATCTGTAGGAGAGGGGGAGGGCTTTCTTACAGGGTCCCTGAGATGCTGGAATGGGGCTAAGAGCACCCAAGATTTGGTCATCATGCCTAGGAGAGCTGGGATTCAATCTAGCACCCTGGATGCAGGCCCCAATACTCTCTTCCTCTTTCTTTGGGACATAGGGCCATCTTCAAGCAACAATTTCTCGGTTTGGAAAACTCTAGATGTGTGCCTCTCAACCTTCTTGATGCTGCTACCCTTTAATATGGTTCCTCATGTTGTGGTGACCCTCCAACCATACAATTATTTTTGTTGCTACGTCTTAACTGTGATCTTGCTACTGTTACAAATTGTAATGTAAAATAATTTTTGTTGCTACTTCTTAACTGCGATTTTGCTACCGTTACGAATCATGATGTAACCATCAGTGTTTTCTGATGCTCTTAGGCAACTCCCAGGAAAAGGTTATTCCGCCTCCAAAGGGGTCTCGGCTCACAGGTTGAGAACCACTGTTCTAGGCAGTTGTAAGACTGCTCATGATCTCTCTCAGTGTCTTCAGTTCTATGGAGCTGGTGATTAGCATGCAGAGTCTCATGGAGGTAGCTAGAATAGGAAAGACAGTGCGCAGTCAGCCTGGAGGAGAACAGGAGAGACCTGGGAAACAGGGCTCCTGGGAACTGGGTTGAGTGTACACATGGGAGCCAGCTTCTTGCTGGCAGTGGGGTCCATAACACCAACTTATGTTGGGGACAGGGAGAATTACTGTAAGTGGAAGGGTCAGGTGGCCCTGGTCAGCAGAGATCTGGACTTAGGGAGCACGTGAGTCTGGATGACAGCAGTGGCCAGGTGTCTCCCTCCTCTTGACCCATGTTTCTACCCCCAGCCCACTCCTGGCTTCCTGAAGACCCAGCCTTCCCGTTGGGGGCAGCATTCGTGTTTGCTCTGTTGTCTGGGTGATGTGACTGGGTGGAATTCCCATGTCAAATATATTGCCAATGCCACCCTAAGGGGCTGCCAGCCAGGGCCCCGTGAGTGTTAGAGCTGCAAGTCTTGTGACGTGGGCACCTGTTTGCCAGGCCTGGGCATGGGCCCAGGGTCATGCTCACTCTGGGGCTCCCGTCAGCTGACTATTTTGGGCTCTTGCTGACCTGGGCCAAAGTCAGGCCCTAGCCAAGAGAGCCTTGAGGCGGCTCTCCCGGTCCCCAGAGGCCAGCTCTGGTTTCTGCTATATAAACAGAAGAGGACACACTGGCTTGGGGACAGTTCCCATCCAGAGTCTGCTCAGCTAGTGCATGGTCTCAGCTGGGAAGGACAGGCTGGCCAGCTGTCACATCTCTCCACTGGGTTCTTTGAGGCTGTGGAAAGACCCCCTAACTCCCCCTGCACTAACCCTGGATTCTTCTTTTGCCCTCTGGGTCTGTGAGGATACACACTGGTAAGTTTGGGGACTGGGGACACTGAGGCACAAAAAAAAAAAAAATGAGCTGTTTGGATTTTCCCCCATTCCGTCCATCCTGCCAGATGTTCTCCACTGTGAGTGGCAGGCTTTGAAGGAAAGGGAAGGGAGAGGAAGAGAAGGTTGGTAGGGAGTCCTGTAAACGGAGAATGTATCCTGGCTGCACTTGGTGGTGGAAGTCAGCCTTGGGACTGACGAGGACGTGGGAACAGATTTGTCCTCTTTCCTCAGACAGTGCCCACAGATTGCCTTTACGGGCTGGCGGAGGCCTCCAGGTTGCTCAAGCAGAGGAAGAAAGCAGCGAGCTGGGTGTCCATTTGCTTATCTCAAGGTTGCTCTCTGAGTAGTGCCCCAGGCTCCCTGTCCTGTAGGAGCCTGCAACTGGGCTGCCCATAGACATTTTGCTAATCCTATTGTCTGCTCTCCTGTCTGTCCCAGGTGCTTTGGGTGCCGAGAAGCAGGGTTGTAGTGAAGCCGGCTTGCCTCAAACATGCTCCCCGGGACCTGGGCCAGAGGCAGCCTCTTTCGTGGGAGGCTCCTATGCTCTCCTCCTCCGTTCTTTAAAAAAAAAAAAAAAGTTTCCCCTTTCCGAACATGAGTCTCTAACTGAATCCAGAGCCTGCCACTAAAAATACTTTAACAATAGGAAAGTGTGGCAGTCTTCCGGCAGAGGTTCCTTATCGGGGAGGTTTTATTTTGGAATTTGACTTTGTGCAGAGGAGGTTGGGTGGGGAAACCTGGAGCAGGGCTAAGGAAATTTGGTGGGTGTGGGCGTTCTGTCAGGTAAGACCCTCCGAGGCGGAAAACTGGCCAGTAGAGATGCACCCAAAGAGCTTGTGAGGAGGGAGAAATGAGGTAGCCTTTCACAGAGAACTTGGAGCTCTTCTGTGTCTTCCTGATCTACCTGCCAGTTCCTCTTAAGGTCTGATCTTATTCCTCTATGCTGTGTATTGGTTTCTTCTGCCTGGGAGATAGATGAGGTACAAAAAAATCACTGGACTGAAGGTAGCTTCTGCGGCTATGCAGACTTCCTTCAGTAATAACACCCCCCAACCCCGTATTAATGGAGCACTTTCTGCAGAGAGAGCTTCTGGGTAGAACTGCTGAACTGCTCCTGCTTTCTCTCACCCAGCCCCTCAGAGGGGATGGGGTTACTGTTCAGGTCTCAGACAGGGAGAGTGTAACCCTGGTTCCTGGTCTGTCCCTGCCTGTCCCTTGCCACTCTCAGGTTTCTGCTGCCAGTTCCTGGCATCCAGATCTAAGCTCTCCGTTTGGGGGTTTAGTTTTCTCTCCCCTTAGTGAACTGAACTCCCCACTGTGGAACTTAGGGTCTCCCTAGGGGGCCATGGGACCTGGCCAGGTTTCACTGTGTAGATATAGGCTGGCTTAGAGCAAGATACCTGTGATAGTTCTTCCTCAGCTTTTCTGTATTGAGGGAGGGGAGTGTGAGCCTAGGGCTCATGGGCTAACTTGGGAACTCAAACTGGGAAACCTGTTTTTTGAGGGGGGAACGTAAAAATATATGATCACTGCAGGGCCTGGAGAAGGACCAGGAAATTAGGGCTGGAGACCTGGTCTTGACCCTTCACCTGGGTTCCCAGAGCTGCCCTGGGAAGCCCCTGAGGCAGCAGGTAGCACTTCCCTGCCCACAACACAAACCCTCATGCCCACTGCTAGGGCAGGAAGCGGAAGTGGCCTGGTCAGGGCTGGCTGCAGGCTCTGGGGCTGAGCAGGGGAAGCTCCCGGGGCTACTTCTCAGTGGAGGAAACAAGGCTTACTCCCTTGACCCACCCCATGGGAAAAGCATGGGGGTTGTGGGTGGGGACAGTCTTAGTAAAAGGAGGGAGGTTCCTGCCCTCCACTTTACAGGATGGGGCCCAGCCCAAGGGGCATCGTGGGAAAGGGTTGTGTGAGTCCACTTCCCCTATTCCCTGTTTACCCAACTCTGTGGAGGAATGATAGTGGACACTGCTAGCTCAGGCTACTTACTGTTGAAGAGTAAAGGCTGTAACGGAAAAGGCTTTCTGCAGGAAAGGGAGACAGTGCACTATCCTCGTGTTCCTCACACATGGTTGGGAGTGGGTCTGAGTGAGAGTCTGTCATCCCTATCATCTTGGGCTCTTCCCTGACCCTGTTTTCTGAAACTGAGTCTGAGTATGCGTTTCAGGTTGCCCCTGAACTTTCAGTGGTCCTCCTGCCTCAGTGCTAGGCCATAGAGGTGTGCCGCCATGTTTTTCTCATGTGTTGTGTTGCAGCTCCTCCTGACTCCCTGTTCTGAGTAACTGTTTATAGAACAGACATATACTGAGATACAGCTACTCTGATTTCAGAAATGTACACTTGAAAGAATTTGAATTCAGTCGCGTCTGGCTACATCTGCATCCACTTAAATCAGCGGCTCCCAATCTTCCTAACGCTGCAACCTTTTAATACAATTCCTCA
The DNA here is from genome assembly GCF_004785775.1 of Grammomys surdaster. Classification (NCBI taxonomy): domain Eukaryota; kingdom Metazoa; phylum Chordata; class Mammalia; order Rodentia; family Muridae; genus Grammomys; species Grammomys surdaster. The sequence continues at coordinate 396,726 of NW_021605143.1, read as the reverse complement.
CGTTGTGGTGGCCTTCAACCATACAATTATTTTTGTTGCTACTTCATAACTGTAATTTTGCTGGTTATGAATCGTACTGTAAATATCCGTGTTTTCAGATGGTCTTAAGTGACCCCTGTGGAAGAGTTGTTTGACCCCTCAGGCAGGTCATGACCTACAGGTTGAGAACCGTTAAGAGCTTGGGATGTAGTCTGATGACCAGCCTCTCTAGAGCCAACACACTTGAGGTGTGCTAGAGTTCCAATCATCCAAATCAGGAACAGCCCCACCCAAGACTCCCCCAGAAACACCTGTAACACACTATGGTCTGACCTGCTTCTGAAGTTGCATTTACAGCTATTGGAGTCAAAGCAGCAGAGTCAGCGTGAAATGGGAGTTAGAGGATCTGTTTATAAGATGCAGGTTGTAGTTTTAAGCTCGGGGTGGGCAGGAAGAGGGCTGAATGGATGGATTCAAGCACGGTGTCTTGGCACCAAGTTTGACCGTTGGTTGGTATCTTGCTTCTGGACTTCCCTCCCCATACCAGTGAGAAAAGGCTTCTTAGGAATCAGGGAGCCTGCCGGGCAGTGGTGGCGCACGCCTTTAATCCCAGCGCTTGGGAGGCAGAGGGAGGCGGATTTCTGAGTTCGAGGCCAGCCTGGTCTACAGAGTGAGTTCCAGGACAGCCAGGGCTACACAGAGAAACCCTGTCTCGAAAAACAAAACAAAAAAAGGAATCGGGGAGCCCAGAAGCTGAAGGAAGCCGTCCATGATTCCAGCAGAGGGAAGGAGGCTAGAGGGTAGGTCTGTGGCTGACTTTGCACTGCAGAGAGGACAGGATTCAGCTGAAGTACCTTACCTAGGGTGCACTGGTAGGCTGGGTCCTGGTGTGGGGCCTGACTGGATAGCACTGATTTGTATCTGCAGTTTGTTAGTTCTTCTCCCTGCACTTGGTGGGTTTTGGACATTCACCTCTAGTTTTGGACACAGCTCTCAAAATTATTCATTCTCCTTTCACCCCCTGCAGTGAGTAGTCGAACCTTGTTTGAATCTTTTTTTCTTTTCTTTTCTTTTTCTTTTCTTTTCTTTTTTTTTTTTTTGGTTTTTGGAGACAGTGTTTCTCTGTGTAGCCCTGGCTGTCCTGGAACTCACTCTGTAGACCAGGCTGGCCTCAAACTCAGAAATCTGCCTGCCTCTGCCTCCCACGCACGTGCTGGGATTAAAGGCGTGCGTCACCACTGCCCGGCCCTGGTTTGAGTCTTAAGAGCAAGACTTGGTGATCCATTGACAGGCTTCTTGCCCGGTCTGGGACAAGGTTTGCTCTAGGCTTTTCAAAGTTTGCATCAATTATATACCTGCTTCTACCTTGCAGAGCTCTGGGCTAGTGTTCTTGGACAGCCTCTGGCCCACAGGGATGAGGCCCGCAGGGATGAAGTCTGGGATGCCCCCGAGTCCTTTTTGCCTTTCTTCTGTCTGTGCTAGGGTCCATGCTCCACACTGGTGCCTGTATGAGTGGCTCTAGCTATATCCCCACAGAGAATCTCTTTCTGAGTATTGATGGTAGAGTGTAGCATCACACTTCCTGGTAGCAGCCACCTCCGTTCCTTGTCTCCCTCTGGCTATGAGAAGGCAGCCTCTGCAATGTGTAGTGGGTTGAAGGAAGTTGGTCTGGGTGAGAGTACGCTCTTGGGTTGTCTACTACGAGTCCTCTGCTGCTTACCTGTCAGCTTCTCCCTTGGGGTGGTCTGTGCCACTTTTTGCAAAGGCAAAATGGTGAAGAGGGAGGATAATGCTAGAACTCAGGATGGCTAAGGCTAGGCTTCAGAAGACTCTGCTGAAGACAGGATGTGCACCTGCTTCTGCTGGAGGGAAGAACCCTCTTGGCTTGTCTTGCTGGCATATTAAAAAGACATTTTGGGAGTAGAAGCATCTGGGGCTGGGTGGAGAGATAAAGTGGAGAGCCAGATGTGACATAATCAGGGCTAAGATTATATGTCCTTTAGAGCAAAGATGTCCCTCCTCATGGGACCCCTGGGTCCTGTCTTTGATAGTGGTGGCTTCCATATTTAAACAAAAGCCCAAGTAAACTTTTGTGCAAAGGCCCAAGGAAAGAAAAATCCAATTATGGATGATATGGGGTGGGGGTGGGAGGGAAAGGTCCAGGATGGCTCCAGTTGGTATCCTCCTGTCAACACTTCATCTTCTCCTAGGTGACTTTATGTTCTCGTGGCTTGGGAAAGCCCAGAGCTGTGGACTCAATCGCAGCATGACTACAGTTAGCTTGGGGGTTCTGGTAAGTTCTGAACATATCACTGAATGACATCAGCAATGTATGAAAGCTGCTCCAAACGCAGGGGACAGCGGTTTGGAAGGAGTAGCAGGCCGGTTACGGAGGTCTTTTGTGGTGCTGGGATGGACTCCAGGTTACAAATGCTAGGCAGGCGCTCACCCTCAGCCCGTTTTTAAACCGGTTATAGCCAGAATAGGAGGTTATTGGACAGTCTCCGTTAGGCTGCTGCACTGGTGGGCTGGTGTTGGTTGTGACTGGCAGCAGAAATGGGGTGGGGGTGGGGGACAGAGATACTGCAAAGAGAATTCCTGGTGAGGAAAGTTAACCACCGAACCATTTCTCACACCCCTTCCTTTCTCTTACCTCGCTAGCAAACGAGGGTTCCGTAAGCTTAGACTGGGATGGAGATGTGACCTGCAGGGTGACAGCTCCAGGTGGGTGCAGGCTGGTCTGTACTTTGAGTACAGCCAAGGCTGGGCCATTCCCTGCAAGCAGTAACTGGTTACAGCTGCTCTCTTCACTGCTGAAGCAGGTAGTGGGGAGACAGGTGGTCCCCATCAGGGTCTGGGACCAGGGAATTAACAGGAGAGTGTGAAAGGGGCTCCTTGGAGATTGTGGTATGGTCCTGGGTTCTAGACCCCAGTGTGCTACTACCTAGCTTAGTGACCTTGAACAAGTGCCATTGTGTCCCTGAGTCTATTTATAAAATGGGGAAGAATTGCCATGAGTTTGGAAAGATTTCTCAGGCTCCACCCGGTTCTGAAATTCGGCAATTTCTCAACTAGGGTGCATCCATCCTGCGAGGGGTTAGGGAGGCCACCGCTGAGAAACCAGCATCAGTGTGGAGCAGAGCCCGTGGACCAAGCCTGGCAAAGCCATGCCCTTTCGGAAGGGACTTTGAAGGCCAGATCATCATCAGGAGCGCCAGGAGCGAGGATAGGGTTCTAACTGTCATTCCTGAGATTAGAGACCCCACTAGGCGAGACAAATCAAGTGCACATTGCCAAGGCTGAGGCACGGGCCCAGCCCACCTCCCATCTTCTAGGTGTGTCCCAGAATTGGTTGCCTCAGCCCTGAACTGCCCTGGCTGCCCAGAGTGGCGGAGAGTGACACACTAGGTATCCAGGACAGACTGGGAAAGCGACAAAGGCGGAGCAGGGCCTGGGGTTGGGGTGGGCAGGAGGGAGAGGGCGCTGTTGACACTGGGAGCAACTGGAGGGGAGGAGATCCGGTTCTGGGGAAGCCCTGCGGGCGCAGCTTTACAACACCCCCTCCTCCTGGTCGGTTATTTCGGACCCCGGGACCCGATCCCGGGTCCGGCTTGGGGAGCCTAGTGGGTCTGGAAGCTGCTATATTTAGCCGGCGCGGCGAGCGAGAGGAAAACTATTTATAGATCAAACAATCCGCGCTCCCTGCGTCAATGGAACCCCGCGTGCGTCACGCGCGCAGACATTCCAGGCCCCCCCTCTTCGCCCCGCCCCCTCGGGCTCCCCGTCCCCGCGCCTCCTCCTGGCCGCCTCCCGCCGGAACCGCGCCGCCCCCCGCGCCCTTGTATGGCCAAAGCTCGCCGGGACATGTGCGTCAGTGGCGCCCCCGCCCCTCTCCATGCGTCACGGAGCGCTTAAGAGGTGGGTCGGGCTCGCCAGGGGAGCCCCAGTGCAGGAGGCTGCGAAAGTTGGGGGAGTGTGCGAGAAGGACTGCGGAGCGCACGCGGGACCAGGCTGCGACTGGGTCGCTGGTCCCGGCCACGGGGAGCGGGAGCCTGCTGGGTATGTACCCCGCAGGGAGCGTGCATCTGTTTCTAGGGGTGGTGCATGAAAGAGATGGGGTACGCGCGGGCGGAAAGGGTGTTTTCGGGTCGGCTTACGAGGAGGGGTGTGTAGTGTGCATTTTTGATATTAAAAGATAGTTCTTGGGGTAGGATGAGCGCGGACTTGAGGTTTAGGAAGTGGACAAAGGGTCTGTAAGGTGTTTGGTGCCAGTAGGTAGTGGAGGCTTGTCCTGGAGTCGTTTCCTCCTAGGATGCCCAGTGTGAGGCACTCTGTACACTGGGTTTGGGTGTTGATTGTGGGGTAGGGGGTGTCTGAGCATGGGGCGGGGAGAAGGTACTCAGAGCTTCAGAGTCCTGGGATCCGTCCAAGTAAGATTGGATTTCCCTCCGGGGTTTTCAGCCCCTTTCCCTAATGTTTACTTCAATGTAACACTTCACTGGCTGTATTTTTCTGATTCTCTTACCGAACTTTCTGTCTGAACGGTGCTAGAAGACCTGGGGATTGCTGAAGGAAATGGCTCTCTAGATTAGCTGGGTAATTGTTGTGTTCGATTAAGTTGTCAGAGTATCTGGAAGCATAGGAAGGATTGTTTTAGCAGTACCCTGGTGCAGCCAGGGAAAGGGGCACGTGGAGACTGGGTGGAAGTTGCTCCTGATGGAGTTTTGGTGTGATACTGACTAGGGGAGAACCCTTCTGTCATCCCAGACAGGCTTGCAGACCCCAGTGCTTTCTGTTGAATCTCTTAAGTAGGGTGCAGCCTGCGGGCTTGTTCACCTAACAGGTGCTAGCCACGGTGTTGCTAGGACCTGCCCCAAGCCGGATTCTCCCACTCCCTCCTTCAACCCCGCCTCTTCCTCCTCGTTGAGACACCCCCACCCCGTCAGGAGGCTAAGTGGCTAGGTGCAGGTCTGTATCTTGTGTTGCCGACTATCTGCCTGAAGCAGGGTAGATTGGTGGGGGTTGATCCGGATGTAGGATGTCCAAGTGGAGAAACAGGATTTGAATGGCGCTGGAACAAGTGCCCAGTCCTGACTGGCTGCCACCCTCCTTCCTCCACCCCCAACCCATCCCTGCCCAGGCTGCTTCTTGCAAAGAGAGGCAGAAGTGGCCATATTTATTTCTCGCAGGTGCTGTATGCCTGAGGGACTTACCACACGGGAGGCGGGGCTGGAACTGGGGGTGGGGGGAGAGGGCACTGTTTTCTGGGAATTATATGCCTAGCCAGTGGTGGAGCTGTCCTGTCCAGGAACCCAGGGGTAGGGTGGGGATGGGAGAAATACTGGCACTAGAGGGTTTCAAGGGCCAGCAAGTGGTGACAATCTTTTTCCCAGTACCACCCCACCCTCTGCTCCAGCTTGTATTCCTGTGTGGCTTGTCTTCTCAACTAGAAACTGTACAGACCCCAGACTTGGAGTTGGAAAGGGACATTAGTTCCTGGAGCCTCCTCTGCAGGTTTTTTTGAGCAGATACGAACTTAAGGGCTTCCTCTAGCTATCTCTGGTCATTCAGGTGCTTCAGGTTTGGGTGTGTATGTTACTTTTGCTGAGACCCTGGATGTTACAGGAATGAGACATCTGCTTTAGCAGAGGGACACAGGCAGGGACAGCTTGCCTCTGTGCATCTACTGGTAGGATCCTCTCCACTCTGCCTAATTAGCTTGTGTCTGCTGCTGAGTTCTGAGTGTTCTTTTATAAAATGACCAGGTTAGGGGCTGGAGAGATGGTTCAGCGGCTAAGAGCACCCACGTGGCAGTTCACAACTGTTTGTAAGTCCTGTTTCACGGGGATCTGACACCCTCATACAGACACACCTGCAGGCAAAACACTGACTTTCATTAAAAATAAATAAAAAAATAAATGACTGGGTTAGCTGAGAAATTCCTTTTGAGAGCTGTCCTTTCTCTTGTCCAGAGACTTCTTTCTGGATCTTCCCCACCTCCCTTCAATATGTGGTATTTAAGGTTTTATTTTTGAATTTTTAATTGTTTTTAGTTGCATTTATATGTGTCTCTGTGTGTGCACAATCTTATGGGTGTCCTACAAGGATAGAGACATCAGCTGTCCTGGAGCTGGAGTTACAGATGGTTGTGAGCCACCTGATATAGGTGCTGGGAACTGAGTTTAGGTACTGTGGAAGAGCAAGCAGTACATGCTCTTAACTGACCAATTTCTCTAGCCCCCAGTATATGGTATTTAATGGTCTGTAGCAATGTTACCCAACTGGTTGAGGAGCTGGGGATAGAAAGGAGGCCTAGTTCCCCACAACTCCTGGAAGCACCCCAGAAAGTACAGAGTGGGTGCATAGCCGCAGATGGTAGGATTGGAGTGTCTGTGGGATCAGAATGCAGAGGTGAGGTGGGGCTGCTGTCTGGTGCTGCTTTTTCCTAAGGCTATTGTGGTAGACAGTTGTACCTTGACCCTCAGATTCTACTCCATTTCCAGGCTGTCTGTCTCCACAGACACTGTGTGGGGAGGTTAGGAAGGGGTGTCCAGAGCCTAGGATGTGTCTGGGAATGTATTTCCAGGAAGTGACTGATTGAAAATCAGCAGATCTGCTCCTGGGGGGTGGGCTGAAGCTCTGTGGGTTGCCTCTCCCAGCCCCAACCCATGAACAGGGAGGCCGGGGGTTGGAGGAACACAGCTTCCTCCTGTTCCTGCAGGGACTTTGCTGGATAGATGCCTTTCCTAGTTCCCAGGCCCACTGGGGTGTGGCTGGACTTCTGACTGAGCCCTCTTGGACCGGGTCTCTGCCTATGAGCTTTGTGGCTCATTGAGAGAGTGCTTGGGCTGTGGGATTAGGATTCTTGGGTTCTGTAGGCCTGCCACCCGGCTGCCCTGGGCCTATGTTTTTTGCCATGTTTTTTGCTTCCCTCACTGAGCCCTCCTCCTCCCTCCCTTGGGTCTCCTCCCTCTCCAGAGATGCCCTGTATCCAAGCTCAATATGGAACACCAGCAGCGAGCCCAGGACCGCGTGACCACCTGACAGGCGACCCCCTGGCCCTCGAGTTCAGCAAGTCTACCATGGACCTGGCCAGCCCCGAGACAGCACCCACCGCACCTGCCACACTGCCCAGCTTCAGCACCTTCATGGACGGGTACACGGGAGAGTTTGACACCTTCCTGTACCAGCTGCCGGGGACGACCCAGCCGTGCTCCTCAGCTTGTTCCTCAGCGTCCTCCACGTCTTCCTCCTCCTCCGCCACCTCTCCCGCCTCGGCCTCCTTCAAGTTTGAGGACTTCCAGGTGTACGGCTGCTATCCTGGCACCCTGAGTGGTCCATTAGATGAGACCCTGTCCTCCAGCGGCTCTGATTACTATGGCAGCCCTTGCTCAGCCTCCTCGCCGTCTACACCCAACTTCCAGCCGTCCCAGCTCTCTCCCTGGGATGGTTCATTTGGCCACTTCTCCCCCAGCCAGACTTATGAAGGCCTTCGGGCGTGGACAGAGCAGTTGCCTAAGCCTTCTGGGCCTCCACCACCTCCAACCTTCTTCTCCTTCAGTCCTCCCACTGGTCCCAGCCCCAGCCTGGCCCAGAGTTCCCTAAAATTGTTCCCACCACCAGCCACCCACCAGCTTGGAGAGGGAGAGAACTATTCCATGCCAGCGGTTTTCCCGGGCTTGGCACCCACCTCTCCAAACCGTGACACTTCCGGCATTCTGGATGCACCCATGACCTCCACCAAGGTGCGGAGTGGGGCTTCGGGTGGCACCGAGGGCCGCTGTGCTGTCTGTGGAGACAACGCCTCATGCCAGCATTATGGCGTCCGCACCTGTGAGGGATGCAAAGGCTTCTTCAAGGTATTTTGCTGTTCTGCGTGACTACATCCTGTTGGAGGTTGGGACGGATCATCCACTGGGATCTGTGGTGATCTCCCTTGAGGTTTCTTCCCAGCTGGTTCTGTCCTGCTGAAAGGGGACAGGTGTGCTATCTTAGGGGCTGGGACCCTTTATTCAGCAGGGCGCACAGCTCTCTAGGGCTGCAGGAAGCTGGGGAAGGGGGCAGAAGGTGTGTGTGGCTTGCAGTGGTGCTCAGGAACAGAAAATCTAGTGGGCAGCCTCTGGTCCCCCCTCCTGCCCCCGTCCTAGGGGCGAGGGGCCACAGGCACTTGTGCTCCTGGCACTGGATGAAAGGACACAGGCAGAGGGTTTGGTTCTTGCTGGGGGTGGACTTGGGAACAGGCTGTGTGTTTGTCCCAGCGCTGGGTTGCCTGCTTAGCTTCCCCTCCCACCTCCAGCCCCTTAGCTCTCTTCTCTGTGCCCCAGGAACGGGCAGGTGGACACACGAAGACACCTGTTAGAACAGGTGTCTGGACAGCCTTGGGAGTTCCCAGCCCCTGGTCTTGGGTTCTGGGATCTTCCTTTTGAGGTAGAAACTTCCTCCAGTGTCTCCCAGACTTCTCTCCCTGATCTGGCCCTCCATTTCTCCCTCCCCTACACCCAAATGTTAGGAAAATAGCTATGAACAGAGAGCGCTTTTGTCTGCATTGGCCACAGGATCTGGAAGGTTCCCTCCCCTGGGCTCCCCCCCCATCCCATGCTCTGACAGCCTGTTCCGTGTCCCCCCCCCCCCAGCGCACAGTACAGAAAAGTGCCAAGTACATCTGCCTGGCAAACAAGGACTGCCCTGTGGACAAGAGGCGGCGGAACCGCTGCCAGTTCTGTCGCTTCCAGAAGTGCCTGGCTGTGGGCATGGTGAAAGAAGGTGGGTGGCAAGATGGTACCCTTGGCATAGGTGACCTGATGGGGTGGGACAGCCGGGCTCACCAGGATCTTCACCTAATTCCCACTCCTACCTTTAGACTCCAGCCCCTAAAAGTAGGTGTAGCTTCCACCTGCTTTCTGGGAAGGGTGGGGTGGGAAGGGCCTTGTGGGGTCCTGGCCATGGTCTGGGTTCCCCATCTCTGACTTTTCAGAAGTGGGGTGTATAGTGTGCACTGAAGACCCCCCTTCTGCTGGTCCCTTCATTTCCTTTCTCAATATTGCCTGTTTCTCTGCAGTTGTCCGGACAGACAGTCTAAAGGGGCGGCGAGGCCGGCTACCTTCCAAACCCAAGCAGCCCCCAGATGCGTCCCCTACCAATCTCCTCACTTCCCTCATCCGGGCACACTTGGACTCTGGGCCCAGCACTGCCAAGTTGGACTATTCCAAGGTGAGGTCTTGCCCGCCCATCTACCCTGTCCTAAGAACATACACAATGCCTTTGTGCCTGTTAGGGAAGGCTCTCCCTCCAGGGCAACATCAGGAAACAAGGATCCCCTCTGCACTAGCTAGTTGGAGAAATGCACTGGGGTGGGCGTGGGGTCGGGGAGCCAATTACAAACAGCTGCCGTAGCCCTGGGTTTCCCTGTGGGAATTGACAAGCACATGGGCCCAGTCTAGGGATCTTTTGCACCCCTGGATCTGGTGTCCCAGAGCATGAACCTTTGTAATGCAGCTGATGCAGGCCCTGCTGTGGAGCCAGTGTGTGACACAGCTGTGTGGCGCAGGCCCTGCTGTGCAGCC
>NW_021605143.1:360445-387174 GCF_004785775.1 Grammomys surdaster | reverse complement strand
CAGGCCCTGCTGTGCAGCCAGTGTGTGACACAGCTGTGTGGCGCAGGCCCTGGTGTGCAGCCAGTGTGTGACACAGCTGTGTGGTGCAGGCCCTGGTGTGCAGCCAGTGTGTGACACAGCTGTGTGGCACAGGCCCTGCTGTGCAGCCAGTGTGTGACACAGCTGTGTGATGCAGGCCCTGCTGTGCAGCTAGTGTGTGACACAGCTGTGTGGTACAGCTGGTGCAGGCCCTGCTGTGGAACTTAACCTGTATTCCTTCCAGTTCCAAGAACTGGTACTGCCCCGTTTTGGGAAGGAAGACGCCAGTGACGTGCGACAGTTTTATGACTTGCTCTCCGGTTCCCTGGACGTTATCCGAAAGTGGGCAGAAAAGATCCCTGGCTTCATTGAGCTTGCCCCAGGAGACCAAGACCTGCTGCTAGAGTCCGCCTTCCTGGAGCTCTTCATCCTCCGCCTGGCCTACCGGTAAGCTGCCCACCATTCCCCTGGCCCTATCCCTGCTGCCCCAGCCTGCTCGCACCGTGAGTCCTGACTGTTCTCTCTCTCCTGCCAGATCTAAACCCGGTGAGGGGAAACTCATCTTCTGCTCAGGCCTGGTGCTACACCGGCTACAGTGTGCCCGTGGCTTCGGTGACTGGATTGACAACATCCTAGCCTTCTCACGGTCCCTGCATGGCTTGGGTGTTGATGTCCCTGCCTTTGCCTGCCTGTCTGCTCTGGTCCTCATCACTGGTGAGTGGCAGGTACCAGACTGGGCCCAAGGGTTGCAGGACCATTGGGTAGGCAGCATCTAACTCTTTGGAAGCCCCTAGAGTGCCTGCAACATTGGGATTTTAGGACCTGCAAAGAGACTTAGCTCTATTCACTCCTGAAGCTTAAATCAGCCTCTGAATGACCCCAGACTCCTCAGAGTCCAACTGTAGGTGCTGGGCATCTAGCTTAGGGTTTCGGTTTGTTTTAAAACCTTCCTGTCAACCTCAAAAGACACAGGGAAATGCACGCATGAGTTTTTCACACTATGCTCTTGGATAGCCAGCACCATGGTCTAGAAACAGGTCTGGCTTCAGGTCTCTTAGGCTCCTTCCTTATTGTCTCTGTAAAAGGCAGCCACTCTGCCAGCCACAGTGGTGTTCCTGTCATGGATTTTAGTGTGCACATCACAGAGTATGGACTTTTGTGTTAAATGTAGAGGTTTCTGGGTCCCTTCTGCTTCTGCCCCCATTCCCACTTAGATTTCTTAGGGGACCCTCCTGACTAGAGCAAGACCAGAAGAACTAGAGCTTGAAGGGGTGGTTAGTGAGGTCCGTACCCAGCTCTCCCTGGCGGTAGCCCTAAGTGAGACTCCAGGATTTTAGAACAGTGTGGAACCTGTACCCTAGAAAACCTGGATCAGGGTTTTATGCTGTTTTTCTGAACCTCGGCCAGCCATTCACTGGTTTCAAATATTGACCAGTCTGGAAAATGGGTTCCTATGGGACATGCTAAAGGGTTGGAGGAGCTTGTGAGGGAGTCAACTAAGCGGCTAACTTTGCTTCCCCTGCTGCAGATCGACACGGGCTCCAGGACCCTCGGCGGGTGGAAGAGCTGCAGAACCGCATCGCCAGCTGTCTGAAGGAGCACATGGCTACCGTGGCAGGAGACCCACAGCCGGCCAGCTGCCTGTCACGTCTGCTGGGCAAACTGCCTGAGCTTCGGACCCTGTGCACCCAAGGCCTGCAGCGCATCTTTTGCCTCAAGCTGGAGGACTTGGTACCCCCTCCGCCTATTGTGGACAAGATCTTTATGGACACGTTGTCTTTCTGACTCCTGCCCTGAACACATGTGCACACGTGTGCATGCTCTTCTGTCACCCAATGTGCCTTTAAGCCCACGGACCCCCAGACCACCTCACTCCCAGCCTGTTTTTGAGCTAAGACTGATGTACCTCCTCACTCCAGAAGATGGACAGGGAGCTCAAGACCTGGGGGAGGGTGTGTATTCACGGGGGTGACCCCACTCTTTGTCTTATCCCTCCAGCTCAGTCCTGGCCTTCGTGTGTTTTTTTTGTAAGATAAACCATTTTTAACACATACCAGTCTGTTGTAAATAAGCTGTCGCTACTGTAAATACAGAAAGGAAGAGGGTGAGGTGGGGGTTGGGAGGAAGGGTTGGGGCCCCCACCATCTGGGCTAAGCCTTTCAAGCCTCCATCTTGAGATCTCTTCCACTCTCCTTCCATGTGTACATAACTGTCACTCAAGAAGGCGATTGACAGATTCTGATTTATATTTGTGTATTTTTTTCCTGGATTTATAGGATGTGACTTTTCTGATTAATATATTTAATATATTGAATAAAAAATAGACATGTAGCCGAAATTGAGTTTTTCTCTGACATCACTAGACACTCTGCCGTGATTATATAAGAGAGAGGAATATCCGTGGGCAAATCTTAGCTGTCGCCAGTGATCTGGTCAGCCTCGGTTACTCACCTGTAGGTGGCAGGTCACGATAGAGCCTGCTTCGTGTAGCCATTAAGGAGATGCTGGGACTAGCTTTCCCTTCTCACGCAAACACGCATCTCACTCTGGCGCACTGACGGTGTAGACTTGCTGTGTAGCTCGGCTGGTTTCAAGCTGTCAGTCCTCCCATCTCTATTTCCTGAGTGTTGGGATTATAGATGTTCACTCTACACCTGCATCTGGAACTAGTCCCTAATGTGGGAAGCCTCTGGTTACTGCTGGCTGCCAGGCCCTCAGTGGACAGCAGCTAACCCAGGGATTAAAGCAGCAAGATAGACCTAGCCTCAGGTCTCAGGTCTGTCTCTTACCCTTCTGACCCTGGGGTAAATAAAGGGCAATTTATGATTTGAGCTACTTTTTAAGTATTTTAAAAAATATTTATTGGTTAAGAAAAAAAATGTCCAAAGTTTTAGATGGACACAGTGGCACACATCTTTAATCCCATCACTCGGGAGGCAGAGGCAGGCACATCTCTGAGTTTGTGGCTAGCCTGATCTAGGAGTCGAGTTCTAGGATATACAGGGCTACATGTAGAAACCCTGTCTTGAAAAAAAAAAAAAAGATCGGAGTACATCTGTGCATACATGTGTATATATGAGTGCACACATGCTGTAACATGCGTGTGGAAGTTGAAAGACAAGTTGTAGAATCACGTTTGTCCTTCCACCTTGAGACAGAAGTTAGATCATCCAGCTTAGCGATAAACTCTTTTACCTCCTGAGCCCCCTCACCAATCCCGTTTTATTTGAGGGTGGTGGAGTGGGAGGGGGTGATGCTGGGGCCTCACAGACACCCAGCAAGCACTACTCTACCGCAGGCCAGACCCCAAGGCCTTTCATTTCTTGGTTTGTACATTTGTAAGAAAGAGAAATAGACCTAGCCTTTTAGGGTCAGAGGAGAGTTTTGATGTATTGTGAGCCTGGGAACTGCTGTAGCTGATATTAATGTAAGCTTTGTTGTATCTGCATTCTTAGTGTCCTCCCTACCCTTTGCCAACCCCAGCAGTGGGATCTATGCATCCAGCAGTCCTTGGATTCTTGGCAGGAAGATTGTTCTGACGTCATTACCGGTACCCAAGTGTCCTATCAAACTCTCTAGCTCCTGTGTTTATCTGCCCCTCATTTGGGGGCTTAGAGGCAGGTTCTGGCGCTGTACTTCAGTAAAGGAATATTTGCCTTGAATGTGTGAGCTCCAGATTTGATACCCAGCACTGGATGACCAGAGAAACCTGAATGGAAACCGAGAGCATCCTAAGGCCTATGACAGGCTGGCAAGAGGCAGGGGGCCGGCCACCTTCATTGTGCTTAGCTTCAACTCATTTCCAGAATCTCGCAGGAGCCTTGAAGGCAGGACTCTCAGCCATTTCTCATGACCCTTGGCCCCAGCACCCATGGCAACAACTTCTTCACGGCCTCTCGATGAGGGGAGCTGGATCAGAGTGGGCAAAATTGGACTCTGCTTTATAGTCAGTAAGACATAAGCGCTTCTTCTAGGCTCTAACTTGGCAGGAGATTCTCTGAGGAGCTCCAGCTGTACATCCTTATTTGACATCTGGGAGCACATGTCAGCCTCAGGCCTAAGAAAGGTCTATGGAGCCGGGTGGTGGTGGCACACACCTTTAATCCCAGCACTTGGGAGGCAGAGGCAGGTGGATCTCTGAGTTCGAGAGTTCGAGGCTAGCCTGGTCTACAGAGTGAGTTCCAGGACAGTCAGGGCTACACAGAGTAACCCTGTCGTGAAAAACCAAACCAAAAAGAAAAAAAAAAGAAAGAAAAAAAAAAAGAAAGAAAGATCTATGGGGCTTGGGCAGACTCTGCCTAGCACGATAGGCTTCCAAGCATGCATCTTGGGACAGCAGCTCATTCCAAATGAGCTTTCCCAGCAATCTTAGCACCCAGGCCCACTTCCCTTTACTGTTGGAGAAGCCAGTGCCTCACCCAGACTCAGTTTCCCCATCTCTTTGATGACACAGGCTGGGAACAGAAGGGTAGTAGCTGATGCCCAGATTAGTTCCTTCTCTTTTTCCTTGCACCTGAGGACAGGCGAAAGAGTTCATACTCCCATGCTACGAGTGTGTGGGACAAGGGTGTGTCTCGGTCCTTACAGGACTCTGAGCTAGCATGTATACAGCTAGCATGTATATTTGGTCCCCACCAGCTGGATTCTTTTCATTGGAGGCACTCGGCACTGTGACCTGCTTTTCTGTTTGTTTTGAGACAGTTTTGCAGTGTGGCAAGGCTGCCCTTGAACTCACAACGGTTCTGCCTCATCCTCCCAGGTGCTGGGATTGTAGGCCTGTACCTAGATAAAAGTTATCCACTGTATTTTCAGGAGCAAGTAATCCTCTTCAGAGGAGGGAAGTGACTTCCCCAGGCTTTATTAATTAATTGACTGTGCTGGGTGTGTGCAGTCTCTTGACCATTGGGCTGTCCAGCCCATGCTTTGCAAATAAAAGACTCTCCAGCAACAGCAATTCCTTTCCCGGACTTGGGCCACAGGGTGGGGGCTGATCTGAGACTCCTGCCCTGCCCCACCCGAAGGCTGGAGCCTGCAGGCAAGCCCTTTCTTTCCACCAGCAACTGGAAGAACTGGCCTCCAAGTCTTGCTAGGGGCTGAGAGGGCGAACAAGGGGGCATTGAGCCTATTGGGGCCTCACAATGGCCGCTCTGTCCCTGTTGGTCGGGGGCTGGGCCCGTTTCCGATGGGGACAATAGTCAAAAGGCAGTGACGCTGGCAGGGCCTGGAATCCCGGGCGGGATTTTCCAAGGCCTACTGTTTGTCCTCACGGGAGACCCAGGAAATCTGTCTCCCTATGGCCCCCCACCCACGCTGGGCTCAGTGCCCGGAGGCCCTGTCCCCCTCCCCAGCCCTGAGGCAACTGTGCCTTGGGAAGGGTGGGTTCTGAGGTGGGTACGGCAGGATCTCATTTTCTCTTTAGATCTGGGTGGATGAGGGGTGCCTCGCATCTGGTCCTGGTCACCCAGCCTCCATTAGGGAGGGAGGTGGTGGAGGTCAGCCTTGAGGAGACTAGGAACTTGTCTATGCTGTTGTTGAGTTGAGCTGACTACAGATCTGCTCTTATCCTGTGTACTCTGTTCCCTGGTAGTGGCCCAGTCCTGCAGATGGAAGCATGAGGCGGGAGGCCATTTTGTGTTGAGCGACTGTAAGAAGCAGATCAAGGTTGTATCCTGGATGACAGTGGTTCTGGATGGCCTCACATGAGAGCTGAGCTAGGGATTCTAGAGGGCTTTTGCTTCAACATGTGGGTGAGCCCGGGACCTCTCCAACACACTGCTGGCTTTAGAGAGCCCAGGACCAGTGGGCTTTCTCAGAGTGTGAGAATGACAGGCAAGCCTCTGTCTATCTGGTTTCCACTTATGTCTAGGCTTGGTCTTACTGCCCTATAGCTCAGCTGGCAGCTCTTCTTTCCTTCAGAGGAACCTGTGTTCATCCCCAGGCTGTCTCTAGCCCTGTGCTAAGTGCAGGCTCTCAGGATCCTGCCTATGTCCTATGTCCCTATGCCCCAAGTTTGGGGGGCTATCTGGTGAAGGCCTTGATGGTTATCAGGATTGGACACTTCAGAGACAGGTGAGAAAAAAGCCTCTTTGCTGTCCCTTCTGAGGGCAGAAGGCCCATTCCAGGCTCCCCAGCTGGATTCCAGCCTGGCC
This sequence comes from Grammomys surdaster, assembly GCF_004785775.1. NCBI lineage: Eukaryota > Metazoa > Chordata > Mammalia > Rodentia > Muridae > Grammomys > Grammomys surdaster. The sequence continues at coordinate 381,007 of NW_021605143.1, read as the reverse complement.
CTGCATTCCAGGGGTCCCCCAGAACCCTTGGCCTTGGCCTCTGCCTCAGTCCTGCTTCCCCTAGACTCCTGCTCATCTTCCTCACCACTTTGACTCCCTTCTTGTCTTGCTGGGCCCTGAACCTGGCAGACTGGGGGAGCTACTTGAGGTTTCTTCAAGGTCTGACCCAGACACTGGCAATGTCTTCCTCCACTCATGACCATAAATCAGGCTCTCTGTGGCTGTGGGGGTTGGGGGTGGCAGCTGAGCCAGTTAGGGGAGGGTGTTGTGGGGGCCTGTCCTCGTTGGTACATGCTGTGTTAGCAGGAAGCGGTGCCCAGCTGCAAGCCAGGCAGGCCTGGTGCTGACTGGCCCTGCTCATCCAGCCTGAGCCCCCTAGGAGACCAGCCTTGGGGCGGGGGTAACCAAGCAGGAAACCTGGATTTTTTTTTTTCCTAGTGTCTCAGGGATCTAGAATACCATAAAGATAGATTGTCCCTGTTTAGCATGAAACCCGGTCCAGAGAAAGAGTCCCCAAGGAAAGATATAGACCCCGACCGGAATACTAGGGTTTTTCTAAAAGATGGTCACTAGACTCCTTCTCTAGGAGTGATAGATAGATACATATTCTCAAAACAAAAACAAATGCACATCATTTTCAGGGAGGAAGGATAATCTCTCACCCAAGGGAGAGCCACACAGAAATGTCTCACTCACGCTCTACTTGGCCAGATATGTAGGCCTTTACAATGAATGGACACACAGCCCTTGAAACTCAAGGAGAGCAGATCATCTAAAGTCCTGAGGTCAGACAGCAGACACAAGCACACAGTCTGAAGAAGCTGGCAAGTTTCTCACCGTCTCCGCTACTCTCTTCACACTACTTTCCACTTTCTCCTCTGCTCAGCCACTCTGCCACAGAGGGCGGAGGTGGGGAGTGACATCTCAGAAAGGGTGGGAGGTGGAGGAATCCTTGCCTTGGATCCCAGGGGACAGATGTCAGAAGGGGACAGCTGGTCTCCTTTGCACCCCATGGCCTAGCTAGAGGGTCAGCAGACACAGTTCTGGCTATGCTGCAAGGCTGGCCACCGTCAGGAGCCCCCAGTCTGACGTCAGTCCCACTCAGAGTTGTTGCTGGGGCTTGAGTCATGCCCTGTGACGCCACTAGGGTCAGCTCTGTAGCAGCTGGAGTGGCCTTCGGGGGCCAGCTTCAGGGCTCAGAACTCCCCCTGGACACACCCCAGGATGAGGTGGGGCCACCCGAGGCCACACTCATCAGGCAACACCAGCTGCCTGCTTCCAAGGACTTGGGTTGGTCTTCAAGGTCTCTTCCCAGACCTTTGCATCATGCACGGCTGATAGCACCCTAGTCAGCAGCCTGGCTGCCTGGCTGCCAGGACACAGGACTCTCACTGAGAAGTCTGAGCTTCTGTCCTTGCTTATCCTGGCTCAGAGCTCCACTCTTAACCCTCAGCAAGCCCTCTCTGCCAGCCTCTTCGTCCCCTTCTCCAGAAAACTCGGTAGCTCCATGGCTTCCTGGCATTCCCCCCTTGATGCCCAGCTGCTCAAGTTGCTACCCTGTGTTCTCTGCCATGGGCTGGCTTTTCTTCTCATGTCTGGTCACTTCCCACCTTTCTGAGAATTCGACTTGTTTTGTTTTGTTTTGAGACAGGGTCTTTCTTGCCATGTGACCCAGGCTGGCCTTGAATTTTTGATCCTCAGACTCCCAAGGGCTGGATTATAGGACTGTACTACAGACCTGGTTTCCTCTTTCCTCTGAGTGTGTCCCTTTTCTTTCCGGACCACTGGTGTCTTCCGAGGATGACAGCAGTAGTTGCCCTCCTTGCTCCTGATGGAATTTTCCCAAAACCACTTATTTTTTTTCTATTCCCATTTTAAAAGACTTATTTATTTTATTTTGCATGCACGAGTATTTTGCTTGTATGCGTGTCTGTACCACCTGATTGTTAAGAGAGGGTGCCAGTGAACAGTTGCGATCTACCATATGGGTGCTGAGAACCAAACTTGGGTCCTGTGCAAGAGCAGAGGCACCTCTTCAGCCTTCAGACCATTTCTTGAGGCTTCTTGGCTAGGTGAGTCTCCTGGCTCACCTCTGTTGTAAGCCTCAGCACTCCCAAAGAGCTGGGATGGTTAATCTGTTCTGTATGGTGTTTCACTGGGCTGATGCTGAGCATTGAGCTGTATTCACAGAACTCTTTTATTATGCTTTTAAAGATTTCTCTCTCTCTCTCTCTTTTTCTTTCTTTTTTTTTTCGAGACAAGGTTTCTCTGTGTAGCCCTGGCCGTCCTGGAACTCACTCTGTAGACCAGGCTGGCCTCGAACTCAGAAATCCACCAGCCTCTGCCTCCCAAGTGCTGGGATTAAAGGCGTGCGCCACCACCACCTGGCCGATTTCTTTCTTTTTATTTTTCTGCATTTAACTATTTTTTGCCTGCAAGTATATATGTGTAGCATCTTCATGCCTGGTACCTAGGGCCCTTGGGGGCCAGAAGAGGCCATTGGATCTGGAGTTGTGAGCTGCTGTGTGGGTGCTCAGAATTGAACTCAGGTCCCCTGAAGGAACAGCCAGTGCTCTTAACCACTGAGCCATCTCTCCAGCTCTTTTTACACTGTTAATTTTGACACATGTTTCTCTAGTTGCTCAGGCTGGCCTTGAACTTACTCTGTATCTCAGGGTGGCTTTGAGCAGTGGAAATTTCAGTCACGAGTCCTGACTAAACAACTGCAACTTGATCTTTAGGGGTCAGGGTGTAGGATCAGAGAACTCATTCCACAGACAACCATTTGTTTGTTTTCATTTATTTTGGCTAAGGCTGGAATAATCAGAGAAAAATGGGACCCAAGGTTTGAGGCACCCTGGAAGGAGTCAGGAAGGTCTGAGGAGCCGAGACCTGACCAGCATGGGAAGCCAGAGAAGTGAAAGGACTTAGCCTCAAAGGCAGGCGGCAGAAGCTACACGGGGAGGACGGACTGTGGAGTAGGGAGTAGAGAGCTGGAAGGAAGACAGGCTAGAGACCCATCCTTCCAGCTCTCAGGGGTGGAGACAGGGGGATCAAGAATCAGAAGCCAGCTCTCTCAAAATCACCAGCACACAACAGCAGCAGCAGCAGCTAGCAACAACAGCAACATCAGCAACAACAGCAACAAAGTAACAACAAAGTGAGTGAAAACATCGAGAGAGCAAGAAGCAAGAGCAGCTACGTGGCCCTGCAAGTGTGTGCCGGGACACAGAACCAGTGGGATACACGGAAACAGATGCACACATGGGACAACATGTTTACTACATGGGATAGTTTACATCATTATAGAGACAGCCCAAGAGCTGGTGTTGGCAATGCGAGAGCCAGGAGAGCTGAGGTTTAGGTTGAATCTGAGTACTTCCGTCTAGAGACTGGAGAAAGGACGGATGCCCTGCCCTGAAGCAGTAAAGGATGTCCCTCACAGGGGACTGAGCCTTTGTGTTCTAGCAGGACGTGTATGTGAGTGGACGGTGCCTACTGCTCTGGGAGGACCATCTATTTCATCGAGTCTACCACTTTCAGTGTCGCTTTCCCCAGAAACACCTTCAGTGTATCATCTGACAAGTGTCTGGGGGTGTTCCAGGCAAGTTGGGGGTGTCACATACAGTTAACCACCACAGTAAGGTACTGCACACCACTGAGCCTCAGTTTCATTATCTGTAACTGGGGCTTCTGAGCAGCGTTTTATCTCATGTGAAAGGCACAGTTGTGAGTAAGTCAGCACTGCTCTGCCTTTGAAGTGCTGGCACGACGGCTACCAAGGCTGAATGATGTCCTTAGGTTAGTGTCAGCAAGGATCTTCAGACAGAGTGTGGGCTCAAGTTGTAGCTTAGTGGGAGAGAATCCACCTAGCATGCACAGGGCCCTAGGTTCGACACCCCATCCCCTTGGTTTTAACCCTCAGGATTCCATAGTGCTCCTTTTGATCAATCAGTAGTATAAACTTTTATCCATTTTAGACTCTGAGTTCAGCAGTGTCCTGTGGCTTGAAACTGACACCGTGGGAAGTTGGCAAACATACCATGAATCAAGGAGGTTCCCTTCTACATAGCAAGTGCTGTACACCTGACACACTCCTTCCTGAGGGTGAGATGTGTTAATGAATGGTAGTGAGTACGGCAGGTTGTCCAGGAGAAGCCAGGCAGATAAGCTCCTGTATCAGTAAAATGCACCGGTTTGAACTCAAGGTTCTGTTATTGACTTAGTGATTTATCTAAGTAAGTGACTTAACTTCTCTTATTGTCAAATTCCCATCCACCTTGTAGGATTGCTAGACAAAAGACATTCACTGCTTTGGGAGATGAAATGTGTTTGGAAACCGAGCGTATTAATGCTCACGTTAAACAACTCAGGAGTGCCCCCTGTTGGAAGTTAGGGATGTGCGTTCTCTTTAGGAGCTAAGAGCAACTGATCAAACCTGTGGGCTCCGGGGCTTATCAATAACATAGACAACTAAAAACGGTCCGAGAAATTATACAGCAGGAACACTTAATCTATATTTATAGGACGCCTTATAGATCACAAAGGTATCTCTTGTGATCCCTCACAGCAGGTCCCTGTTTATAAGGGAATTCGGAAAGGATAAGTAATGTCAGAGGAGCAACCGCGAAATCGTTAAAGACAAGACTGCCATCTGCTCGGTCATGATACATCAGGTAGTGCTTCTGTATGAAGATAACTTAGGGAGATTAAGCTCCCTTTCCAACGTCTTCCTGTGGGTCTGAGCTCAGTGAGCCCGACTGTTGTGCATTTTGGATCAGCACAGATTCGCCATTCGCTCGGCGTCCTGCAGCACACCGGCGTGCGCTCATCTCCGGGCACCTCTTAGATGCTATGGCCTTGATCTTGGGATCCCTGTTGTCTTAAGTTGTCGACACCGAGTCGGGGGTGGGGGGTGGGGTGGGGTGGGTTCCAGGATGGGTCGCAGAAGAGGGCTCTCCGCCGATGACACAGCCCGGCCACCAGGGGCAGCGCAGGGTCCATTTGTCTCCTCTGTCCCTTTCGTCTCGATGGCGGAAGTGAGTTGTCCCAGCCCAAACAATGCTCTCGCTGGTGGGAGTGAATGGACTCGTCCAAACGAGGAGGTGGGTTCTCTCTACGAGTCTAGGGACTGAAGGATAAACAAGAAAAAAACCTAGCACTAAAGTTACATGGCATTATAGGAGAGTATTTAACTCGTGCGAGCTTCCCGATGCCGCCGTTGCAGCGGTGTTGGGCTGGGTCGAATCGAGCCTGGCCAGCACCCCCCATGGGCGCGGTGGTTCCTTCCGGTTCCGCCCTCCGGCCGGGCAAAACTTCCGGTCCGCGCGCCGCTCCGGCGGAGAGAGCACAGGCCTGGACAGGCGGCTGTAGGATCTTGACCCCGTCCTCATATTCTGCGCTGCTGCCCCGAGACGGCGCGAGGTCGCGGGCAGGGACCCTGATGTCCGGTCCGAATTCTCGGTACGGATCCAGGTAGCCTGCTTTTGCTTTTGGTCTGTCCCTGAATACTCGACGTTCGCGCTAGGGAAGAAGAGAACCCGAGGCTGAGTGACTCCTGCTCGGATTTCTACAAGCAAGGTGGGGCATGGGCGTGTCCTGGGTCAGCCTGTTGGGTCGGGGGACCCGAGGGAAATGCAAATATAGTCTCTGTTTAAACTCTGGCTGGGGCTGGAAGGAAGGGTTTGGTCCTGGAATAAAGCTGAAACCGAGAGAAGTTGCTGGTTAGAGGGAGAAGTAGTAGAAAAAGGCTGGACCAGAGCTGGGAATCTCTAGGTGGGAAAATGAAGGATGGAATTAACCAAGAGAACAAATAATAAAGAGTAAGGGAGCCGTCGCTTCCTTGATCCACGAGAAACGAACTCTTGGAAGAACCTGGTACTCCGGGCCGGGGTGCACTGAGGGGTTAACAGGAGCCAGTTTATAGCGACAAATAGGATATGATCTCTCTGCTGCAGGAACAGTGTCTAGTGAGAGAGGCAGAAAACACCCGGTGGGACAGGTGACTGAGCTGATAATGGTCAGGTAAGAGTGGGGAACAAGGCTGATGGCAGAGCGGTCCCCACACTGTTGTCTTGTGCCCAGACTGGAGTGCTACTATTTAAGGGCAGGATACAAAGCCCAGCTCTTGGGAAGCTGAGGTAGAAAATTGCTGCCTCAATCAAGGAGTAGGAGGGCAGCTTGGATTAGATGAAGGGTTGTCTCAAAAATCAAAAACAACCCCCCCCAGCACACTCATAAGGCAGCTAGCAAAACTAAAGCCAGTGAATTGAAACACAAGTCGAGGATTCTTTTGGCAGAAGAAATAGTTGAGCTGTCTAAAGATGAGATGGTGTGTGTTGACGGTGACGAGAAGTCACCAAGAAAATGGCATGTAGAACACACATGGAAGAAATGTCAACTGCTTGCACTCTGGGTTTGTTACCTTCTAAGTTCCTTCCCCACCCTGCCACCTCAGTGGTTCTTTGCATGGTTACCAAGTAGTAACAGTATAATAACAAATATAACATCTAATGCTTAGAGTTTGCTACCTAACAGTTTTTTAAGGGGTATACACATCTAACTCGCTCAGTCTCTGAGGCAGTTAATTGAAGGCGCCATTGCTTTGTTAGGACTAGCTCCCTTTTTATGCGTCCTGGAACTCGGACCCCTCACTCATGCCAGACGACTGCTCTGCCACTGAACTACACCCTCAGCTTGTACAGCTATAGGGCAGAGCTATGCTCACTCTAATCCTGGATGCCTGACGTTTGAGTCATTGCTTTCAACTAGTAGACTGTTTTACATAAAATATTCTAAATCTTTGCTGCAGTCCCAATTTGTAGGTAGAGAACAGGTTTACAAAAGCCGAATGGTTTTCTTAAGGTCTGAGAGAGTCGTAGTTCTTCTGTTCCTGTTGTAAAATACCTGAGATTGCAGGCGGTGGTGGCGCACACCTTTAATCTCAGCACTTGGAAGACAGAGGCACGAAGATCTCTGAGTTCAAGGCCAGCCTGATCTGTGGAGGGAGGTCTAGGAAAGCCAGGGCTACACAGAGAAACCCTGTCTCTAAAATAAAACAAAAGATTGAAACACCCCTACAGGAATGTGTAGTAGGGCCAGGTGGCTCACCCTGTAGTCCCACCTGTCTAGGAGGGACTGGGAAGGAGGTCAGTCTAGGAAACAGAGCTTGTCTGTCTGTCTCTTTCTTTGTTGAGGGGGGTCATGTTTTTAAATCCAAGTGTCTCTATTTTGTCCTGGAACTCACTTTGTAGTCTAGGCTATTCTCGAGCTCACTGAGATCCACCTGCCTCTGCCTCCTGAGCGCTGGGATTAAAGGTGTGCGCCACCACAACCAGCTCAGACTTTTTCTCTTACAAGTGAATAAGAAGCAGGAGCACTGTTGTTAGGTATTGACCTAGGACTGTTGGGTGTGAGCGCTCCCACACTGCATCCCTCACAGCCCCCTGTTGGGTGTGAGCGCTCCCACACTGCATCCCTCACTGCCCCCTGTTGGGTGTGAGTGCTCCCACACTGTATCCCTCACTGCCCCCTGTTGGGTGTGAGCGCTCCCACACTGCATCCCTCACTGCCCCATTGCTAGTTGCACTTCTGCTCATCTTGCTGCCCAGCTTTTCTGTAGTGAATGTATTTTACCATGGAGTCTGGATGGCCCTGCAGTGTGTGTATTATAGGTTTTACAGCCAGCCTTTATAGCTTCCATTGGTTTGTCCGAGTGGTTTGTGACCCCAAAGGAGTCAACAAGAGCTGGCAGAGATCTGATGTTGATGTTGGCACAAGGGTTCTGTAACTTGTTGCCCTTGGGACAGAGTCTACTTGCTTTAACCAGGCTACTAAGGTCCAAGGAAGTGGACTCACTGTGCTCCCACCTCAGGCTCTTGCCGTGTAGGACCCTTTCCTTTCCTGCTACCTGTTGTGGCACAGTGGGTCTTGATTGAGTTGCTGGACTGAACACCGCAGATGAATGCAAGTCTCACCTCACTTGGTATTTGGACTGGAAACCTTGAAGCTCGGCCTCTTGCTGATCCCAAGGGTCTGTGGGTTTCTTATAAAACGTGCTGCCCAAACACAGGGGGGCCAGGAGAGGCAGGGGCTGAGCTCAGTTGAGCAGGAAGTGGACAGGACCATCTAGGTGATCTGACTTGGTTCTTACAGGTTGGCCCCTAGGTGGGGTGAAGCGTCCTGTCTCTCGCCTTTGCTCCGGCTCCGGGTCCGGCTGCAGGATGAACTGTCGATCAGAAGTGCTGGAGGTGTCGGTGGAGGGGCGGCAGGTGGAGGAGGCCACACTGGCCGTGCTGCACACGGTGCTCCTGCACCGCAGCACAGGCAAGTTCCACTACAAGAAGGAGGGGACGTACTCCATCGGCACCGTCGGCATCCAGGATGTAGACTGTGACTTCATTGACTTCACATACGTGCGCGTCTCCTCCGAGGAGCTGGACCGAGCCTTACGCAAGGTTGTTGGAGAATTCAAGGTAGGTGCGTGGCCCAGCCAATGGCAGGTGGGCCTGGAATATGTACTTCTCCACCCTGGTGTGTGCCGGACGGGCTTGCCTTTCCAAAGAGCAGAGTCATTTCTTCAAGGCTCAGAAGGACAGATGTGTTGAGGGAGGGCATGTATACAATTCCTCAGGAGGAAGGACAGGCTGGCTGCCACCTCAGCTTAAGCAGTGAGGTCCCTGCTCCTGTGGTCCTGGCCTCCCTGGCTCCACAGCTGTCTGCGATGGCTTCTCTTACTTCTCATTCTTCCACACATAGTCTGGGCTGATACTGTAAGAGGAGATGTGCTTGGCAGAGTGGTTTTTGTCTGAATGTGAAGTCCCTTTGGGCACTGTGACCCGTGCCTGTGTACACTGTTGTAGGCAGGAAGAGAGGGGTGAGAGACACAGCAGGCCACTCATGTTGGTCACCTCCCTCCGGAGATGGAAATGCCATTGTGGAGTTTTAATTTTTTTTGTTTTTGTTTTTTTTTGGGCAGTGTAGAGAATAATGGTTTCGTTGTGACGTGTTACACATGTTTGTCATTGTACCTTGCCCTTATCCATCCCTCTCTTGATGATCTCCCTCCTTCCCCAGTAGTGCTCATTCATGTCACTCATGTGTGATGCGTTGTTTCTGTTTCTCCCACATTCCCCTATTCCCTCCTCACTGGCGATGAGATTTGTATCTTTGTTGTATAGAGACGTCTAATTTCAAAGTATGGAAGGGAACTCCTCCCCCTTTCTTGCCTTTCTCCCTCCCTCCATTCCTCCATCCCCAGGCACAGTGGCAGGGTTTGCACAGCCCGGTGGATGCTCTCCTAGGCGCCGACATTGAGCTCCTTCACCACTGTCCCGTAAGCTTGGAAAGGGTGAGGTTGTCAGGATCTCCTGGTGACTCTTTTAAGACAGTCGGTGTCTGTCCCTCTGATCTCAGGCAGCCACAGAGAAGAGGACTTAAGAGTTGGAACCTGTGTGCATGGAGGCTAGCCTAGTCTACATAGTTCTAAGACAGCTAGAGCTACATAGTGAGACTGTGCCTCAGAAAAGAAGTGTGTATGGGTGACTGTTAGGTGCTGGAGCCGTCCTTCCCCTCAGTAAGTCTGACCTTGCCAGGAGACATCAGTGAACCTGGAGTGACAGCGACCCCTGCCTCATGGGACCACAAGGGCTTAGTGATCGAGATGTGCCTGGGGGTTGAATGGAGCCTGCTGCCACTGCAGGCCTACGGAGGGATGACTGTACCACCCGAGGTGCCTTTACCTTCTGGTGCTCAGGGTGCCGCCCAGCCCAGCCTGGAACTGCAGCCCACGGGACAGAGATAGTCGGATTATAGATAGTCGGTTCCATGAAGACAACAAGTACAACCCGTGAAGCTGCCGGGTCTGTCTTCCTCACTTTTCCTGCTCCGTCCCTTAGCTGCCTCTTTCCTAACCTGGTCCCTGAGGCTTCACCATCCCTGCTTTTAAAAAGGGACACAGAGCTGGTGCCGGAGACTTGGCTCAGCGGTTAAGAGCACTGGCTGTTCTTGCAGAGGTCCTAAATTCAATTCCCAGGAACCACATGGTGGCTCATGGCCATCTATAATGGAATTCGATGCCTTCTCTGGCATACAAATGCAGATAGAACACTCATACATTAAATGAATAAATCTTTTTAAAAAAATAAAAGCGAGTTTTCTACATCCTGAATTTGTCAGGATGTAGAAAAGCAAGTAGAGTTTATCTGGGGAGGAGATACTGGAGAGTGTTTAGAAGCGATTGTATTTTATTTACATGTATGTGTATGTGTATGTCTGTGTAAGTACGGGTTTGCACATGCCGGTGGAAGCCAGAAGAGGCCGTCAGAGTCTCTGGAGCTGAAATTAGATGTGGTCGTGAATGTTGGAACTCCTCGGGTCCTTTGCAAGGACTTGTAGCCAGTGAGCCCTTTCTGCAGCCCTGGGAAGTGATTTGAAGGTTGGGCGGGGGGGGGGGGGCACGACCCAAGACTGTTGTAGCAGAAAGAGGAGCTCTAAGTGTAAAAGAGGTCCTTAGTGTGACAGAAAAGGCTCTAAGTGTGAAAAAGGAGGCTCTTAGTGTAAAAGAGGAGGCCCTAAGTGTGAAAGAAGAGGTTCTTAGTGTGAAGCTGAATGACAGGCATTGAGATCCGACACTTTGTAAAGTGTCTTTTAAAATGCCTTTATGCATATGTTCATGTAGATGCAGGTACGTTATGCAGGTGGAGTCCAGAAGACGGCCTAGGGTATCATCCTTTGAGACAGTCTCTTACTGGCTCCAAAGCTCACAAATTAGGCTGGACCGGCTGGTTAGCAAGCCCAGACATTGTCCTGCCCTACCTTCCTAGCACTGGGGCTATAAACATCGACACCTCACCCAGCGTCTTTATGTGGGTGGGGATCAGACTCTCAGGCTTGTGGGCAAAGCTCTTTTCCTTACCGAGCCGTCTGCTCACCCGTGTGCTGTCTTCCTCCCTTCTGCGATTGTTCAGAGAAGCCAGTGGGGCTGTTGAAAGTTCTTGACGTAGAGTAGACACCTGTAGATGTGGTCGCCTACTTGAGCTTCCCCAGTCTTTACCTCCCCTGAGCCAGGATTATAGGCATTCACCCTGCCTTAGCTTTCTATTCCTGTGATAAAACATCACAGCCAAGACAAGCATTAAAAAGGCATTTCATTTGGGGCTTACACTGTCAGAGGGTTAGAATCCATGATCCTCATGGCTGGAGCATGGCAGCAAACAGGCACGTCACTGAAACAGTAGCTGAGAACTGACATCAATCCGTGAGCAGGAGACAAAGTGAGCTTTGGAGATCTCAAAGCCTGTTCCTAGTGGCAAACATCTTCCAACAGGGCCACACCTCGTAATCCTTCCCAGACAGTTCTACCAACTGGGGACCAAGCAGTTGAACTTAGAAGCCTCATTCAGACCCACACCTGCCCGTCCTGGGCTCCGCCCGCCCGTCCTGGCCCGCAGGCTTTTAGCTATAGTAATGCAGAATGTACTGAGTCCAGCTTAAAAAGTCTCTGTGGCCTTTCACAGCCTCAGCACAATTTTTTTGTTTTTGTTTTTCAAGATAGTTTCTTGTGTAGCCCTGGCTGCTTGGATCGTACTCTATAGACCAGGCTGGCTTTGAACTGAGAGATCTGTCTACTTCTGTCTCCCAAATGATGGGATTAAAGTTGTCACCACACCTGCATTCAATTTTTATAGTCCAAAGTCTTCTGAAACTCAAGTTAATCTCTTATTTGTAACCCCCTATAAAATAAAACAGCCTATCACATAATTCCAACAACAGTGGCATAGACAACGTTACCATTCCCACAGGAAACACTGGACCAAAGCAGGACTGAAAACCCAGCAGGGCTAACTCCTGGCTGGTGTCAAAGATTATAGATGGCTGTTTGCCTTTAGAAAATCTCCCCCTCAGTGTCAGCATTAAAAATGTGTTTTTGCTGTAGACCTGTGTAGCAGTAGTTATTGTTAATCATATGAAGGTGTCAGTCTTAGGCTGTCTTGTATCTTCTCTGTCAACAAAATTGTTACTTTTAAATCAGGCAGACTCTTGGGACAAGGGTCTTTGTATAAACATCACAGGAACGGCCTCTAGTCCAATTGATAACATTGTTGCCCTCTGAAGCCTCTTGTGGGGGAGAGGCCTCCATAGTCCACATTGTCTGGCACCACTGTGTTCCATTCACCTACTAGGATGGCCCATTGAGCCCCACTTAACAGTGTTCAGTTACTTTCCTAGTCCAAATTCCCTACGTCTGTCCACATTCCCCCAAAGCAGCGTGGTCAGACCTGTCACAGGAGGCACCCACTCCTGGTACCAACTTCTGTCTTATTTTTTTCTTGCTGAGATAAGACACTGTGACCAAGGTAACTAGTCGAAGAATGTATTTGGGCTTACAGTTTGAGAGTATCAATTTGTCGCCATTAGGGCAGGGAGTGCGGCAGCAGGCAAGCAGGAGTGGTACTGAGGCAGTAATTGAGAGCTTACAGCAGGTTGAGACAGAGAGAGCTCACTGGGGATGGCACAAGTCTTTTGAAACCTCAAAGCCCACCGCCAGGGTTGTACCTCCTCCAAGGCTACACCCCCTCCAACCAGGCTACACCCCTCCAACAAGGCCACACCCCTCCAACAAGGCCAAATCCCCTGTCTATTCTAAACACTTCTTTTTTTAAAAAAATTGTTTATTTATTTTATGTACATGAGTCCACTGTAACAAGAAGGAGGCATCAGACCCCATTACAGCTGGTTGTGAGCCACCATGTGGTTGCTGGGAATTGAACTCAGGACCTCTGAAAGAGCAGACAGTGCTCTTAACCGCTGAGCCATCTCTCCAGACCTCCAAATAGTTCTTATGAAAGGTAATTAATTGGTGCAGAAAAACCTGAAACAGGAAACCAGGGACCCATGGCGGTGGTCACAGGAGCATTCACTCATCGAAAGGCTTGTTTTTGTCATTACAGCTTCTTGATGTGTTCCGTGTTTATAGCCGAGCAGAGAAGTCTGGCTCTCGCGCACATCTTCAGGGTTATATAAACATCCAGGGTGGGAGAGCATCTTCTGCCCTGTTTTCTAGAAACCAAGGAAGGCCACAGGCATCCGTGTTCTTCTCACATTTGTTGGCATTCTAGATTCCTTTCTTGAGAAACACACCATCAGATGTTTCCATATCTGTGTCACAGATTCTGTATAGCCTCACATAACCTTTATCCAAACTCCTGTGGTTCCCCCAGTTAGAGACCAAGTATTGGAATGTATGAGCCTGTGGGGACCAATCCCATTCAAACCACAGCATGGCCTCTGGCTATACCACGATCTTCATTTACCACCTGTGAGAGTGTCACGTGTATGCATCAGCCTCTCAGCTCACACTTCTTAGCAGGGATGGAACTAGGCACGGAGGATTAGTGCTTGAACCATTCAGGCTGGCGGTGTTTGATGTCACCATCACAGGTCCTCCTCTAGGTCTCATCTGCCATGTTTAGTGGGCAGGGTGGGTACAGGTGAAAATGAATTCCCGAGGGTGTGGGAATCAGGCCTCTAAGGCCGTGGCCTGCTCATCTCTTGTGTCTTCCCCAGGATGCACTGCGGAACTCAGGTGGTGATGGGCTAGGCCAGATATCCTTGGAGTTCTATCAGAAGAAAAAGTCTCGATGGCCGTTTTCGGATGAGTGCATCCCCTGGGAGGTGTGGACTGTCAAGGTGCATGTGGTGGCCTTGGCCACAGAGCAGGAGCGTCAGATCTGCAGAGAGAAGGTGGGCGAGAAGCTGTGTGAGAAGGTTACCAACATCGTGGAGGTGATGAGCCGGCACGAGTACCTGCCCAAGATGCCCACGCAGTCGGAGGTGGACAACGTGTTTGACACGAGCTTGCGGGACGTGCAGCCCTACCTCTACAAGATCTCCTTTCAGATCACTGAGGCCCTGGGCACCTCAGTCACCACCACCATGCGCAGGCTCATCAAAGACACCCTTGCCCTGTAGGCCTCGCTGGAGCCTTGGCAGCTCCTTAATGGTTCTGGGAGTGTGTTGCTGGAATCTCGGGGCTCTGGAACCTGCACTAGATCCTTGGTGAGACTTGAAGAGAAGCTCTTGGTGTCCTTGTTTCGTGGTTGCCGGCCTCTGGTGACCCTGTCACCGTTGCAGTGGTCTGGTCCTGGATGCAGCACCGGCTTTGGTGGGGTTCACTTTCTACACTGTACGGTACGGCGAGGGGGCTGAATAAAGCTGAGGTGCGAGTTTGTCTCTGTTCTGAAACATGAACACTTTGTGACGTTCTCCTGAGGACACACATGTGTGTTGAGGGCATGATTCCAGGTTTCCAGGAGGCGTGGGTTTACGCAGTTGAAGACAGGTTAAAACTGATGCAGCCTGAGCTCTGTTAGACGTTCATACGCATAGGTATTACCCAGCCAGAGGCGACCCTGACTTGTCCCGTGGATGGACGCAGTGGGTGGTTTGTCTTTATAGAGCACACAGAGAATGGTATAACACGGGTATGTAAAGGGAAGGCAGGTCTTGGGTTTGTGATGTCCTGTGACTCTGCTCTGGTCAGCCTGCCCTCACTGTTCCATGATGCTTGGGATCTCGCTTATTTCTACACAGGCGTACCTAGACAGGAGTGTCTACACAGCCAGATCTACACAGGTGTATCTACTCAGTGCCCACTGCTGTGCTTTGCTCTTTTACTCTGAGGAGGCCTGAGCCCTGCTGACTGAGCTCCTGTGGGGAGGTATGCTGAACTGGCTGGGGCCTGGATGTGGTCCTGGAGCAGGGCAGCTAGAGTTGTGCCTGCATGGCCCTGGCTGGTTTCCTGACAGGTTGTGGATTCTGCTCAGTCTCCAGATGCTCTGCAGGATGACTTCCCAGAGGGCTTCGTGTTGGAGGAGGTGTCCTTACCAGTTTGCCTAGTGTGTTTCTGTCTGGGTGTGTGTTACCTTTTTTTTTGAGGTGTTAGAGGTGACTTTTTGTTTGTTTGTTTGTTTGTTTGTTTTGTCTGTTTTGTTTTTGAGGCAGGGTCTACATAGCCCTGTCCTGGAACTTGCTTTGTAGCCCAGGCTAACCTCAAACTCAGATCTACCTGCCTCTGCCTGGGATTAAAGGTGTGGGTCGCCTTACTAGCTGGCTCTTTGTTCTTTTTGAGTCAGAAGTTTTAAGTAGTCTGAGCTGGCTTCAAATTCATTCTGTAGTCTGACCTTGGGATTCTGTCCTACCTCCGAGAGCTGGGATTACAGGTTGGTGCTACTCTGTCCTGTTTTATGTCAATCTGGGATTTAAAACCTGAAGCTTCCTGTTGGGCAAGTTGCTAGGCAGGCATTCTATCAATTGGTCTGTATTCCAAATCTCCACAGTGGCTTTATATTTGAAAAGGGAACTTAAAATTTGCTAAAGGATCTCCAGGAGACCTGGACAGGCTTCTCTGCCTCCAGATGTCAATGGACTCCACCCCTGGCTATGTGACAGATACCTCGCTGGCAGTGGCTGTCTTGGACACAAGGACAGAAGTGTCCTCTATCTTCTGGAGCATTAGGATTCCCCTGAGGGAGGACAGTGGGCCAGATCTCTGCTCCCTTTAAAAAGTGCTTTTAGTTCATAATATAATTACTGCGTCATTCCTCTCCTTCTCTTCCCCCCTCCAAGCCCTCCCATATGCCCCTCCTTGCTCTCCGCATCTGTGCTGTGTTCTTGGTAAGTAGGATCCCTTGGCCAAGAGGACAGGAGAGGAAAGATGGAGGTACACCTTGGCATCTGGGTACTTCGAGCCATTCTCTCTGCCCTGGGGTCTGGAGGAGTCCTGTGTTCTGCTTGCCTGCCCTGAGGGAAGGGTTCCCACCATTCAGACTGTCCTGTGGCCGAGAAGTGTTGAACTTGTAGTTCAGGAACAGAAAGCTGTCTGTCCTGTGCTTTGCTCAGAGCGGTCTAAGAATCTTAAAAGCTCTGAAAGCTCTGAGGATGCAGGATCTTGGCCCTTTTCTAGAGAGGAAAGCCTTGGAGACTGGCCTTTTGGGCTTACCTGGCAATTTTTGTTTTTTAAATTTATTTATTTTGTGTATGTGGATACACCATCGCTGTCTTCAGATACACCAGAAGAGGGCATCGGATCCCATTACAGATGGTTGTGAGCCACCATGTGGTTGCTGGGAATTGAACTCAGGACCTCTAGAAGAGCAGTCAGTGCTCTTAACCTCTGAGCCACCTCTCCAGTCCTTTACCTGTCAATTTTGAATTACGGGCATGGGGTTGGAGAACAGATAGGCTGGGCCTAAGAATCTAGCCTGTCAGAGTAGGACCTAGAGGCCACTCCGGAGGAGCCTGTCTAGGAGGGGCCAGAGCGTTTGCTCAGCACACAGTTGGATAGAGTGGGAGGCCCTGGGAGGCCCGCCCCTTAGAGACAGCTGACCCAGCCTCAACTCTCAGCGTAGTGTGCACATCTGGGCAGCTGGTGGGGAGCATGAACGGCTCACAGATGGGAGCTGCAGCCAAGGCTGCCTGGCTGAGCTGCTGCAACCAGTCTGGGTTGCCACTCCGACCCCCGGAGGGGCCACGCATGGTGCAGGCAGTAGTGTTAGGCGTCCTGTCGCTTCTGGTGCTCTGTGGGATCCTGTTCCTGGGTGGTGGACTCCTCCTCCGCGCTCAGGGCCTGATAGCCCTGCTGGCTCGAGAAATGCATTCATCCCCTGAGGCTGAGCCTGGTGCCTGTGGAGGAGATGAAGACTCCTAGGTGTCTGTCAGCCCCTTCTGTGCCCTGCAGTCCAGAGCTCATTTCTCTGGGGCACAGCAGAAGGTCCAGCCCACGAGCTCTTGTTTCCTGCACAGGTGAGAACACAGGGAAGAGTGGGGTTGAAGCACCGGGAGAGTGGGGTTGGGACTGGGTGGGGTGGGCATAGTGATGGCCTCTGTTCTCATTGAGTGGACATCACTGGGTGCAGACAGACAGCTGCAAGGCCAGGGTAGAGCTGGAGGTTCCCTGTGCCTCCAAGGCACAGACAACCTTTGAGCCCATGTGCTAAAGGAGGGAGGCCGGAGAGTTCTGTGAATGGAGCTCTTTGGGTACCTATGTTTCCCCATATTCTGCATCTGCCCAGCTCACCTTTCGGTCTGCTGGACTCAGCAGGACCCTCTGTCCTGGTGGCTAATACAATCCAGCCTTAGCTCTCAGCTTGCTGCTGTCTCCTTCCCAAAGCCTTTGTCCACGGAGGGAGTGGGTAGGCTGGGGCCCACCGAGGTGAAGGTAGAGGAGATTCTTCAATCCCACTTGAGGTACCCCTGGTTGTTTGGGTGAACTGTAGGGATAGAAAGATGTGCCAAAGACCCTTCCTCTGACCCCTGCTCATGTGTAGCTCAGCCAGGAGCTTCGCTTGCTGTGTTGGGGGCAGGGATGGCAAGGTTTCTTGGAGGAGTGTATGCGTAGGAAGAAGCGAAGCTGAGTATTCCCAGCTGTGGGGGCTGCGTCTGGGTCTCCTGCCTCCAGCTCTCTAAGGACGGGAACCATCTGGAGAGAAGGATCTGGGTGGCCCAAAGGACAAGGAACTCCAGTCCAAGGCCACCTCCAGCTGAACCGTGAAATGGGGGCGCTTTCACCGTCTCATTGATACTCAGCTGTGTGTAAGGGCTGCTGGGGACTTCTGTGAGTGGCTGTTTCTTGGTGACTCGCAAGGCTCCTACTTTCCAAGAAGACACTGGTACATGATGCCAATGATGATGGCCTGGTGGGGGGCTGAGGGTGTGGGCAGGTGCAGGTAATCTGCCGAGAAGCTGAGGATGTGTGATCCTTGCTTAGCACCTAAGGGTTTGGCACCGGTTCTTGG
The DNA here is from genome assembly GCF_004785775.1 of Grammomys surdaster. Classification (NCBI taxonomy): domain Eukaryota; kingdom Metazoa; phylum Chordata; class Mammalia; order Rodentia; family Muridae; genus Grammomys; species Grammomys surdaster. Next base: position 363,212 of record NW_021605143.1, on the reverse strand, counting down.
CCATGTTAGCCTGGAGAGTGACAGATTTCACTTCTGAGATGCCTCCTCCACAGCCTTGGAGTGCACCACTAGGGGCAGGGCAGTGTGTGTGTGTGTGTGTGTGTGTGTGTGGTGTGTGTTGGCATGGGGGTGGTGGGCAGGGCCCAGGGAACTGTCCCCATTCACTTTCCTGGTGTTGGGCACCGGGGAGCTTCTGTTGTATCAGGCTCCTCCCAGCCTGGCGCCTGATATATTCTTCAGTCTTCCACCATGCGCCTTCCCTCTCTCTCCTCAGTGGGATAGAGGGCGTCTAGATTCCTTTGAACCTCTTCATTGACAATCAGGTACACCCAGAGAAACTTTGAGAAAAGGTGAAGCTCAAAGAGACAAACAGGTGACAGACATACTCCGGAGAGCCGCATGGGGTCCCGCGGTAGAAACACAGAGAAGCTTTACACAGCGGGAGGCCCCAGTGACATGAGAAAGTCCAGGGGTTCCAAAGCTTTATTGTTCATGGTGAATGATAGATGGTCTAGGTGTGCAACCCCCCGTCTTCCCCCCCCCCCCGTTTAGGTCGGGGGGAGCTGGCTTAAATAGGGAGGGGGGAAGAGAGGAGGGTCACTTAAATAGCTATGCCTTCTGGCCTTTAGGTAACTCATTAATATGGAAATCTCTTGAGGCTGAAGCCTCACGCCCTCTACCTGTAGCCCCACGTTACTGCAAGGCGCAGATCAAATGGAGATCATAGACCTTGTGCCAGGAGCCTGGGTCCTGGGGGCGTGGCAGAACACCTGCTGTTTCCTTATCAGGGTCGGGGTTCCAGGCCTGTGCCCAGCCAAGAACCAGGCTCCTTTCACGGCCCAACAGTGGCAGAGCTGGAGCTGAACCCGTGGGGCTCACGGTTCTAAGCTTGATCTCCTGGGTTTGCTCTCCCTTCTGCTTTCCTAGCATTCTGAGATGCTGGTTTAAAAAAAAAAAATAGCATGCAGGCTGAGTCAGGGACCGCAACCTTAAGGCTCGCTGTCACTGTCCCCTCTAGTCCCTGCTTCCTCAGTGGGCTTACCAGATTCTGTTTTGCTTCTAAAACAGTCTCCAGATGCCAGGCAGCAGCTAGCAGCTCCTTACTGGCTAGGCCCAGCTTTCCCAGTTTGAATCCGAGGACTAGGGAGGGGCCCAGAGGATTGCTGGAATAGACACAGCTGGGGAAGATCCAGGCCCAAGTCCCTGTGGTGTTAGGGATGTGTGGCAGCAGGAGAGACTGCGTCTCCAGCGTCTTCTTGTCTGCTCACACAGGACTAAGAGAGCTGGGAGAGGGGGAGGCAACAGTTTCTTCATCAAACTTCCTGCCTTTGATGTCCCTTGGGCTCAGTGTTTGGAATGGCTATGTGGTGTTCTGGGGCCTAAGTGTTGGAGGCAGGGAAAATACTCAGAATTTGCTACAGATTTCTGGTCAAAGCTTGGGTGGGGATGAAGGGATTCAGAAAATGGGAGAGGGGATGCTGTGCTCACCTCCTTGAGAGATGTGGGCTGGGGGTTATCTGAGAAGCAGAGAAGACATCTTGGATCCCACTACTCTATTAGCCTGAGCCTGCCTGGCAAAGTCTGGGCAGTGGATGGACTGACGCCCTGCCCTAACCTATCAGCCTGAGGTCAGACAGGACCTATCTGGTCTCCTCAGCCGACTGCTTCCTCCAATCGAGATAGGGGCACCCTGTCTTACAGGTGCTGGACCTCTCCCCTCATCTGCCACCCACCCATACCCCATTTGTGCTGCACATGATTGACTGAAGACATGGGACTATTGACTCCTCATCCTGGGACCCTGGCACTCAGCTGTCCCCAAGCTGCTCCTGACGCTCCTGGGGTGGGTGCAGGAGCCCCATTCTCAGAACAAGTGAGTCTGCTGTATGCCATGGGCACTGGCTTTATACCCCGACTGCGTGGACACTAGTGTGCCCTCTGCAGACATGAGCGCAGCTCTCGTTTTGCCTGATGCAAAGACGGCAGTATCTGACAACCCAGCGACCCATTGCTGCTGAGAACCTGAGAACCTGATGCATCTGGAGAGTGTGTCAGCCATCCGGCAACACACCATCACTTTCCATGGCTTTGCTATTAAATAGGCCAGTAATGCAGTTCTGAGTGTGTGGTCTGTTTCCAGTCCTTGACCCTTGGGATTCTTTTCTCATCTCCCCTCAATTTGGCCTGCTTCTAGTAGATTTTTTTTTTCCATTTAAGAAAGGGTTTACAAGAAGCTGGAGAGATGGTTCAGTGGTTAAGAGCATTGCCTGCTCTTCCAGAGGTCCTGAGTTTGATTCCTAGTAACCACATGGTGGCTCACAACCATCTGCAATGGGATCTGATGTCCTCTTTTGGTGTGTCTGAAGACAGCTACAGTGTACTCATATACATAAAATAAATAATATATATTAATTATATATACATATATATGTACACACACACACACACACACACATATATATATTTATTTATTTTTTTTTAAAGAAAGGGTTTACAATAGCCCAAACCGACCTGAAACTAGTTACATGCTCTAAGATGGACCTGAGCTCATAGTAATCCTCCTGCTGTAGCCTCTCAGGGTTTATAGACAGGGCCTACCACAGCTGGTTTAGAACCAAGGGTGGTTGTGATGTCCACTGGGAGTGATTCTCACTGGTCAGTGTGATCAAGAGCTTGGTTTTATTCAACAAGAGGGGTGTGTATGTTTGTGTGCATGTGTGTGAGTGCGTGTATATGTGTATGAGAGTGTGTACATTCATGTGTGTGC
>NW_021605143.1:328584-360435 GCF_004785775.1 Grammomys surdaster | reverse complement strand
TATGTGTATGAGAGTGTGTACATTCATGTGTGTGCATGTGTGTGTGTATGTGTGTAGTTACTTCTCTGAGAGTGGGTTTTGTAAACCTTCCTGACACACAGTCCTCTCATCTTTGAAATAGAAGTGACACCATCAGTGTGAGTGTAGACCCAGTGGATAATGTGTTTGCCCATCTCTATAAGGTTTCATATACTACAGTTACCAAAGAACACTGTTTTCCCAAGCCTGGCTGTGTTAATTATTGTTCTATTGTGATAAAACATCGTGACTAAGGCAACTTACAGAAGAAAAAGTTTATTTTGGGGCTTATGGTTTCAGAGGGTTAGAGTCCATTATGTCAGAGATTCACAGCTGAGATGGCGAGTGCAGCTGGAAGCTAAGCGTTGAGACCTCGTATCTTGAACCACAAACAAGAAGCAGAGAACACACGGAAATGGTGTGAGACTTTTAAACTTTCACAGCCTGCCTCTGACATATTTCCTTCAATGAGGTCACACTTCCTAAGTCTTGCAAACAGTCCCACCAACTAGGGACCAACTATTTAAATGTCCAGGACTATGGGGACATCTCATCCAGATCACCACACTGACCGTTTCCAGAGAAAGGAGGAGAGGAAGAGGGCAAGGGTTTGAATGAGAATTGCCCCCATAGGCTCATGTTCGAATCCTTGACTCCTCTTGACGGAATTCTTTGGGAAGGATTAGGAGGTGTGGCCTTGTTGGAAGAGGAGAGGAGGAGGTGTACCACTGGGGGGTGGGTTTCAGAAGACTCACAGCACTACCAGTTAGCTTGCTCCCTCTGCCTCGTGGATGTGTCACAGGATGTAAGCTCTCAGCTGCTGCTCCAGCCCCATGCCTGCCTGCCTACTGCCAGGCTCCCTATCCTGAAGGGCATGGACTCACGCCCTGAAACTGTAAGCCCCATTAATGCCTTCTTTTCGTAGTTGCCTTGGTCATGGTGACTTATCATAGAAATAGAGAAGTAACTGAGCCAGAAAGGAAGGAATCGGAAGGATGGGAGGGAAGAGGAGGAAAGGGAAGGGGAAGGGCGGATCCATTGGGCTCCTAGGGACACACTTGATTTCTTTGTTCCTTTCACAAGTGCTCTATGCTGACATTCAGTGCGCTCTGGAAACTGGACATGAGGAGAAAAGGAGAAAGTTCTGCCCTCAGGGAGCTTTCAGTCTCTTGAGAGCCGGATCCAAAGACTGAGGTTAAAATAGACCACAAGCCACGCCCGGGTGGAGACAGCCGAAAGCAGGAGTCCCCAGCTAGGGAGCTGGTGAAGGCCACCTCACAGAGGGACAGCTGTGCTTGACCAACATCGGTCACCTGGTGGGGGGAGGGAGGAGTGTAGCCCCACAGAGGGGCCCTAGAGGGTTGACACCCAGAGGCAGGGACAGGCAGGAGTCTGAAGGAGCAGTTGGGAATGAAGAGGCAGCAAAGATGTGATGTCATAAACCAGCCAGGTGGCTGGAGCTTGGATCTCAGCTGCGAGTGAGGGGTCAGGGAGAGATAGGAAAGGCGGCTGCTGCTTGTGGCCTTACGCCCCTCACTCAGACGCTGGGCATATGCAATGAGGACGTCTCAGGCCTGAATCCATAGAAAACTGCTTGGTCGACAGAGAAGAGAATTTCTTAACCCACTTGAGAGACAAGGCTGAGGAGGAGTCCGGATTCAAGCTTGGCTAACTTAGGGCCTGAGCTGTGAGAACAGGCTTGCCTCTCTCCTTCTAGCTTCTCCTGCCCCTCAGTTTGCTTCTGTCAGGCTCAAGTTCAGCTTTGGGCAGTGTGGCCTAGCAGTCAGAGCACTGTTGGGCCCGTGCTGCCTGGGTTTGCACTCTGTTAGTACAGGTGGCCTGAGAAGGTGCTTATCTTCTATAGCACACTCCCACCCCACCCCCATCTTCAGACCAAGGAACATCAGATTCGTGTTATTTTTGTTAGAACAAAAGGAAGTCCACACAGATAAGGTATGAATGCCCCGCTGTGTGCTGCCTTCACGTGTGGCCTCAGCTCTGGCTTGAAATCTATCAGGACAGAGGGAAATCATCTCCAAGGGATGTAGGCCCAGCCCTGGCTCTGTCATGAATAAACGGAGTCACTGTTATCCTGAGAGTATAGAGTGTTCCGGACCTTGGTCATAGGATCTGCTTGACGTGATGCTGAGAGACACGGCAGGCTCTTGGATCCAAAGCAGGGGCACGTCTCCTCAACAAACCTGGCCTGGTTTAATTCCGGGTGAGCAGAAGCTCCTGGCTGCTGCAGATGAGGCACAGAGGTGTCACAGACAGCCCTGAGACACCTCAGGGACAGTTCATTCCTGGGTTGGAGCTTAGGAGAGAATTCTGGCCGTGATGTTGCTAGAGTCACACGTGAAGGTTGCATGGATCAGTCCTGATGCACAGTCACCTAAGTAAAAGCCGAAGAGGAGGGCGGGAGAGCTGGGGAAGAGAGATGGGCTGCTCTGTGTTGGTGAAGAGTGGATCTTGGAAACTGGGGGCTTGACCAGGAGAATCCAGATCCCCGGCAGATCTGGGGTGTTGGGAAAGAGCCTGTAGCTTTGGAGGGAGGTGTGCAGAAGCCCCCCCCCCCCCCCAACTATCTGAGCTGTTACCTCACGACCTCAAACAAAAAGCATGCACACGGAGGAATGGTGGTTTTTTTTTTTAAGAGAGGATCTCACTTTGTAGCCTGGCTGGCTTGGATTTTGCTATATAGACCAGGCTGGCTCGAACTCTGCCATCTCCCCAGGGCTGGAATTAAAGGCACTTTGACCATAACTGTCACCTTCCTTTGTATAAGACTTCTTTCTCATGTGTGAGTGCACAATGTGCATGAGTGTAGGCCATGAGTGCACGTGTGTGTGCCCGTGTGTAGGCCACAAGAGTGCACATGTGTGTGTGCAGGTTGTGTAGGCTACATAAGTGCACATAGCTGTGTAGGTGTGTGCAGGTCCCATGAATGCTCGTGTGTGCAGGTGTGTAGGCCACATGAGTGTACATGTGTGTGGAGGTGTGTAGGCCCCATGAGTGCTCATGTGTGTGGAGGTGTGTAGGCCCCATGAGTGCTCATGTGTGTGTAGGTAGGTGTGTAGGCCCCATGAGTGCTCATGTGTGTGCAGGTATGAAGGCCCCATGAGTGCTCATGTGTGTGCAGGTATGTAGGCCCCATGAGTGCTCATGTGTGTAGGTAGGTGTGTAGGCCCCATGAGTGCTCATGTGTGTGCAAGTGTGTAGGCCCCATGAGTGTACATGTGTGTGCAGGTATGTAGGCCACATGAGTGTACATGTGTGTGCAGGTGTGTAGGCCACATGAGTGCTCATGTGTGTGCAGGTGTGCAGGCCACAAGTCAACTTTGGGTGTCTTCCTCTGTCACTCTCTAACTTGTTTTTTTGTGGCAGTCTTCCACTAAACTTGGATCTCTTTTCATTTTATCTAGACTGGTTACCATGGAGCCCTGGGGAACTACCTGTCTCTGAGGCTCCTCCCCTAGAACTTTGTTATACTGCTAGCTTTATTATTGTTATTGTTATTATTATTATTATCATCATTATAATTATTTTAAATAGCATTTTTTTAGTTTCCCTGGCTGGCCTAGAACTTGCTATGGAGACCAGGCTGACCTTGAACTTACAGAGATCCATCGGTCTCTGCCTCTCTACTGTAAAGATTAAAGGGGTACGCCATCGTGCTCAACAACTTTTTAAAATTACATCCTTTTATTTATTGTGTGTGCACATGTGTATGTTGTGTGTGTACACCTGTTTGTACATGTGTGTACATGTATATGTGTATTGTGTACATGTATATGTGTGTTGTGTACATGTGTGTGCATGTATATGTGTATTGTGTACATGTGTGTGCATGTATATGTGTGTTGTATACATGTGTGTACACATGTATGTGTGTGTGTGTGTGTGTGTGTGTGTGTGTGTGTGTGCCATAGCTTATGTGTGGATGTCAGAGGACAACTCTGAGGAGTCAGTTCGCTCTTTCCACCATGTCAGTCTTGGGTGGGAACTCAGGTCACAGTCTTGGTGGCAGATATCTTTGCGTGTAGACTGTGGAGATGTGAACTCTGGTCTTTATGCATATACTGCGAGCACTTTACCCACTGAGCTATCTACCAAATCCCTGTCGGACACCTCTCTGTGTCGTGTGAATCCCTGCCATGCACCTGTCTCCCCTAGGCCAAATCAACCCTGAAACCTTCCTCCCATGCTATGGGGGCCCAATGCAGCTGCAGGCCACAGGCCCTGTGGGAGAGCTGAGCTGCGGATGACGCTCTGTGTCCGTCCCTCTTCTGTCTGACAGATATGTCCCTCCTTCTCTTAAGAGCCCACAGTCACCCCATTTGTTCAGGTGCTCACGTAAGCATTTTATTATTTACTTAGTGTGCATGTGTGCGTATGTGTGTGTGTATACACACTCCGTGGCACACACAGGGAGGTCAGAGGACCACTGACAGGAATTGGTTCTCTCCTTCCACCCCACCTGTAGGTCCCAGAGATTGAACTCAGGTTGTCAGACTTGGTGGTAAGTGTGTTTGCTCATTGAGTCATTTCACTGGTTCATCTTACAACGACTTTTATGCAGGTCTCCTGACCCATGACCTCTACTTCTCTTCTGTCCCTTAGTCTCTTTCAGTGTATATTTAGTGATCCCTGGCCTCAGTCATTCTTGTCTGTATCCTAACATCATTCCTTCCACAGACGCAGTCCAGACAAACTTCACTCCTAGGTGATGTTTATCCTTTGACTTGGAGATTATGCTGGGTGGCCTCAAATAATAGCACACCGGTGTTACTAGGACTGGTTACTAGGTACCCTGAACCCTCACCTCTGCTCCACTCTTCCAGAAGGTTCTTCCCCTTCGCCCTGCCCTTCGAGCCTCCGTGTCTCAGACCTTGAGCCTCCTGACATCCTCCTTCATCCCACGTCTTCCGTTGCTCCTCACTGGCTCTCATGTCCCAACACTCAGGTTTCTTCTGTCTTAAAATAGCCCTTCTGCACCCCCACTGCCTGCTCCAGTTACTCTCCTGCAGCCAAGCCTCTCAGATCGGACCCCACTCACCACCCCCTCTCTCTGAGCTTCCAACTGATTCTAGGACTTTCCCAGCCTGGCCTCACTCTCTCCTCCAACGGTCCTTTCTCAGTCCTTATGTTGGCTGCTCTTTTGGCCTCTTCGTCTGTGACATCCACTTCCCCTCCACTAACATTTCTGAGGGGACTAGAGACTGTGGGCTTTAGGATAACGCTGGGGCCCAATGTGTCTGCTTCTTTCCATGTAACCTAAGTTCTCCCCATTTTTGGAAAACAGGGTGAAGCCAGCATGGTAGCGAATGCCTTTAATCCCAACACTCAGGAGGTAGAGGCAGGTGGATCTCTGTGAGTTCGGGGCCAGCCTGGTGTACAAAGCAAGTCCAGGACAGCCAGGACTACACAGAGAAACCCTGTCTTGAAAAACCAAAATCGACCAACTGACCAACCACCTAACCAAAAAAGACAGGGTGATGTCAGTAGACAGTTGGGGACTGTCTTAGTTACGTTCCTATTACTGTGAAGAGACACATTGACCAAGGCAACTTATAAAAGAAAGCATTTAAATAGGAGATTCTTACAGTTTCGGAGGGTGAGTCCATGGCCATCATGGTGGGGAGCATGGCGGCAGACAAGCAGGCGCAGCACCGGACCAGTAGCTGAGAGCTCACGTGTGATCCACAACCAAGAGGCAGGGAGAGAATGAAGGCCAACTGGAATGGCAGAGGCCTTTGGAATCTCAAGGGACGCCCCCAAATGGCACCTCTTCCAACAAGTCCATACCCTGATCTTTTCCCAAACAATTCCACCAACTGTGGACCAAGCATTCAAACACAAGAGCCTATAGGAGCCATTCTAATTCAAACCTCCACAGCGACACTGAGGGTTTAGGAAGATGTTCACAGTTGTGGCTGAGCACCGTTATCTCATGCATTGTCTGGGCCTCTGATAACTTGTTTGCTTCCCTCTCTGTAATTGGCCAGCATCTATTTTTGTCTCTAGGAGCCTCCCGCCCAGCGCCTCAGGGTTCTGTCCTGCCTCCTAGTTGATTCCTTCTTGTGCTTCCTTGCCTGGCACTGGTTTGGCTCACAATATGATGATGGCAGTCCATCTTCATCTGTACCCTGAAACCCTGCCTTGCAGAATCCTTTGGAATGGCTGCCTGGGTAGCCCTAGTACTGGAAAGCAGAGCTCCCTGCCTTAAGAATCCCAGGTTTTGGTAAGGGGGCATCACATGGACCCATAAAAAGAGGCATGAGGTATTTATAGACGGTGACTGTACCACGATAGCGGTGGCATCAGTGAAGGTGGTCAGGGAAAGCCTCTGTGGGAGGTGACATTTTAGCTGAGACCTGACCCATGGGGAGACCCAGCCAGGACGTGATGTTCCTGTCAGAGAGACAGCGGGTGAAAAGGTCCATGCTAGGAATGAATCTGTCATGTCTGAGTAGGAAAGAGGCCAGTGTGGCAGAGATTTACTGAACAAGAGGGGCAGGAGAGGACACGAGTTTGGGCAGGCAGGAAGGTGTTTCCAAGTACACCCCACCCCAAACACTGTCCTTGCATGCTTTGGCTGACCATGAATAGTGTCTTCTTATGCCTCAGTTTCTGTCCTTGGCCTTCCTCTCTCAGCCAGGCATCTCTTCTGAGGTCCTTTCCACCTTGTAGAGTTTCCTGTCTCGTATCACCGGCCTTGCTTCTTACTTGGCCCACAAGTTCTGGGTCCACCACTCTCTACCGATGTTGTCTTAGTCAGGGTTTTTATTCCTGAACAAACATCTTGACCAAGGAGCAAGTTGGTGAGGAAAGGGTTTATTCAGCTTATACTTCCACATTGCTGTTCATCACCAAAGGAAGTCAGGACTGGAACTCAAGCAGGTCAAGAAGCAGGAGCTGATACAGAGACCATGGAGGGATGTTACTTACTGGCTTGCTTCCTCTGGCTTGTTCAGCTTGCTTTCTTGTAAAACCCAAGACTACCAGCCCAGGGATGGCACCACCCACAATGGGCCCTCCCACCTTTGATCACTAACTGAGAAAATGCCTTACAGCTGGATCTCATGGAGGCATTTCCTCAAGAGAGGCTCCTTTCTCTGTGATAACTTCCAGCTTGTGTCAAGTTGACACACAAACCCAGCCAGTACAGATGTCATGGTGTCTTTTATTTTACTTTTTTCAAAGATACATTTATATCTTAAATATATGAATGCTTTGCATGTATTTATGGGTGCCACGTGCATGTAGTACCAGTGAGAGCCACAAGAGGCATCAGAGCCATTGGAACTACAGTTATAGATGGTTGTGAGCTGCCTGACGTGGGTGCTGAGAACTGAACCCAGCTCTTCTGTAAGGCAGCAAGTGCGCTTAACCACAGATCCACCTCTCCAGCCCCCATCAGGGTGTTACTAAAACAGGCACCCTGCCAGGCCACTTCTTGTATAACCTGCCCCTGGACCCAGTGAAGCTACTCGTGGCCAGAGGTTAAAATCTCCAGACCTTCCTGCAGTCCCTAAGTTGTGGCCCTCCTGGGGACATGCTCCTCCTGAATTTTCATCCCTCTCCCTCAAACCCTCTATGTCCTATTGGCCTTTGAAAATGCTGTTCGTACCCCAACTGCCCTTGTGCGTCTGGCTCACATCTCATCTAGCCCTCCAGATCTGGGATGCCCCTTCTTTTCTGATAACCTCCCAGACAACTGGGAAGTCTGTCAGGTGTTCCTTGCTGGGGGTGGGTAGTCCTTGAGTCTCCCTTCATATGTTTAGTTACATGTTGAGTGTGTTTTCTTCAGTTATGCAAACCCTGGAAGAACGGGGCCTAAGACTGTATGCTCATGGCTTGACCTGGTGTCTGATGCCTAGTGTTCACAGTCATGCCTGGTACATCACAGATCCTCAGTAAACGTGTTGGATGAGTGAGTGAGTTCTGTAGAGAACTCTGGAAGGAGAAGCAGATGGAGAAGCAGCTTGTTGGCCTGCCCACATGCTACAGATCACTCACTCACCCTTCTTCACCACTCCTGGTCTTTCAGGGTGGGGCTCAGGTTGCCCGATATTTTCCTGGCCTCTGTCCTGATTCCATTGCAGCTCAGGGTCCAGGTTCCTACCCAGCTTGTGTACCTCAGCATTTGAGTGATTCAGGTCCAGGGCACCAGGCCTGAGTTTTTAGTCATCTGCTTCTCTGAAGACATCTTTGCCCAAGAGAGGCAGGTCCTGGGTCTAGCCCCAAAGACAACCGCAGTGGGCCAGGTCTAGGTAAAGCCAAATCAGGAAACTGTGGGGGGTTTAGTTGGCAGTGTAGTTGAAACAGAGAGTGAGGCTGAAATGAAGATGCCATTGACCTCTCTCTCTCTCTGTGTCCCATGAGAGAGGACAGGTGGGGTGGCCAGCCTTTTAAGTTCTGTGCTGGAGTGTCTGTTTCTTTTGTACAAGAGGGCACTTCTAAGAGTGGCGTGGCTATCTGTCTATCTATCTATCTATCTATCTATCTATCTATCTATCTATCTATCTAAGAGAAGAATCTTGTGGGTCTGGAGAGATGGCTCAGCAGTTAAGAGCATTGGCTGATCTTCCAGAGGTCCTGAGTTCAATTCCCAGCAACCACATGGTGGCTCACAACCATGTATAATTCAATCTGATGCCCTCTTCAGGCATGCAGATAGAGCACTTATAAATAAATAAATAAACCTTGAAGAAGAAGGAAGAGGAGAAAAAGGAGAAGAAAGAGAAGAAGAAGGCAGAAGAGGAGGAAGAGGGAAAGGAGGAGGGGGAGGAGGAGGAGAAGGAGAAGAAGAGGAAGAAGAAGAGGAAGAAAAAGAAGGAGGAGAAGGAGAAGGAGGAGGAGGAGAAGGAGGAGGAGGATGAGAAGAAGAAGAAGAAGAAGAAGAAGAAGAAGAAGAAGAAGAAGAAGAAGAAGAAGAAGAAGAAGAAGAGGAAAGAATCATTCTCCATCTCCTGAGAGCTGAGGTTACAGGTGTGTGTCACCACGGGTAGCTCCACCTTGAGCAATGGCCTTGTCCCTGCTACTGGCCACTCCTAGCTCAGTGCACACTGAACACCACTAATGTCCAGAGTGTATTTTAGGGAGGGATTAAGCAAGGCTTCCAAAGCCTCAGGGATCACCTCAGTAAACCAGTGTGTTCTCTCTCACCTTGTAAGCTTCTCTGCCATTTCTGCTGTCCCTCTAGATGGTTCTCCTCAGACATGGTCACCATGTCTCATGAAGATGCTGCTTTGTGCTTTAGGTGGCTGTCCTTAGTCCTCAGCCTGGGCCTGGGGCATTTCCACATGGGCCTTTCTGACCCTGGCTTTGTATCTCTCCCCTCTAGGGCTCTCTAATTTCCAGGTCCTGCTGGCCTTTGAAAGCTACTCAGATTGAGGCTGACAGTCTATGTGGACACTCATGTCTTCATGACTCCAGACTATTCTTTACACAGTTAGTCTCCAGATGTGTGCTCCCTTCTTGGGCTGGTTTTATAACAAGAGGCATCATATTAACTGGAAACTTCTCTGCCTGAGCCATCTGCTCAAATGCCAGCCCCGTTAGGAAGTGGGGGTTGCTGTTTAAAAATGTTGTAATTTAAAATGTCTTAAAAGATTATTAAATTATTATGTGTGTGTTTTGCTTGCATGTGTATATGTGTACCATGTGTGTGCCGGGTGCCCACGGAGATCTGAAGAGAGGGTTGGATCCCCTAGAAGTGGGGTGGTGAGCCACCATGTGGGTGCTGGGAAGTGAACCTGGGTCCCCTGCAATAGCAATGATGGTCTTAGTGTTCTTAGCCCCCGAGCCTGTGCTCCAGCCCCAAGGTGAGCTGTTTTGTTCACTTCGTACAGACAGCTGTCAAGAAGTGCGTTTCTGAAGGAACGGTACCTTCTCTTGAACTTCTTCAATGATCGCAGGGTGGCAAGAAGGGGCACTGTAAGTGTGTCACAGTTACTTAACTTTCTCAATCCAACAAATGAAACATCACCTCCCAGAGCATGCTGGAACTTAACAGAGGCACCAGAAAACTTAGAGAGAGAGATGTCACGACAGAGTTTAGGGGGACATTGGACAACTTGCATACTTCATTCTCTGCCTTTCAGATTTAGCAGTAAGGACGTTTTGTGAAAAAAGTCAAGTTTGGAATGTTTCCAGCACTGCTAGGTCTCTAGACACCACTCCCAAAGGAGTTAAAAAAAAAAAAACCAAAAAACACCAACAACCAGCATTCTTTTCTCTGTGTGCTGGCTGGGTGCTCCTGTCCTTGGGAAGCCATCCCAGAGGTTAGAGGATCCTGGGTGTGAAGCCAGCAGCCTCGAAACACACAGGTGGCTGCAGAACACTTTGCTGCTTCTTATTTCCCAATTTTGAATGTATCTTTTTTTGTTTAAATGCCTTTATGGCGAACCAAATGTTTCAAGAATTGTAGGGGAAGTGAACTAAAAGCAGACGCAATATTTCATCATTTGTTATTTGAGAGAATTGATGAATATTTCAAAACCATTTGGCAGGAAACAGAGGATTACGGCCCAACTTCCTCCCCCAGGGGCTAAGGCAGCATTTCTTCAAATGGGCGCCAAACTCTTCCACCCCCAAGGGCTCTAATGAGAGTAACACAGGAACAAAGGGTTTCATTGTCTGATATTTGGGGGGGGGAATATTGGGCTAATCAGAGTCAGGCCCTGCCCCCATTATGTTAAAGCGATAGGTTTATTTTTAAAATTAGCATGCAGGGGCTGGGGAGGTGGCTCAGTGGTTACCAGCATTGACTGCTCTCTCAGAGGTCCTGAGTTCAGCTTCCCAAACCCATGTGGCAGCTCACAACTGTCTGTAGCTCCGGTTCCAGAGGATCTGACACCTTCACACCAGTACACATAAAATACATTTTAAAAACAAGATAGCACGCAAAGTAATTGGTGTCATTGTGGCGTTTTTCCTACGCAGGGGCCAGACTTCAAATTATCAGGGGCTAAATTGACTCCTCATTTTCCACCGGGTGAAACAGGGCTCTTTATCACAACAGTACCCTCCTCTTCCTCAGGTCAATTAAATTTTAAGTTAATGTTTTGTGTGTGACAGGGTCTGTCTTATGTAGCCTAGGCTGTCTGGGACTAACATCACACCATCCAATCTCCTGAGTGCTGAGATTACAGACGTGATCTGCCTTGCCTTGTTGCTATGCCAACATAAAGGTAAGTGTAAAAGCAAGGTTGGGAGACTAAGGCGGGACAATCCCCTGAGCCTAGGAGTGGAAGACCAGCCTGGGCAACACAGCCAGATCCTGCCCTTAAAACAGAACAAGTGGGCATAGTGTCTGTCATATGCCCGCAGTCTCAGGACCTGGGGAACACACACCAGACAACAAGGAGTTCAGGATTATCCTTAGATGCAGAGTGAGTTTGAGGCCAGCCTGGACTACGTGAGAACTTACGTCACAAAAACAAACCAGGGGCTGGAGAGCTGGCACAGCAGTTAAGAGCAGATACTCCTCTCGCAGAGGCCCTGAGTTTGGTTCCCAGGACCCATGCAGGGCAACTCACAGCTGTCTGTAACCCCAGCGCATGAGGATCCAACTGGTTGGCCTGAACTCACTATGTAGATCTGGCTGGCTTCAAATTCATAGAGATCTGCCCTGTCCCCAGAGTGCTGCACTAAAAGTATGTGATACCACAGCTGACTCTTTCTTTTCTATCTTTTAAAAAAAACAACTTATTTATTTGTTTCTAATACAGTTCAGCTAATACCTTTATTTGTAAATGTAAAAAAATTAGCTGGACATGGTGGTGCATGTCTTTAAGCTCAGCACTCAGGAGGCAGACACAGGTGGATCTCTGTGAGTCTAAGGCAAGCCTTGTCTATGAAGTGAGTTCTAGGACAGTCAGGGCTACATGAGTTCTAGGACAGTCAGGGCTACACAGAGAAACCCTGCATTGAAAATAAATAAATAAATAATTTAAAAAAGTAAAAATTTATTTTGTGCATGTGAATGCTTTACCTGGATGTATGTCTGAGCACCATGTACCTGCGTGGTGCACGGACATACTTCACAGGGCAGAAGACGGCATCGGATCTCCTGGAACTGGAGTTATAGACATTTGTGAGCCCCCATGTGAGTACCAGGAACTGAACGTGGTCATTCATTAGATCACTGAGTGCTCTTAACTTCTGAGACCTCCCTCCAGCCCCTCAAATTTTACTTTATTGTTTTTTTTTTTTTTTTTAAATAAGGTGTAATGTAGCCTAGGCTGACCTCTAACTAGGAAGCTGAGGACGATTTTAAACTTCCTGATCCTCCTGACCCCCCCTCTTCCCTTTGGTATCAGGGTCTCATGTATCCAAGGCTGGCTTTGAGCTTTCTATGTAGCTGAGACCGGCTTTGAACTCCTGATCCTCTGCCTACACTCCCCACGGCCTGGAAGCATCACCATGCTGTGCTTGATGGATGTTTTCCCAGGGGCATCTTTTGCAGCCTCATCTGATGAATATGCTTCGGGGACCATTGTCTAGAACCTTCCTTCTGGAAGAAGAGAAACACTTTGTAAGAAAATCAGATCACGCCTGTTCAGAGAGAAGCTTCCCCCTTCTGTCGGAACGACGGTACCAGACTCAACTTTGTTTCCAACGACTGTAATGTCAAGCTACTAAATTTAAGTCCTTTCCCTACTAAAGAGCAATTTAAAATCACATTTCCGAGCTGTGACTTAGATGAGACAGCTTCTGCACTGAGCGATGGCCAAATGTGTGCATTGGTTTTATGTAGGATGCAAATGTCCTGGGATTTGGTTTTGCTGCAACTGTCTTCCGCCAAGTTCCCATGCTCTGTGGTTCCAGTTCGGCTCCCTTCTGGAAGCTCGGGAGAAGCTGGCTGCTGTTCCCCAGCACAGATGTCATGAAGGACAGTCCTTTCCTGGAGCCATAGCAGCCCGAGCAAAACTACTGGCTAACTGAGCTGAGAGTCATGGCTGGAGAGATGGCTCAGCCGTTAAAGGCTAGGCTCACAACCAAAATATAAGAGCTAAGGGTCAGTGCTCTGACTCTTCCTCAGGGCACAGGGGCTGGGGGCCAAAGAAGGGAGGCTGGAGGCCTGACTCTCCTGCTCTGTGGGGAAGCCGATGGCACAGGCTCGGGGGACAGATGAAATCATTTCCTGATCTGTGTTTGCCTTGTAGGTCTTAGCCCTAAATGCTTTCGAGTATCAGTTTCTGGGTCGTGTCAACTGTGTTTGGGTCTGTCCTAGTGGCTGGACATGGGGCAGGGTCTCATGTAGCCCAGGCTAACCTCAAACTGGAAAGGTAGCTAAGGATAACAGCAAGCTCCTCATCCTCCTGCCTCCACCTCCTGAGAGTGAAGGGACGTCCCGTGAGGACTGCTAATCTTAGCTGTTACCTTGACTGCAATCTGGAATGGACCAAAATTCAAGCTGCTGGCAGGCACTCCTGTGAGGGATTTTCTTGGTCAGATTATTTAAAGTGGGAAGTTCTACCTGCCTTCATTGGAGTTTCTATTGCTGTGTTAAAATACCATGGACAGAAGCAACTTGGGGAAGAAAAGTTTATTTCAGCTTACACATTGCAGTCCATTACTGAGGAAAGTCAGGGCAGGAACTCATATAAACAGAGCAGGAACTCGTTGGGCAGGAGCTGATGCAGAAGCCACAGAAGACCACTGCTCACTGGCTCGTTCCTCATAGCTTGCTCAGACTGCTTGCTCAAAGCTTCCAGGGCCACCATCCCAGGGGTGGCACTGCCCACAGAGAGCTGGACCCTTCCAGATTAATCATCAATGAAGAAAATGTACCATAGGCTTGCCTACAGGCCAATCTGGAGGGACCATTTTATCAATTGAGGTTTTCTCTTCCAAAACAATGTTGGCTTGTTTCAAGTGGACATTAAGAACCTACACCCGGGTGGTCTTCTGGTAGCAGCCTGCATGAAAGGACATGGAAGAAAGAAACTGCTTTTTGCCTGTGTGCCTTCATTCTGGCGGGCAAGTCCAGTCTATCCTATTGTCTGTCACCCATATCAGAAACAACTTTCTTTGGGCTTCCAATGTAGACCAAAGACCAGCAGCTCTCCAGGAACACCTCCAGGACTCTAGATAAAGACTGCAGATACATCCAGCTTCATGGACTGAATAAATATTAGATTCCCTTCCAGACTCTCCAGTGGGAGACAGCCATTGTTGGACTACCTGGACCACAGCCTGTAAGCCAATCTAAGAAATCCCACAAATACGTTTTTATCCTATCCGTTATGTTCCTGTAATAATCCCTGCCTGAAACAGACTGGCAGGCCTGGCTTGACCTCCGGCATCTGCCGGTCAGTGTGGTTGATCTCTAGGTTCAGGATGTGGTCACCTCCCCAGAACTGGGTCAAAGGAGAAGCAAGGAAACTACTTTCCCTGAACATAAAGTTATGAATACTTTCATGTACTGTTTGAGAATATAAAAATGGACGTAAAAAGGCCCCATGGTGGATACTTGCCAATATGGTGGACGTGGACTCAAGGCCCTGTGTTTGGATCACCCACCTCATTCAGTCAGCCCTGTGTGGGTCTTGCTGTGTTCTTCCATGAAGACTGGGTCCATCTGTCCTCCTAACTCCTGTTGTGGTTTCTGCTGTTGCATTAACCGATAACTCCTGCCCTCCTGATTAACTCCCTGAGGAGTGTGGGCAGCACCCTGGGACTGGAGGAGCATGGGAACTTAACTGAGTTAGAATTTAAGGGTTGCAACCACGGCTGTGGGCAACGGGACTTTGAAGAGATCACGGGGGTTGGGGGGCTCTGCCCTCGAGACTGGATTATGTCCATAGTTGTCTCTGGAGTGGCTTTGTTACAAGGCCAGTTCTCTCTGCTTTCTACACTTAACTGACCTCCGGTCCTGAGGTACTGCAGCATGAGCCCTCGGGTCCTTATGCTCTTAGTGAGCTGTACATTTTTTTTCTTTATAAAATATCTGGTTTGCAGTATTCTGTTACAGCAACAGAAAGGAGACCAAGGGTCTGTCCTAAGCAGCAACTAATTGGTCTGCGTCAGGATCCTGGGAGGAAATTCCGGCCAGTGCTGCTAGATCTTCTGATTCCTCAGGAGGTGGAAACTCAAGAGTTTTGCATGCATTCTACTAACTTTGTTTGCGTTTAACTTTTTTCCTACTAACAAAACTAATAAAATGGATTCTGATAGGAAAAAAAGATCGAAGGAAAAATATGCAAGCAGCTCCAAGCTTCTGTGACCTGAAGCTGACCTCCTAGGGTCCAGGCGAGCGAGCTCTGGTGTCTGGCAAGCCAACCTTCAGGTTTCATTCACTCCTACACATTAATGCCAGGTACAGCGTGGCCTTCCAGAGCTGTCTCAGGTTCTACTCAGCACCTCCTTCGAGCTTACTGGCCCGCCCAGGCTCGTGTTCTGAGATGAGATGGTCAGTTATTCCAGAGACCAGATCTGTGGTCCTTCAGGATGCCTCCACCCCCAGTACAGTAGCCACTAGCCACCTGCAGCTATTCAAATCTCAACATATAAAAACAAAATAGCAAAGTTAGTCCTTCAGTCTTTTTATTTTATGAATATGAGTGGTGTCATGATTTGAATATGCTTAGCAGAGGGAGTGGCACTATTTGGAGGTATGGCCCTGTGGGAGTAGGTGTGGTCTTGTTGGAGTAGGTGTGTCACTGTGGGTGTGGGCTTTAATACCCTCATCTTAACTGTCTGGAAGTCAGTCTTCCACTAGCAGCCTTCAGATGAAGATGTAGAACTCTCAGCTCCTCCAGCACCATGCATGCCTGGATGCTGCTGTGCTCCCACCTTGATGATAATGAACTGAACCTCTGAACCTGTAAGCCAGCCCCAATTAAATGTTGTCCTTTATAAGAGTTGCCTTGGTTATGGTGTCTGTTCACAGCAGTAAAACCCTAAGAAAGACAGGTGGTTTGCCCGGTGCCCCCCAAAATCACCGTACAGTGATGGATCCCCTGGAACTGGAGTTACAGATGAATGTGAGTTGTGATGTGGGTGCTAGGAATTGAACTCTGGACCATCAGTCTGGAAGAACAAGCAAGCACTTGGTGCTCTAACCACCGAGTCACCCCTCCCAATAGCTCTTCAGTCTTTCTGGCCTCAATCTGATCCTCAAAAGCCCCAGAGCACCCAAAGCCTCCGTACTGAACACCAGAACTGTTTCCCCACTACCAAGAACTGCGTTTGCAGTCTCTCTAGAAACTTCTGCTCATCATCTGCTGCCTCCAGCAGCCCCTCTCCTCCCATCCCTACACCCTTATCCTTCCGGATAACAAGCTGCAGAGGCATCCTGATAGGTTTTCCATCTGCCTGCCTGGCACGGTCAGTCTCCAGCTGGGTGGGTGCTGGTCACCTAAGGCTCGGATGAAGCATTGTCTCACCCCAAGCTGACAGGTATGGCTGCCCTCAGCCACATAGTACCCTAGGGAACTCTGGTGGATACTTTGCCTCTCTGTCAGGTCCAGCGGTGTTTCTTTCCATCTGCATCTTAGATCTAGTGGGTACCACGGGTGGCTTGCTGGGACAATCTCTGCTGAAGTGTTATTACCCAGGAAGCAGTTCAAAGATATAACCCATTCTTAGCTGGGGGGACTTTAGGGACACATCTTGAAAGTTGGCCTAGGATTAGGTTAGGAGTGGGAAAGGGTTTATTTCAGTTTACAATCCCAAATCACACACAGTCCACCACTGAGGAAAGTCAGAGCAGGAGCTCAAACAGGACAGGAACTTGGAGGCAGGTGCTGATGCAGAGTCACAGAGGAGTGCTGCTGACTGGCTTGCTCCTCATGGCTTGCTCAGCCTGCTTGCTCAAAGCTCCCAGGGCCACCAGCCCAGGGGTGGCACTGCCCACAGAGAGCCGGACCCTTCCATTCATTTGCAAAGAAAAGCATCTCTCACACTGAGTTCAACAGTTGCCAGGTTACACCAGTGACCAGGCCAGCCAAATCAGTCAACAGGTTCTCCAGCGCAGGAATGAAGATTAAAAAGAGAGAGAAAAAAAAAAAAGACAATTCAACAACACTGTAGCATGACCCCAGCCAGTTCTGAGACTGAAGGTGGGTTTATTTTTTCCCAATTTGTTTTTAATACCATTTTAATGACATGCAAGTATTTAGGTCAGTTCTAGGTTGAGGAACTAGCAATACAATAAATGCTAATAGTCAAGGAACAAGCAAGGCAATAAGCAAAGTCCTGTGATCACTCCCGTGATCACTGTTTCTGAGGGCTTATCAGGATGACCAAAATATCTGAGCCTACTTGCCTGTCCTAGCCCAAAGTCATATTCATGCCTGAAGCCTACTTCTTTCTTCTAGCCTAAGACTTAGATTCCTGACTGAAATTACTTCTCTGTTTCAGCCTAAAATTAGATTCCTGCCTGAACTTACTTCCTTGTCATGGTCCAATGTCAGATTCCTGCCTAAAGCCATTTCCTTGTCCTGGGCCAAGGTCAGATTCCTGCCAAGCGGCCCCCAAAGCTCTCCACACGACAGTTTAGCAGGCTAATCAGTGTGATGAAGGGTCCCGGGATTGGTTTGACTCTGCCTTGGATTTTCTGGTTCCTCTACAGCACACACCCAAGACTGGTGCCCCCAGTGTGGTCTAAATGGCTCAGAGCCTCCGGAGCCACTGTTTCCTGGTGTCTGGAGAGTGGGAGGGGCTTCTGGAGACTTCTAGGAGACCCTGGAAACGGCTTTCTAAGATGCCTGCAGCAAAAACTCTCTTGGACCCAGATGAAATCCTAGACCCATTTTGAGTTTGCTGACCCACAGTATAGCTGAATCAGGCAAAAATAGCGATTATCTTGCCTGTACAGCCTGGAATAGACGGAGACCTCAGCAAAAACCACACAGGCTGCAAGTGTGTGTGTGTTTGCACACGTGCGTCTCTGCAATGAAAGGAGAGATGTTACATCCCCTTCAAAGAGGAGAGTGGAACGGTTGCTGGAGAGGCATCTGAGGGCTAGTGCTGCCCTCTAGTGGGTACCACGGGTGGCTTGCTGGGACAATCTGCCGAGGCGTTACCCAGGAAACAGTTCAAAGACACACACCCCCTTTTCCTACTCCCACCCCCAGTCACACTGAAGTGAGTCTCTCGGCTTTCTTAGGGAGCGAGCCAGCTATTAGCGTGCCCGGAGGCTGTTGAGGGAGCCCACCTCCTCAGTTAGCTTTGGACTCTGTTGTGCTCCTGGTAACACTCATGTTAAAGGAAGGGGTAGCATCGTAACTGCCATTAAAATACTATGTGAAAGGAAGGAGCTGGAGGGAAGAGGGCTCTACTGGGGTCCCTTAAAGGAAAGCTGTTTTTCCATGCTTATAGATTTACTTTTTAAATAAAAAGTTTAATGTTTTTTTAAAATTGCATTCTATTTGTGTGTGTGTGTGTTTGTATGTGTGTTTGTGTTCACATGTGATCCATGGTCCATGTGTAGAAGTCAGAAGACAATAGGAGGTAGTAGGTTCTCTCCTTCTATGATGTAGGTTCTAGGTTAGACCTCAGGTTTTCAGGCTTGGCGGTTGACATCTTTTACCCACTGAGCTATGCCAGCACAGGGTCTCACAGACCTGGCTGTCCTTGAACTCAGAGATCTTCTTGCTTCTTCCTCTCATGTGCTGTCATGCCTAGCTGCAAGATTTGTACTTCCAGACCCCTGCCCCTTCCCGTGGCACAGCTCCTTACAGAGCCTCGCTTGAATTTGCCCACTTTCTGAGTAGAATTAAATTTTCCTTTCCCCCCACTATCTCCCTTGCCCTTACCCTCTGCAGATTGCTGCCGAGTTTTGGTGAGTTTTGGTGAGCTGTGGTGAGGACATACTCTTCAGAACCACAAACCCCAGTGTGTGCTTTGTGAGCTCTGCCACCTGACAGGCAACACTGAAGGTCATCGGCACACAATAGGTCCAGCCCTGCACTGGTTGTGCCAGCTCCATAGGCTGCTGGGGCTATGCCACAGGACTCAAGGTAGTCACCTGAATCCACAATAACCATGCAAGGCGTGCTGGCTGGTTTTGTGTCAACCTGATACAGTTGAGAGTCAACAGAGAAGGAGCCACAGTTGAGGAAATGTCTCCGTGAGATCCAGCTGTAAGGCATTTTCTCAATTAGTGATCAAGGTGGGAGGGCCCAGCCCATGGTGGGTGGTGCTATCCCTGGGTTGGTGGTCCTGGATTCTATAAGAAAACAGGCTGAGCAAGCTGGTAAACAGCACCTCTCCACGCATCAGATCCTGCATCAGGATTCTGATTTCCTATAATGATGAACAGCAATATGGAAGTATAAGCCAAATAAACCCTTTTCTTCCAGCTTGCTTTTTGGTCATGGTGTTTCATCACAGCAATAGAAACTCTATCTAAGGCCTGTCTTAGTGATTGTTCTGTGGTTGTAAAGAGACACCGTAACCAAGGCAACTTATAGAAAGCATGTGACTTGGGGCTTGCTTAGAGTTGGACCGTGGCAGGGAGCATGGTTCTGGAGCAGTAGCTGAGAGCTTACATCATGGCCCTCGGGCAGGAGACAGAGCTTACTGGGCCTGGTGTGAACTTTGGAACCCTCCAAGCCCACAACCAGTGACCTACCTCCTCTAGCAGAGGCCATACCTCCTAATCATCCCTAGACAGTTCCATCGACTGGGAACCAGATATTCAAATATGGAGGCAATTCTGATTCAAACCAGCACAAGGATCCCGGGGCGCTAGGATCTGGGGAAGAAGTTGCTGAATGGTAGTGAGGCCGTTGCTCCTGCTGCTCAGGATCCCTTCCGTCCTTCGTCTCCTCACTCCCCAGGGTTTTCCCACTGTCAGGCAGGGGACTCACCTTCTGAAATCCAGTCTCCAGTTTGTTACTCAGCTATTAGGTCAGCAATACTCTGGGCCTCAGTTTTCCCATTGTTCTGGGAAGAACCGTGCTCTTTGAAGGTCGAGACTGATTTCAGAAGTCTGTTTACCTCACAGAGCCCTGTGCCCAGGTGGCTGCTGGGAGGAAGGACAATGGGTGACATTTCCCAGGGGGCTCCTACGGGAGACATGAGTCTGTGGGTTTGCCTGTTGCATTAGCTTCACAGCAACGATGTCCTAAACAGGATGGAGTCTTAGTTTTCCTTCCCTCTCCTGAAGGGACTGTGCCAGTCAGGGACTTTCACTGCAGCTCTCTGGCCCCACAGGCTGATAGTGAAGTTTGAGCAAAACTAACCAGCTACGACCATCTCTGGAGAGGGATAAGACAAAAAGGTATGTTCTTATCTATGATGTCTGCTAGCATCCTAATGCCCAGCACTCAGTCAGATGACTGCCCCATGCAAGGGTTGCTGGGAAACTGCGAGACCAAAACAGGAACAATCAATATACCTTGCTGGCTAAGGATTCTGTTTGTAGATAAGAATAAGTTCCTGTTTGTCCTGTGTTAAGTCCTTGCAACTTAAGGTTTCTATTTGAAATTAAGAATAAATTCCTCTTTCTTAGAGCAGTTGTAACTGTTGTAACAGATGTGTATCCTTCCCTCTCTGCCTTCTCTTTTGTTGTTTCTTTCTAACAATGTGTAACCCTGACTCTCGCCCCAGTGAGCTCCTTATAACACATATAAAAATGACCTCAAGAGGCCGGCAGGGACTGCTCTCCCAAATCCAGAGTTAGGGTGAGAAATGGCTGGCCAGTTCTGGGTGTATCCTAAAATACGGCTTGTTTTAATTGGACAATCATGGATTTACTCTTTTCTCCACAAAACTTGCAGGTTTAACAAAATATCACAATGTTCCCTCCATCTTAAAACAAAGTCTAGTGTAGCCTGGGCAGGCCTCAGTTTCCGACTCTCCTGCCACTACACACCTCTCAAGTAAGGTGTGCGCTCCCTGGCCTGGCTAGAGCTCATTGCCTTTACAGAAGCAAAGAGCCAGCCAATTAGGCTTGGTAGCTCATGTTTGTGTTCCTAGCACCTGGGAACAAGAAACAGGAAGGTCAGTAGTTCAAGGCCATCAAACAAACAAACAAACCAGAGAGAGAGAGAGAGAGAGAGAGAGAGAGAGAGAGAGAGAGAGAGAGAGAGAGAGAGAGAGAGAGAGAGAGGGAGAGAGAGAGAGGAGAGAGAGAGGAGGAAGAGGAGGCAAGTAGATACTGTTGTGGGGTCTGTTTAGAGCTAACATAAACCCAACATAACTCAAGCCAGGTCAGTGCAGATGCAAACCATTACTGTAATCAAGCCGCTACTGATCCGTGGGGGGCTGCAGAACAGAGCCAGGAGCTGAACTGTGACCCTGAAGGGACAGGGACATTACAGCAGATTTAAAAGATGAAACTAGGAGGAGAGAGGGAGCCGGGTGGGCTGTAGCACTGTCCAATCATATTTTGACATAAGGGGCGAGCAAGGGAGTTTGCACCAATCAGGTTAAGCATAGAGTCATGGGTCTTGAGAACTTGAACTTAGTTTGACCTTGCCAGCAAGATGTAAAATTTGTCCTTGAGATGTCTGGACTCAGGCTACTGTTCCCTTACAAGTTGTCCCTGAGATGTCTGGACTCAGGGAACTATTTCCTTATAATAGAAGCTGTTCAGTTATTGGGAAGTCTGCAGGTCCCCTAGGGCCTGGGACCTTGAACTTACTTACTCCCTATGATTAAATGGAGTCTGAAAATGAAATAGTATTGCATTAGAATACATTTCTTTTGCTTGTTCCCAGTGAATAGTAGAGGCAAAAGAAGAGTCAGCTACACCAGGCAGGATGCGAGGCCCTACGGCAGGCAAGGAGTGGGAACTGGAGAGGAGGCAGAAAGCTTGCGGATGCTAACATGTATGCGTGCATGTCTCAAGTCACTTGTTAGTGCTTAGTTAAAAACAAAGCAGAAACAGGCTGGAAGTATAGCTCAGTGGCAGGCAGCTTGCCTGGCACCCCTCCCCCTTCCCCCATTCAATTCCTAGTGCTGCAAAACCAAAACCAAAATCCTGACCCAACGACCTAGACACAAAGCCAGAAAAAGCAGGTCACACTGACCTAGGACCTCCTGGTGTAAAACTAACTAAAGCTAACAGGGTAAACAGCAATAAATTTGGTTAGCAGCTCCTTCATCTAACACGTATCCGTGGTTTTAGGACACACACAGCAGCCTCTGACTGACTGCAAAGGTAAACCATCAGGAATAGAAGAAGGTGGTTAATTATTGTTCTCCGTTGACCCAGGAGGGTGAACAGAGCCCAGTTTTCATATCTAAGACTCAGGCTATCCTATGCAGAATGAAGGTCCCATGCCTACTTCTAAAAAAAGCCTTAGGTAGCAGGGTGGTGGTGGCACACACTTTTGATCCCAGCACCTGGGAGACAAAGGCAAGAAGGATCTCTGAATTCAAAGCTAGCTTGGTCTACTGAGTGAGTTCCAGGACAGCCAGGGCTACATAGTGAGATCATGCCTGGAAAGTCTGGATAGGAATGGCTGATCTTTCTCAGTCAGCCCTTCAAGAGGCTGAGATCCTTTCCATGAACTGCTTCAGTGAAAGCTCTGTTTAAAGGCCGGCCATTAAGACACTTTCTCCTTCTCTTGCTCAGTTTGGTTTTATCTGATGAGAGGCCATAGGCAAGATCCTCACCAGAGGACCTGCGTGGGTCTCCATGGCCTTCTCTACAGCATCCTAGCTGTCCAGGTGCCGAACCAGGGGCAGAGTTAGAGAGACAGAAGAGTTCATTCTGGTCTCCAGGGCCAGCCAGTGTCTCAGAGCAGTCTAGCATCTGTGCCAGGCATTTAGCATGGGTTGTCAGGCTGAGTTATCCAGCCAGCTCTGGGCACTCTGAGTCCTGAGCTTGACCTGACCATCCCACCCCAAGAGTCTGTTTTGAGCACTGTGGGCTCTGGAGTACTCAGTGTCCCTGGGTGTTACGAGTGTGGTGTCCCCAGGATGGGTCAACATTCCCATAAAATATGGTTTCCTTTTGCTTTAAAAAATGTTTTTCTTACGGCATAGCCAGTCCACACATCCCTCAGCTTTCTTCCTAGCAAGGCCCGTGTGAGCAGTTTTTATTACAATGAGATAAAGACTTTGTGGCCACAGAGCAAACAGCCTGCTTCCTGCAGATAGTCCGGGGTCAGATTTCTCCTCCCCACCCGGCTGCCTTGAGACTTAGTCACAACGTTCTTGCCACCTCTGTTTCCCAGGGCCAAACACTTTTCAGTTCTGTGTGTTGGTTGAGACATTGAGGCGGATTGTTTCCCACTTTGATTATTGGACAGAAGCAGGCAGTCATCAATGATAAAATTAAGAATGAGAACCTCCTAACTGTAAAGACAGCATCTGTGTCCCCGTGGCAGCGTCCCCGCCGCTGTACTTGAACATCAGCTGGGCAGAGTTTATCAGAAGTGGGGCAGAAAGGGAAGGAGACAGCCTTAGAAGGCAGGGGTTGGCCATATTGTGAGAGAGGTACAGCTTTAGGTCCGGAGCAGGCTAGAGGGCTGATGGGAAACAGGGCCCTGACACCAGACCTATCACTCAGAAGCTGTGTGAACCTGGGTGACTCACTCAGCCTTTCTAGCAATAGTAACTGCCACAGGGGATGTTGGGAGAACTAGATGTTTAAATTACTATACCTGAGGGGTGAGAATAGAGCCTGGTGTTTTAGTAGTGAAAGAATCTTGTGCTGTGGCTGAATGGGTGGAAGGAGGGAGGGAGGAAAAAGAGAAGGAGGAGAGGGAGAAGGGGAGGGGGAAGGAGAGGGCTCGCAGTGAGTGCTGGTGTGTGTGTGTGTGTGTTGGCACATGTTCTGGCCTCCTTTTGATGCCTGAGAGGCCTGGATTCAGGATGCTGGATCAATGGCGGGGGTTTGAGATGGCTATGCCCCCTCCCTCAGTTCTGCTGCTTCTGACTTCCTTCTCTCCTTGGCTGGCTCCCAGGAATTTCAACACAGCCAGCTCACCTATAAAGGACCAGGATGGCCCCGTTTAGGAAACACCACTAGTGGGACCCTTAGCAATGGCTCTCGGACCATGCTGTAGGTCCAGGCTCCTTGTGACATGAAGTTCACAAGCTCAGGGGTGCAGCCAGAAGAATCCAAGGATCAGAGATCAGAGGATGGCTGAGAATGGGGTATCTCCAAGCAAGCAGATGAGCAGCAGGTGCAGGAACTCTGTGTGTGTGTTATTCGAGAATGATGCCCAAGGGACCAGGCAATTTCACCAGGTTCTAAACTGTGACGGGAGAGTGGAGGGGCCGGAGTGGGGACATGACTGGTGAGATAGAGACACAGCAGAACTGACAGACACACTCTACAAACTTCTGCCATTAGTTAGACATCTACAACCCAGGGAGAAGGGGCACCCAGACACTCTTGTCATATAAGACATGAAGTGGCACTAGGGGGCCTAAGGCACCACTGTCACCAACCTGATGGTGTGTGTGGTTCTCTGTGACATCTTGGGGCGGGGAGCAAAGCTTTAGTGCCATTCTCTAAGAGTGTGGGCATCCCAGAACTCTCTTCCAGTGACTTCAAGGACTTCCAAGTCTGAATGAGGAGTTAGTAAACCTTCTGGGATACTCTGGAGTCAATATCCTTGGCTTTGCTAATGGCCTCTGCTGTGACGGTGTAGCTGTGCCAATGATGTAAAGGGCACAGGGGCACAACTTGAGGGGCAGGTTCATCAGGCTCCTGCCTCGGTTCATACAAGCACTATGGCTCCCCCAGGATCTCCTTTTCCCTCTGTGAGGGAAGCTAGCTGTCACAACACGGGGACGTATCGGCAGCCAGTGGCATGGCCTACTTTAGGGAGGCCTAGGACCCAATGCCTCATGCTAGTGGCCACATGGAGAGCCCTGTCAGCCGTGTTCCTGTCAGACACACAGGAAAAACAGATAGGACTTTCAGATCTTTCTGGAACTCAGCTGTTCACAATAATACGTCATCCTCATTTCCTGAATAAAGCTCTTTTATCCTTTAATATTTAATGAATAGAATATAAAAAGTCTTTTAAAAAACAGTGCAAATGTCAACCAATATTTCCTCCCGTAAGTACAGATATCAGCGCTACCCTTGGTTGTTGGAAAAATGCAGGAGTCACGGTCCCTAGGACATCTCCAACCTGATGGGCAGAGAGATGGTGGCTCCTAACAGGTGGATGCAGACAACACATCTGTGACCAAGGAGGAACTCAATCAATCACAGCTGTCCAACATCTGGGAGATTCACCTAGGCTAGAGACTTAGCATAGGAACATCAACTGGCAGCAGTCAGGAGACAGTTCAGGAGGGTTTTCATGGGACAAAGTGGGCAGGTACATTGTTTGTAACTGTCCCTGTGGTGGTTTGAATGAGGATGGTCTCCACAGGTTCATAGATTTGGCTACTTGGTCCACAGTTGGTGCTCTCTCTCTGCTTCATGCTTGTGGATCAAGATGTAAGCTCTCGGCTGCTATGCAAACACACGTCTGCTTGCCTGCTGTTGTGTTCCCTACCACAAGGGTCACACACTCTAACCCTCTGGGACTGCAAGCCCAAACAAATACTTTACTTTATAAGCTGTCCTGGTCACGGTGTCTTAGCCCAGCAATAGGAAAGTTACCAGAACAGCCCCCAGGACTGCTAAATGTCAGGACATCTGCAGAGTGAAGGTGACCATTTGATGATATTATCAATAGGTGCTTGCCAGTTAAGCAAGTGTGGTAGTGTTCAACCTTTTCCTTTGAGACAGGATTTCCTGTAGGTAAGTGGGCTGGGAGCTGGCTGTGGGCCAGGATGACCCTGGACTTCTGATCTTCCTTTTTTTGTCTCTTTTGTGGTGCTGAAGACAGAACACAGAACCTCTGCTAGGCAATTGCTCTGTTCCTGACTGGGACTGAGCCTCACGGAGATGACCTCATGGTTCTTTGAAGGAGGGATAGGCCCACAGTCAGTCACCGCCTCTTCCCCCTGGGAGGGTTAAACCCATAGTCACCGCCCCTTCCCCCTGGGAGGGTTAAGCCCATAGTCTCTGCCCCTTCCCCCTGGAAACGCTAAGCCCATAGTCATTGCCTCTTCTTGCAGAGATACTTATTTTCTCGAGTGTCTTCATTCTCTGTGGCTGTCCTAAGGATTCACCAACTTGATGGCTTAAAACACCAGAAATGATTCCCTCACAAGTCTGTGAGTTCGTGTTCAAGGAGTCTGCAGGGCTGTGGCCCTGGTGAAGGCTCCAGGGCATACCCTCCTTCTGCCTCTGCTGCCTTTTAGCAGCTTTGAGGATTCCACAGTCCACGTGACTTTGCTCTGAGTTCTCCATGTGCCCGTGTATTCTCCTTGTCTCTCACAAGGACATCTGCCATTAGATTCAGAGTAACTTGGGAACTGAGAAGTGGGGGTGGGATGTCTCACTTTCATACACCAGATGAAGTCATCCTCCTAGGTAGATTTTTGTGAGGCCGTTGGTCAACCTACTACAGGATTTTTGATCTAAGCCATGTATGTTTCACAGGTGGAAGAAGACCCCACATGGAGGCCTGCTCTGGCCAGTTTTGGTGCAAGTTCCTCAGTTTCTCTTGTGTATGCACGCTGGTGTCAGTGTGCGGGCTGAATGGTTGTCTCTCTCTGAGTGGCTCACAGGGCTGCAGGCAGCTCCTCCAGAAGGCTGTTTAGAGAGGAGGAAGGAGTAACTGGGCTATGTAGAAAGGTCTGGTTAAGTCCTACTTCTGCCAGCTAGAGGGGCTCCTCAGGTTAGGTCCTCATTCTGTACAGACACATTGACAGGGAGGGAACCTTTCCCTCGATTCCCTCGCCTCTCAGCCCAGGCCCACATCGCAATCTCGTTCATCAGCTTCAGGGTACTACTCTGCCTTCTTTTAGTTCTGGTCCAGCCATCACTGAGTTGAAGGTAGATTCCAGCTGCAGCACTGCTTGCCTCTGTCTCCTGTTATGCCCAGATCTCGAGATTCTCCAGGAGAGCTCAAAGAATTGCTTAATCCGATGATATAGTGAGACAAATAGTCTTTTAATGAATTTTAATGAACCAGGTTTGGATTGTAATCTGTTCCCACTGTGCAGGGCGGGATTGCGATCCCGAGTCTAGGGGCTCAGGGCATTTATACACAAGCAGATTCTGGGGTTTCAGGGTTACATGGCAGATAAGGGAAGTCATATGTCAAACAGAATACCATTTGTTTAGGTGGCAAGCAGGGTTGCACAATTGGGGAGGGAAGCTCTTTTGGCCTTTATGGTGTTATCAGGGATAAGTGTTTTCTCAAACCGGTCACAGCTGTCTGGGAATGCTTGATTGCCCCAAAATATGGCACTTTATCTCTCTAAGGATGTGTCGTTTTTCCGCTTCTCCCAAGGACAGGGACCACCTGCGCTGGGTTTTGTCTAGCTATCCCAGAGAGGGTGCCAGCCTTGGCGACATGGGGACTGGGAGTTGCGGCTATTTATCTGTTCTCAGGCTGGCATTTGCCGTTCTGGGGAGGGGGTTTGCATTAGGGAGTGCTATTGGAATGGGGATTGCCAAATTTAAGCTCTTGAGTTGTGCCTCCTTTGAAGGATCAGGCGGTGGGAAGGAGCAAGAGGGGTGAAGGGGAGCTTTTGTGAGCGCGAGGGAGTGCTGAAGTGAAGGGGAGTGCTGAGGCTGGCTGCCCAGCCTTTTCACTCCCAGCTCACCCTTGCTAACTGCCCAGCAGTCGTCCTCCCCCCCCTCACTCCCCTTCTTCACCAGCTCTGGTTCGGCCACAAAAGCCTAAGGAGGTCTAGTCCCATGTTGTCCACTGGGGGGAGCTCCTGCCCTGTGGAACTTGCTGCTTCCCAGTGGGGGCAGGACTTGGCAGCTTTTCTATGGGGTGGGGGTGGGGGTGGGGGTGGGGAGGAGCTGTTCAGCCTGCCAGGCAGGTCTGGGTGTGGTGTGAGGAAGCCACAGGTCTGGGAGAGCTGTGTTATACACACATGGTTTGAAAGGTATGTGTGTACACAAGGAGAAGGGTTGTCAGTGATGGTGTCAGTTGTATAGAAATGTTCTCTGACTCCCTCAGGCCTAGGGTCCCCTCATTTGTAAGAACTCAGGTGAAAGACTGGGCCTGGCCCTGCCCACCCCACCCCTTCCCCAGGTTTCTACATTTTCACTCAAGGAGGGCTCTGGGGTCTTGTGTCACTCTGCCATGTGGGTCATCGCTTCTTATAAGTGAAATTTGAATAAGCATACTCCTGCCATAGGACCATCATGGGGATGAGCTGGGCATGCAGGGGTGGGGTGGGGAGGGGATTTAGCTATAAGTCAGGGCAGCAGGGGGTGTCAGATGGAGAGTTATAGGCCATCCCTGAGAGCTGGTCAGAGAGCTGGGCTGGAGAACCTGTTACTCAGAGGTGCAGGTGGGAAGAGTGTGCAAGTGTAATGAGTGTCCAAGTGTGAAGAGTATGCAGGTGTGAAGATTGCCCAGGTGTAAAGAGTGCCCAGGTGTGAAGAGTGCCCAGGTGTGAAGAGTGCCTAGGTGTGAAGAGTGCCCAGGTATGAAGAGTGCCCAGGTGTGAAAAGAATGCAGATGTGAAGAGTGCCCAGGTGTGAAGAGTGCCCAGGTGTGAAGAGTGCCCAGGTGTGAAGAGTACCAAAGCAGTTGCTGGGAGTCTGGGTGGGAGGGAAGAGGGCCTTTGGGAGCTGAAATCTGGGGCCAGCCTTAGGGCTACAGGGAGGCCTAATGTGGGCTGAAGGAGTATGAGCTGGCCTGGGAGGAAAGATAGCTTTCACTGCGGAGAAGGCCTGAGCACCATTTTGTACGTCATGAGATCCTGCGGGCTGGGCCAGGTGTGGGTGGCAGACAGTGGATTCTTGGTTGCTGTGGTGGGTTGAGGGTTTTGACGCTACTGGTCACTCCGTGATGAAGACTTTAGGTAAAGGCAGAAGTGTTTGGGGGGTGGGATTGTGCTATCAACCCGGGCTTCTGGAAGACCCACGTTGTGACAGGGAGAATCATCCCTCTGATCAACATGGAGTGGGTTGAGGGAAGGTGGGGGCAAGAAGGTCAGGGGCCTGGGCCATGACGGCTGCTGGAGCGCAGGGCAGGTTTCCCAGGAGGAAGAACCTCTTCACTGAACTGAACTGAGGAGTCCATGTGGGTTGGCAGCAGAACCTTCCTGGGACCTGGCCTTACATGTACCCGAATCTCCTGTCTCCCCTGGTTCCTATTGCCTACAAATGGCCGTGACTCTTGGCTAGGCTTCTGGGGTAAGCCCTGGTTGCCTTCTCAGGGCTGAGGGTGAGGGGAAGCTGAGGGGAGTGGTATTGGGGATTGTGGAATGTGGTCTCAGGCTAAGGCTCAGCATCCTCTCAGATGGCTATGGCAGCTGGCTTGGAAGTGGTAGAGGTTGTAGAGGCTTGGACCAGCAAGCTAGACCTGTGCCTCTCTCTAGATAGCAGCTGGCAGGGCCTTTAGGACGGAGAGGGAGTTTCTGTAGCAGGAAGAGCTGGGGTCTGGGAAGAACTCTTGGCCTTTATTCCAGAAGCCTGGACTTGACCCACTGCTGAGGGTGTGTGTGGGAGGGTGTTGTTACACAGCATTTCTAGCTGTGAGGCAGAGGGCCCCTAGCTATGAGGCACATGCACTAACTGTGGGAGTATGGCAGGCCACAGGAGTACAGTAGGACTCTTGGGAGTTCTGGAATAGAGCTGCTTGGAGCCCTGGAGGAAAGATTGTCTTGTCCCAAGCTTTTGCTCCTCAGTGGTGACTCACAGCCTGGGCATGTGGGCATCTATCCCACTGCTCTGGTCTATCCCAGGCACTGCTTTCTGAAGAGGGCTCCAGACAGCAGATGTGGGGTGGACCCAGGTGGGCAGTAAGGCTAGAATCAAGGCTCATGGGCAGCTTGGAGCTTGGAGCAGGGCTGGAGGCACTGTGCTTCTGGGGTATGGACAGGGACCATGGTGGAGGGGATGTGGAGTGGGGTCAGAGTTGGGCTAACATTGGAATTTGGGGTGTGAGTGTGTCATTATGAGAGTCAGGGTTTGGGGTGGGATGGGTTTATATCTGAAACGTGCAGAGAGGGAAATACTAATGTCTGGAGAGACACACCTGTCCCCACCCCTCTCTAATGGTCCCACTTGAGGGGAATCACAGGCCTCCCATCCCCGACCACCACCACCACTACCACCTCACCTAAGTTCCTGCAGCAGAGGCAAAAGGGAGACAACCTCTCACTGACCAGGTCTGGCTGAGGAACCAGGAGCTGGGCCAGGGAAGACTGGACAGTTGGGCTTAGGCTAAGATCGCAGCCCACCAGGACACCCAGCCTGGGCATTAGAGTCCAGCTCTTCCTGCTACAGAAGCCCCCCTCTTCATCCTAAAGGCCCTGCCAGCTGCTAGAGAGAGGCACAGGTCTAGCTTGCTGGTCTGAGCCTCTTCAGTTCAGACTTGGGGTTGTGGATAGCATTGTGCCGGGTGACAGAGGTCTCTGGATGAGGGACAGTAGGCAGGGTTGGGCTGGCATCAGATACCTCTATGGTCCCCTTTGGGTCTTTTGTCTCCCTTTGGCTGGGTCTTTTCCACTCTGGAGTTCAGGGTGGAATGCAGAAGGAGGTACCTTGTAAAGGGCCCTAAGTACTAGATCTAGTGTCACGTGGACCAGGGCCCGTGATGCACCTGGGGCTCCTCTTCAGGGAGAGCTGTGGCTCTGTCCTCCTTGCTATCTGTCCTTCTGCATTGGTCTCTTCTCTCACTCTGGACTGCATCTGGGCATTTCAGCCCCTTTGAGCCATGACTGGTGGTGGGCTCAGGCTTAGCAGAGTGAGGCTTGTCCTTCTCTCACTTCCCAGGTAGTGAAGCTGGGTCTGTACCTCACCTCACCTTAACCAGAAGGGTTACCTGAAGATGGCTGTCCCCTTTGTCATGGTTCTCACATTTTGAGGGCCTGGCTAAGGGGCTAGGGTCAGGGGGGCTCAGGGCTATGCCTATGCAGTCTGGCCTGGGGCTGGATCATTCCTTCATGGGGGAATTTCTCTTCTGCCTCTATTACCTGTCGGGTTTAGGCCCTATGCAAGCCAGGATCTGGACTCTAATGCCCAGGCTGGGTGTCCTGGTGGGCTGTGATCTTGCCCCGAGCCTAAACTGTCCAGTTTTCCCTGGCCCACCTCCTAGGTCCTCAGTCAGACCTGGTCAGTAAGGGGTTGTCTTCCTTTTGCCTCTGCTGTGGGGACTTAGGTGTGGTGGTAGTGGTGGTGGTGGTCAGGTATGGGAAAGCCTGTGATCCCCCAAGTGGGACTATTAGAGAGGGGTGGGGACAGGTGTGTCTCTGAGTGATTCAGGCTGGATGCCGAGGCCCTGAGCTGGTGGCTTTTTTCTCCCGCTGGCCTGGCAGGTTCATGCCCCAGCTCTGAATCATCAGGGTGTGGTCAAGGAGCACAGTAGATACACACGACTACACACCTGGATTAGGGCATTGTGTCCTTCTGCAGAGCAACCTGGTGGTGTGGTATTGTTGTTGGTAGTATTATGAGTGTTCCCAAGGTGTCCCTTTGTGATTAAGGACCCCTGCCCCTGGGGCAACATCATCTGAATTCATCCTCCCCACCCCCACCCCCATTCCCTACTTGAGAACCAGGTGGGCTCATGGCAGGGATGAGAGGAATTGGCTGGGGTTTGGCACCTGCAGGTGTAGCTGAGACCTCAAAGGGCGCACAGGTCTTCCTAGGCACCCTGCAAAGGGCACCCATGGGTTACTCAGCGCCTATTGTTTGGTGTCAATTCTAGGTGTTTCATAAATCTAGGGGGGGGGGCGATGTTCCCATGTTTCCATGTCATAGAGGGGAATCTGGGCTGTGTGAGGCTGCTGCTGTGTACTCACGTGGCCTGTCAGGCCTGAGCCAGATTACTCCTTCCTTGATGGTGCTCCCTCCATGTTGATGCTCCCTCCCTG
>NW_021605143.1:323324-328574 GCF_004785775.1 Grammomys surdaster | reverse complement strand
GGGCTCAGCAGGGGCCCTGCCTGAGTTATACTGGGCACAGCTTCTTGACTTCCTGATTTGCTACCTGGACCTGGCATCTGAGGCTGGTTTCCCTGAAGAACGTTGGGGCCAGCAGAGCTGCCCCGACTCTACAGGCTAGGAAAGGCCATGTCTGTCTCTGAGGGAGTAAGGACTGGCCGTGGCTGGTGTGGTCCAGGGCTTTGATTGCCAGGCAGTGAGGAGAACCTGGTCTACCGTTCACATTTTCAATGTGTCTTGAATAGGAGAGGTCATCTGGCTAAGATGACATTGTCACCACGCTGGCTGTCTTGCTCTGGCTGCCCTTTCTGCCGCTGAGGTCTGCTCTAGAATCTGGACAGGCATGAGCTGCCATTATATTACAGGTGCCTTCTGGAGCATTTTCCTTCTTCCACAGGGACAAGGCGCAAAATGTGGGTCTCTAGAGGATCACCCCTTCTTCACAGGTGACTGTGTGTTCAAGTGGTAGGGGTCTGGAGGGCCAGCATGGCTGTAAACCAGGTATAAGGAGAGGCAGTACAGGTTAAGGGGCTGTTAGGAAGGGCTCCATTTCACTCAGAGGGGCTCTTGGTGGCCAAGGCAGACTCGGGGTCTCAGAGGTTGCCTAGATTGGCTGATTTTCCCTGACAGGGTCCCCAGTAGGAGGGCAGCAGGTGGGGCTCCCGCTTGAGCACTGTCTCCATCTCCTTTGCCCATACCCTCCAGGATCTGTCAGAAGCTGTTCCAGCACAGGAGAAAGTACCTTATTAGGTAATAAGTGTCTTCTGCCAGGTGGGGAGAGGACAGGCTGCCTGCCAGGCCCGGGCAAAGCCCAGCCTCTGTGGTGTCTCCGAGCTGGCACTGGCCTTGAGCCCAGCTCTCCTACACCCATCTGCTTGTGCAGCCTCTGATGTCTTACTCGAGACCCCAGGGGGCTCATGGGAATTAGGAAGGTGGCTATGTCACCCTGGCCACTGTCATATGAGGGTACCTTCACTTCTCCCTCATAGGCCCATGCCATGGCAGCTAGGCTAGTACTCCCTCCTTGCTAGTACTCCCTCCCTACTGGTGCTCCCTCCCTGCTGGTGCTTCCTCCCTGCTGGTGTTTCCTCCATGTTGGGTTTCCTTCCACATTTGTACTCCTTCCTTGATGGTGCTCCCTCCATGTTGATGCTCCCTCCCTGCTGGTGCTCCCTCTATGCTGGTGCTCCCTGGTCTCTCTGGTCTGAGGTCTGAAGTCTTTCAGTAAGCCTATTTTCATAGCAGGAGGGCTCAGCAGGGGCCCTGCCTGAGTTATACTGGGCACAGCTTCTTGTCTTCCTGATTTGCTACCTGCACTCACTACCCCCTTTCTGGCTCTCCCCCAGCTTCTCCTTGGGAGGCTGGCCTCTGCAAATTCCCAGATCACCACCGGCTCACCCAGTCCTTGGTGTATGGAGTTCTGCCTCATCCTGTGTCCTGGCCTGTGCGTATCCAGGACACCCTTGAAGGTTGGGTCTGAGAGATAAAAAGCACTACTCTGTAATACCAGGGACTTTTTGGGCAGCATTTGCTTTGCTTTCTGTGGTGGTCTTAGCACAGGACTCTCTGGAAAGGACTTTAACAGCAGTCACACAGAGACTCTGTTGACAGACAAGGAGGCCCTGGACTGTCTGTGGGAAAGTGAGGGTGGGTGTAATTTCCCAGGAGCTGGAGACAGCTGGGAACTCAGAGTTTAGGTCACGCCTCCCCTAACCTCTTGCCCTGGAGTCTAGTGCCTTTTACTGTACCCGCCATGATTGTTTAGGTTCCTTCAGCTTCCCTGGCCTCTCGACTCATTCACTCTGAGGACCTTGGTTACTGAGATTCTTGCAGGGTGGCTTTTTCTGTGGAGACAAGCCGAGTATATGAGTGTCTAATGCACAGAGCCACTTTCTCCCTTTCCCAGTCCCCCTTGCATGGGGCAGAAGGGACCAAGCTTCTGAGTTCATAACTGCCACAAGCTTTGGGGCTCAGGGACCCCTCCCCCATGTCTTATAGTTTCAGAAGTTAGATAATTCAAGCAGGCAGTCCGGCCCACTGCCTAGTGCTAATCTTTCCATTTCAAGCCCCTGTCTCTAGAGCATAACTTTAATCTTGCTACTGTTACGAATCACGATGTAGACATCTGTGTTTTCTGATGGTCTTAAGTGACCCCTGAGAAAGAGTCATTTGACCCCAAAGGGATCACAACCCACAGGTTGAAAACCACTGCTGTAAAGGATGAGCTGCCTGGTGCTTCAGGCCACAGTGCACTGGAGGTCGGCTTATAGGTGCTGTCTCCCCCCTGAGCCCATCTGTGTGCTTTGAGGACTAACTTGGTCCCATTCTGAGCTTACTGGGGCCACTCTTCTATCTCTTTCCCCAGCCTGCTGGACCATGAGCGTTCTACCTTCATGGTTCTGCTCTTCAGGGATGCTGCCTGCTGCCCACAGCCTCCTCTTGACTCAGCATCTTGGTTGACACCTGGCACCCCATCTGTGTCTACTGCTAGTCTGATGCCCAGTGCCTCATGAGAATTCCTGACACTAGCGGATACTGAGTAGTCCCCACCGCATCCTCATCATGGTCACTCTGGTGGGAAGCTTGATATGTGAGCCATGTCCTGGTGGTCTGGTCCTGGATCCACTCATTTCCCAGTCTCCAGCCTCCTAACCCTGCAGCCCTTCAGACACACACTAACAAGCATGACCAGTCGACTCTGTTGTCATATATTCCAAAAGCAGACACTATAGCTGCAACCCACTGGGTCATCTGGGTCACCGTGGTATAAATGGGGCATCTGGCTACATATGAGTCTGGCCCGCTTTTCTCTGATGGCTACAGGTTCCTATAGGCCTTGAAGAATTAGAGGGAAGAGGAGAACTGAAGATGTGTGCTCAGGTTACTTCTCCTTTAATGGGGCATCTTTGGCCCTGGACAAAGTACACTTAGAAGGTTCTAGAAGCCAAGAGTGCCAAGGCATGAGCAATATTTGGTATGGCTTCTCTTAGGGCTTAGACCTCAGAGGACTGAGATAGAGAGCAGGGTCAGTCTGTGAACAATGATCCATGTGTGCAGTTAGCGAGCACTTACTGTTTACAAACACAGTGGCAGATGAGCACATGTGTGAACTGAGTCCATGTCTGGCGTGGGCCTTAGCAATGGCTGATGTCAGCCACCTCTGGTGTGTCACACAGCAGCACACGGTGCCTGGGATTAGAATCAGTGCTGCTTCCCCAGGATCTGTAGCTCTAGGAACATCCCTGAGCATAGTGCTGTGTCAGCAAAAGGGAGGCTTTGGCTAGAGAATAGCTGACTGCCTTAAAAAATAAATAGATTGACTTGTATGAGTGCTTTGCCTGCTGTAAGTATATACACCGTGTGTGCCCATGGAAGTCAGAAGAGGGCCTCGAATCCCTTGGAACTAAAGTTAGTTATGAGCCACCATGTGGGTGGTGGGAGCCAGACATGGGTCTTCTGTAAGAGCAACAAATGCTTTTAACCACTGAGGTATCTTTTTAGCCCCTCCCGTTTTAAATTAAAAGATTTTATCATATTTATTGTTATATTATTAATTAGTGTGTGTGTGTGTGTGTGTGTGTATGTGTGTGTATTCACATGTAGAGATCAGGGGATAAACTTTGGGAGTTGTTTTTTCCTTCCGTCATGGGCTATAGGACTTGTGGTGCCATCTTGCTGGTCTAGTCTGCCCAGCATTCTGACACACAGTTGCCAGATGTCAGGGGTTGTACCACAGGACTGGGAAGTACCAAGGGTATGTGTGTGTGTATGTGTGTGTGAGTTGTGTGTGACTGTATGTGTGTGTGAGTGTATGTGTGTGTGTGTGTGTGAGTTGTGTGTGGGTGTATGTGTGTGTGTGTATGTATGTATGTGTGTGTATACCTGAGCACACATGCATGGGAAAATATGTAGACCTGGGTGTGTGAATGGGAAGCCGGGAAGGCCCAGGGCTGAGGTGCTGGCCGAACGTTTATAAAGTTCTCTTTGTTCACAGAGAGTTTGGCTCTGGTCATCTGAGAAGTGTTGGAGGGTCTAGGACCAGGACCTGTGGGGAAGACCTGTCAGGGTTGCGTTGGGAGTAGGGAAAGGAGGAGCACCCAGGGTGGCCTGATCAGTGAGTTTGAAGTGGGTGAGGGTCAGGGATCAGTACTGGCCGCCTCCTGGGCAAAAGATTTCCCTGAGCCATAGTAGGGTAGTGGAGACATTGCGGCTGGTGCGGCAGGTGGGTAGGGGGCGGTGAAAGTGGAGACAAAGAGCTTTAGCAGGTAAGAGGGTAGAGGTCAAGGAAGGTCTCTGTAAGCCCCTGGGCTCATCCTCCCTACCTCCCGCCCAGCAGGAACTGTCTAATGAGTGATTGATGAGGGCTGGGGGACTGGGGGAGGCTCCCTGGGGCTGGGGTACAGGTAGTACCCCCACTTCTCGCATTGAAGCTCTTAGGCCTGTAGCAGCCTGCGGCAGCAGGCAAGGGGAGGTTCCATCTCAGCTTTGGGAAGCTCCTTCCTCGTCCGGGCGCGGCGCCCTGGAATGCTCAGATGTGGCGGCACCGCCCGCGTCGCGTCCAGTCCCGTCCTGTCCCGTCCCATCTTGCCCAGTCTGGGCCGCCCTGAGCAGCCTCCCTGCCCAGGCACGCGGGCCGCAGGCGGATACCAGGTGTCTGCGGGAACAGAGGCTGTGAGCCCTGCCCCGGGACCCGCCCTCTGCCCCGCCCCCACGGGGGGTACCTGGGGCTTAGGAACCAGACTCTGTCAGGGTCACTGCGTCAGTTGGTGGCTTCTCTATGGGAAGGAATCTTGGCGGTTTGAGTCATATCTGGCCCTTACTGCTTCAGAAGCTTTCCATATGTCCGGCCTCAGTTTTTTCCTGTTAAAAGTCACGATCCTGTCTGTGGTTGTGCTAATCAGTAGAAAAAGCTTGTCTGTGTTTACGTCCACGCTCAGCTCCTTACAAAGGGTCCTTTCTTAGTGTCTTAATCCTCCTTCCTTCTGTGGGCTGTGGATTCTCAGGTTGCGGGTAGAGAACTGGACTGTATTGAAACAGAAACCTTGGTCTGTGCTGGAAAGCTGGCCTGGCCTCTCCTATCTGGCAGCTCTAAAAGGAAGCTGGAAGCAGGCTAGAGGGGCCTACGGAGTACCCACCCCAGGCCTTGCTTTCTTTACACTTGCCTCGCAGGCCAAGACAGAATGGCTATGGGCAGGCACACACTGGGCCTTTGGAAGTAGAGATTCAAACCAA
>NW_021605143.1:305824-318324 GCF_004785775.1 Grammomys surdaster | reverse complement strand
AGAAGGAAAGAGGAAGGGCTGGGCCACTTCTCTGACCCTTGCTTTCTCTAAATATATCGCCAAGAATGAACTGGTAGGCTTAATCACTGCAAAGGACAGGCTACTGGGGCCTGATAGAAAGCCCATCTCATCTCCATTGGGAAAGCTGGTAAAGGCTTGTGTTGGCTGTTGGCAGCATTATTAAGCAACCGTTCTGTGCCAGGCACCACACTAAATTCTTTTCCCGTGCATCATCTCGAAAAAAGATTTATTTTTATTTTATGTATGTGGGTGTCTTGCCTGCGTGTGTGTCTGTGCGTCACGGAAGCCAGGGGGTGTTCCATATTTCCCTAGAAGTGGAGTTAAAGATAGTTGTGGGCCACCGTGTGGGTGGCTCCAACCTGGGTGGGAATCCAACCTGACTCCTCTGCTAAGAGCAGCAGCGAGCGCTCCTAACCGCCGTGCCATCTCTCCAGCCCCCATGTCTCAATTTTTAAAAGCTTTACAACAAATTAACTATGCAAGTGTAACTCAGCTCTCAGAGAATGCCTCAACCCCCTCTGTGGCCCCATCCAGTGCTGGGACATGCTTGTCTTGGTTACTATGGGTGCAGCCCCCTTGGGAGAGGTGTATCACCCTGGGAACTCAGATAACCAAAAGCTCAAGGTGCCGACTGATAGGCTGAGGACACCACACCTGAAACACTGGAAATCCCAAGCTTAAGAAGATATCAATGTGTGACATTTGGGAAGTGGTTTTGTGAAGGACTCTTTCCTGTCATAGCCTGTAACTGGGCACGGGGGTGGCAGTGGGTCAAAATAAACAGCTTACCCATCCGTCTCATCTTTCCCTTGCTCCCTGCTCCCGTTGGTCTCCGAGGGACTCATAAGACCCCTGGGATTTCCACTGTCAATCTGCTGTGTCAGTGTGATTTCTAGATAGCTGAAGGCCCCAACAAAGAACCCAGATGGATGGTAGGGGGATCTTTAGCTCCCCCGTCATACCTGTGCCAGGGACTCCACTTTGGTGTCATTAAGACTCTCAGAAGCATGGCTAGCCTGAGACCCCACAAAGCAACTATGATAGCGAGAACCTGACACAAGGGAAGTGGGTAGGGGACATGCATGGATCCTGGTGCCTGCTCCGGGCTTGAGTCCTTGAAGACAAAGACCCTCTTCCTCTCTCTCCTCCTCACTAAATGATGACACTCTCTGCTTTTCTCAACAGCATGCTAGACTCTCAGTGGACACCAGGCGCAGTCTGTGCTCCCGGGCTGTATCCTGGTGAGCCTTCCAGGGATCTCCACACATTACAGAAGCTCATATATTTTTCATTGTTCATCTCCAGGAACCCTGCCTGGCACTGGGCAGCCTGGGCCGAGCAAGAGCAAGGCCACTGTCTCCATCTTCTGTGTTACCTCTAATGATCTTTCGACTTGGCTTCCGGGAACCCCCTGTGACAGACTTCGCACTGCATTGCAGCCTCCAACGTGATGGGGGTGTCAGTCCAGGCATCTCTGGTTTGTCTCTGTTTCTGTGGGGGTCTCCTTCAGTAGGGGCAGAGCTCCCCAAACTTAAGGACATGCTTCTTTTTTTGTGTGTTTCCCTTAGATTTGAACTTGCCAGGAGAAGTGTCGTGAGGGAAGGCAGTCTCACTAAACCTCAGCCTGCAGGGCCTGCCTGGGCTCTGGATGAGGACTCAGGCAGACACTTCCTCTGGAGCTTTGAGGGGACATCGATTCCCAGGCGTAAAGCACTGGCTCTGAGCGCTAACTGTCAGGCTGATCCGAGGACTCAGCTTGTGGTACCTGTCCAGCTCCACCCACCTTTTGTGACTTAGTCTACCCTCCCACCTGTACTGACTTTACCCTTTTATGTGTAAGGCACTATTTTAGCTCTAGGGCTTCAGAGTAGATATGCCATGCCTTCATGCAACTGTGGGGCCTGGGGACAGTGGCTACGGGTGGGGTGGTCATTCCTATACTTATTAGAGATTTCTTATTATGTGATTTCTTTAGGGGAGAATAAAATTATTATTATTTATTATTCTTTAGTTATTTTTTTCAGTCCAGTTGTTTTTCTCCCTCCCGGTCCGCCCTCTGACTGTTCCTCATCCCATTACTCCCCCCGCATCTCCAAGAGGATGTCCCCACTCCCCTACCCCCACCCTACCAGATGTCTCCACTCCCTGGGGCCTCAAGTCTCTTGAGGGTTAGGTGCATCTCTTCTCACTGAGGCCAGATCATATATCTCTCTGCTGTATATGTGTTGGGGGCCTCGTACCAGCTAGTGTATGCTGCCTGGTTGGTGGCTCAGTGTCTGAGAGATTTTGGGGGGCGATTCAGGTTAGTTGAGACTGCTGGTCTTCCTATGGGGTTGCCCTCTTCCTCGACTTCTTCCAGCCTTTCCCTAATCAACCACAGGGGTCCCTGGTTTCTGTCCATTGGTTGGGTGTAAGTGTCTGCATCTGACTCTTTCAGCTGCTTGTTGGGCCTCTCGGAGGACAACCATGCTAGGTTCCTGTCTATTGCCCTGCGTGCGGCAGAGCTCCTGGGAGGCCTTCAGACTGTGGTGTCTTCAGAGGGAGCGAGAATAAAATTATTACCTGCTCCCAGACTGGGATGGCACCCACAGCTCAAAGGATGACTTACCCAAGCTAATTTTGATGAGTAAAATGGGTTCATTAAGGGCTACTTGTGGATCAGTGGATGACTAGGGACAGCTGTATTTTCCTGAAGTCTCCACCCCACCCCATGCCACCTCTGCATACCAGCCTCCTAGAGTATGTCACTGTAAGGCCATAGCAGACTGCGTGCAAACCTGGCTCCGGGTGCTCCCTAACTTTAAATCTGCAGAGGTGACTACAGGCTCAGCCTTCAAGAGGCACAGGCAGATCTAGACTGTGGTGAAGTTAGATGTCCATCCTTGCCCTTATCAAGGTTTCTGCTGGTTTTGACCTTGTCGTTCAACTATGGGAAGGATGGCTGGTTTTATCTGTGCTGCAGTCTGGCATGTAATTCTGTGATATGGTGGCTCATGGCAAGAGTTACATTGCCTAGGGTTTGAAGACCCTGGAGACAGAGTGGGCCAAAACTTCTGCCCTGAAGATGCTTAGAGTTAGCCAGGGACAAAGAGTGCAAAGTAGCCACCCCCTGCCTGCTCAGTTGAGGTTCTAGGAGTGATGGTTCTAGAGATAAAGGCTGGGGGAATTTAACATGCTCTTGTGCACATCCGGAAAAAGCCTCGCACCAACTAAGTTTGCATTTAAAAAATGCTTGTAGAGCTGGAAAGATGATGGCTCAGCAGTTACCAGCACTGACTGCTCTTCCAGAGGTCCTGAGTTCAGTTCCCAGCACCCACATGGTGGCTCACAACCGTCTGTAATGGGATCCGATACCCTCTTCTGGTGTGTCTGAAGAGAGCAACAGTGAACTCACATACATAAAATAAGTAAATCTTTAAAAAAAATGCTTGTAAATGAGTGACTTGGGTATGCATCATAGATTTCTAAAGAACGCATGAGTCAAATAATAACACTGTTTTAACTCTGCAGTAATAAAGACGCTACAAATGAGAAGTCCAGGGAGCAGACAGAATGGTATGGATCCGGAAGCGAATGATCTTCAAAGAAAGTTATATTGAAAAAAGAAGGCTGAAAATTAGTGTTCAGTCCATGCAGCTGGAAGCTGGTAAACATAATCTAGAGAAAGTAGAAGGAATAAATACGTCACAGAACCTTGGAGCATGAAATTCCTATTCAATGCTTGGAAATTCAAACAGGTATTTGGAGGTAAAATAGAAAACAAAGAACCACCTGGATCTCTGGAGAGGATGAGGAGTTTCTCTGTTTATCTGTCCTGTGTCCTCAGAGCAGATTCTGTCTGTCAAGGTCCTGAGGGGAAGGGACAGAGTCGAGTCCTATGGCCTGGCTGTGCTGTGCCCCCTGTGTGCCACCATGCACTCTTCTTGCCTGGCTTTGAACCTCAGACGTAGTCAGTCATCTATAACTCTTCATATCTACCCTATCAACAGTAGTGATGTCACTAATGACCTTTCTCATTGGCTGAACTGTCACAGGGCAGCAAAAGATGATGTAGCATTCCTGACAGGAGTGAACACAGCCCTGCCATCAGATCCCCAGACATCCCCATGAGGCAGTGAGGAGAGCTATGTGGTCCCTGACACTGACAGGGAAATTGAGGTCCAGTTTGTCCAAGGCCTTGTGAGCTAGGGAATAAGTGGGCTACAGTGTGCTAGTTCTTGACCTTTCCCTGACCCAGTGAAGGAGCCACTTCTCGACTTTGCAGAGAAGTCTAGATTAGTTATTTTGAGTTGCTATCTTACCTGAGAATCTGACTGTGGGCTCCTGGTAGGAAAGAAAGGGAACTGTGGTCTTGGTCTACTAGGATAGGGCTTAGAGAGGGTCACTTAGAACATCTGTCTATCTATCTGTCTATCTATCTATCTATCTATCTATCTATCTATCTATCTATCATCTATCTATAAATCTGTCTATCTATATATCTATCAATATATCATCTATCTATCATCTATCTATCTATCTATCTATCTATCTATCATGTATCTAACATGTATCTATCATCTATCTATTAATCTGTCTATCTATCTATCTATCTTGTATGTACACTTGCTTATTTATTTATTTATTTATTTATTTATTTGGTATGCGCATGCATTGCAGAAGTTAGCTCTCTCCTTTCACCAGGACCATATAGGTCCTGGAGATTGAATTCAGGTCATGAGGCTTGGCCGCTAGTCTGTTTGCCCACTGAGCCATGTCACTGGCTCTTGGAGTTGATCCTTAATCCTTATTTTTTGATCTGGAATTTAACTTGGCAGGATTAAGCCTGCCCCTTCCAAATATACTCTGTGTTGGGTCA
Organism: Grammomys surdaster; assembly: GCF_004785775.1. NCBI lineage: Eukaryota > Metazoa > Chordata > Mammalia > Rodentia > Muridae > Grammomys > Grammomys surdaster. The sequence continues at coordinate 313,445 of NW_021605143.1, read as the reverse complement.
CCCTGTGGTCAGGGAGCAGTATGGGAGAAAGAACCCTACCGCCAGCTGGGGAACTCCCATTTGTGTCTGCTGACGTGGCCCTTACAGTCCTTGGACATGGCACCATAAATATGGATCCTCCTGGTAGCAAGAAAGGGTTGGGGACCTCTTGCATCTATCCTTATTGGTCTGGAGTTACAGCTCAATTTGTGGATAGGACACTTCCCTATAACCAGAGAGTTCATAACACTCCAAGATCAACCTGGCATGTATGTGATCAAACCACCCCAAGTGGGAAGATGAAATTAGATACTCAAGCAAGACATAGTGGTGTATACCTGTAATTCCAGCTCTTTGGGAGACCAAGGCAGAAGCATCAAGGGTTCAAAGGCATCCTTGGTTATATGAATTTGAGACCAGCCTGGGTTACCTAAGATCCTATCTCCAACACACACAAAACAAAACAAAGCAAGCCAGCAACCGACAAACAAAAATGAGTGCACAGCAGCGTTACCCGTGGATGAATCTCATTTATTCACCCCTCGCCCGAGTCAGCCCGTCAAGTAGGTGGCTGGAATAAGTTCTCTAAAATCCTGATAGTATTCTCAGCACTTATCATGCAGAAACAGGAAGGGAAGCAATAAGTTAAAAGCCACATAAGTTATGAAAAAATAATATATATGTTCTATATTTCATGTCCCACTGAGGATTGCTCCCTTGGAAACAGATAAATAGCCCGGGAGAAAGCAGCAATGAACACCCGCTTTGGGGACTCTAGGGTTAAATATATTGCTGGGTTCCTTTGGCCTGGGAGAGATGGTAGCCTATCAACACTCCCTGCAGACCTGGAGGGTCAGGGGCCTCGAGGATACCTGGTCTGAGAGAATGAGATGCAGGGATGGGAGATGGGCTAGGAGAGGAGGTGAGGCAGGAGCCTGGACATGAGTCTCGGGAATAAAAGGAGTTGAGAAGGAGGCTGGTGGCATGGGGAGGCTGGCACTGCTGTGCTCTGCAGACCCCCAGAGGTAAGAGCCAGGGCTGGAACACACAGACACCCTTGGTGAATGCAGAAGGGCTCTCTTGGGTTGACTCCTTTGAAGGCCCTTGTTGGGGCTTCCTGGACCAAATTTAAGTCTAAGAAACTTCCAGATTTTCCCAGGCTTAGCTTTCTTCATGGCTCACCAGAGGCAGGGGGAGTAAGCTTGGAGGATGGGAGGGGTGAGGTTGGGGGAGAATTGGCCCACTGAGTGGAATGTCTTAGGGGATAGAACAGAGGCCCTAGGAAGTGAGATTTGGGGGAAATGGGCATTTCTAGCAGGCAGGGAGGGCTCTAGGGCTCTAGCATCTGCTGTGCCAAAGGCAAGTGTTGAGGTTGGAGAGACATGGGCTGGAGCCAGAGCCCGGATTTCAGGATGGTATCTCAATCCACAATGGCAGGGAGGGGGAAGGAAAGGCCTGGTGTCAGACTCTCTGTCTCTGGCTTCTGCTCCTAGGGTGTTGGCCTTGGCCAGAATAGCTTTGAAGTCAGTTATGACATCTTAGTCCCTAGAAGAGGGTACATGCAAGCATCTGGGACACTCTGGGGCTCAGGCTTTTGTCTAACACATCAGGCCTTTCCCTTCCTTCATCCCCCAATACTGTCAGGTGTTTGGGAAGCCTGAAGGTAGGGAATCTAGGGGTCCTCAGCCCCCCCAGGCCTAGGAACACCATTTATGGGACAAAATCCAAGTGTATCCTTCAGCCCAGTCTATGTCCTGGCTGTTGGGTGAGGATGCCAGCCTCGGTTTTGAGGCAGAGGCAAGGCAAGGCTGAGGCAGAAGTCAGGGCAAGCAGTGGGCAAAAGTCAAGCACCTTGTCAGAGCTATGTGGGAAGAGGAGCTTCAGGGGAGGGGAGAGGTGGCAGACACCGAGCTCCCCTCTACCGGCCAGGACAAGCTATGGCCAGGAGGCTGGAGGTGGCAAATGAGACAGGGATGAAGGGAGCTTCCAGTTCTCCCTGCCTTCACTGATGAGCATCCAGAGGAACCGGGTCTCAGCTAGTACCCACTTCTCCCCATTCAGCATCTCTCCTTCCAACCTGGAGGCTCTAGGCTATGTTCTTGAGTTTAGCTTAAGTCGGCTGCAGTGGAAATGACTTGAGGCTCTTCCTGAGGTTGCTGTCTTACTCAGAGGCCTCTGACTCCTGGGAGAGGTACTTCTCTGACATCTCAGTGATCTTGATCACTGGGCCCCTTTGGTTCTTCTTCTTCCGGGAGGGTGTCTTGGAGAGGCCAGACTTGGAGGCAGCTACAGAGGACATAGAGGGTGTTGGGGTAAGGGCTGGAGGAATTGAAGCAGCTTACATGATGTCTTTGGGGCCCTGGTCCCCCACAACCCATGTTTCCCCATCTTGGGTCTCTGGGTGGGTAGACTTACTGGTTCTGCATCGGGATTGTACGGCACTGACCACGGTGGCAGAAGGCAGGTCCATCCTGCGGGAGGGAGATACGGTAGGGTGTGAAGTTCCGAACCTGGGATTTTAACCCCATTAGGATTGGGAGCTGGAGTCCGCTAAGTGCAGGGCAATTCTTGGCTGTCCCTCCCAGGACTGTGTTTGTCCTGTCCTGTGACCCTGGCTAGCCAGTTTTCCTTGTCTCTGGACTTCCTAGAAGTTAGGGAGCTGAGGAACCACGGCTATCTTTCTTTCGGCTCCTTAGACACTTGATGGTGTTAAGGGGAGAGGGGAGGAGAGTCTTGTTGTTTGAGACCCAGACCCGGACTGCACTCTGCCCGTCACCCAGGGTCAGCTCCAGGGGCAGCAGTCCCTTCCATGCCGAGCATACACGGTGAACAAGGCTGAACACTTTTTTTTTTAAAAAACAGGATATCCAGTTTGAACTTTTAAAAAACTGTGTGTTTGTAGGGGTCTGGGGGTGGGCACAGAGTACGTGTGAAGGTCAGACTGGTGGGAATTAATTCTCTCCTTCCACCACTTGGATTCCAGTGATAAAACTCTGGTTGGGAAGCTCAGCCCTGAGCCATCTCTCTGGCCAGATTCCTATGGCTTTCCCATCACAGGTGAGCCATGCTTATCATTAACCCGTTTTCCAGCTAGGCAAACAGGCCATACAGAACTAGGTTCCAATTCCAGTAAGTGACTGAGTCTGGACCACAGGCCTGTCTCGTGGCAGGCTTTTCAGCCCTCGCCCCGCCCTCGCCCCGCCCTCGCCCCGCCCCTCGCCCCTTTCCTCACCGGCTTTCTTCTCCTTCCATTAGCTTGTGGTAGGTGGCGATCTCTATGTCCAGAGCCAGCTTGATGTTCATGAGCTCCTGGTACTCGCGCAGCAGCCGGGCCATGTCCTGTTTGGCCTTCTGCAGGGCTTCCTCCAGCTGGGCCATCTTGACCTTGGCGTCCTGGAAGGCCAGCTCTCCTTGCTCCTCGGCCACCTTGATGTTCTCCTCCAGTTTCAGGCACTGCAGCCGGGAGGCCAAAGGGAAAGAGCAGTGAGTGGGCCAGGCCTTAGGCTGCCTCTGCTCCAGTGTGTGTGTAGCTAAGCAACACCATGTCTAGGTGTGGTGAACTTATAGGGAGCTCGCTTGGACCTGGGAAGTTTCACAAGCTACCACAAGGAGTCCAGACCAGAAGCATGGATGGGGGTCCTGGTTTGCATGCGAGTGGAGGAGTGCTTTCTGATCTAGTGGCTCTGGGCACTTGACAGAGGGTGGCTCTGTACAGAACTCACGTGATCCTCAGAGCCACCATAGCAGGCCATTTGGCAGGTTAGGAAACTAAGGCCAGGGGCACACATAGGCCTACTCAGGGCCATTTGGCCAGGTCTTGTGTGTACCCAGTGTAACCGAACGTGTTTCCTGGCCCCGAAGTCCCCACTGGTCCTTCAGAAGTTTTCTCACATGGCTCTTGACGGAGACGATCTGAGAACGAAGCTTCTGGATGCGCACGTTGAGGTCCGCGATCTCACAGCGGCTGTTTTGGAGGCTGTTCCCGAACTCCGCTGAGCGGGCAGCTCGCTCCTCAAGCTGAAAGGGTATGGAAGAGGGATGGTAAGGGTGGCCTGCTGCAGCCCCCTCAGCATCCCTCCCGGCCTCACCTCTGTAGTTTATTGCCTCTCCTCCTCCAGCCACATGTTTTCCTGGTGTCATTCTTCTGGCTGCCTTGGTAAGCTACACCCGCACCTGTCCACTTTGTGACTCCAGGAAGGTCCCATGTGGCTTCTCCTCCCACTGCCCCTGGAACCCCGGAGCCCCCGAGCCCCGGAGCCCCGGAACCCCGGAGCCCCCGAGCCCCAGAGCCCCGGAACCCCGGAGCCCCCGAGCCCTGCAGGAACTGCCGCTTACATTTTCCATGCTGCCTGTGGACTGGATGCTGCAACACTCCCTTGCATATGCTCCCCGCTACTCCTCAGAAAATCTCAGGGCCCAGAGCCACAAGACCTCAGCCACCTCCTGTCTAGTCCTTCTCATCCCTCCCTGCGCGGTCAGTCTCTAACCTGGCTCCGTGAATAGGCTTCAGCCTCCTCCAGACTTCTAGCAGCGATGGCATCATACTGGGCCTTCACTTCCTCCACGATGCCGCTCAGGTCGATGCGGCAGCGGCTGTCCAGGCCCACGGTCACCGACACGTCCTTCACTTGGGCTGTAAGGTCTTTCAGCTCCTGGGAAGAGCAGAAGTGGGAGGCTCAGGGCTGCTGCAGGGGACTCAAGGTCTCTCTCACACACAGTCCCTTTGTCCCCTCAGGAGGTGGAGACTATGCTACCTCTTGTGACTTCCCAGGGAGTCACGTGGCTCTTAATGCCCTCTCTGGCTACCGGTGTGTTCTCCCTCTGAGTGAGGGCAAAGGTCAGGGGTGGCTCCGGCTTTCATATTCAGGCTAGGACCCCTCCAGCCAGGCTGGTGGGAAAGGCCCATGCACCTGGCTGGTGTTGAAGGGGTTGGAGGTAGGCTCCCCTGCTCTCTGTTGCCCTCTGCTTCCTCATCGGGTAGGGATCCCCAAGAAGCATGGCAGGGTCATCTTCAGCTGTGGGGCCCCCACATTTGTTGATGGAACATGTAAGTTTACTGGATGGATATTGGGCTGGAGAGGGTGAGGCTGGAAGGTACAAAATACTCTGGGCCCAGAGGCACCTCCGCTGTGAGATTCATTAGTCCCCAGAACCAGCTGGAAGAAATATAATGCCACCCTCCCCCAGGCCACACTCCAGGGCCAACAGTGTGCTCAGCACAAGTGCCCACAGTTTATCTTTCCTTAATCATGTTGGAAGGTGGAAGTAACTGCAGGGGAGTGGAGTTCCACCCGATCTCCGGTGTTCTGTGTTAGCATAGCTTAGCACAGAGTAGCTAAGCTGTCTATATATCTGTAGTGCCAGGCTAGCTTTCTTCCGTCCCAGCTGACTTTCCCACGGGAAACCTCAGGACTAAATAGTGAGGCATGTGGGAACAGGGGTCTCTCAGGGGCTGCAAAGTGTTGCCAAGAGCCTGGACTGCTTCCTTTGGAGGTGCTAAATAACCACCCAGGCCTGGGAGCCTCAGGGTGGGAGACAGAGCAGACCGTGTGTCATCAGAACATGGATGCCAGCACTCCCCACAGACAGGTGCCCACAGTGGGCGGGCAGGGAGCCAACAGAGGTGGCTGTGTGTATCTGCGACTCACTCTGTGGGTGTACTGCCTGAACCTCTGCCTCTTCTGGCATTCACAGACCCCTGACCTTGTTTCAGTCCTGACTTTCCAGCTGGTGCTTCTGGTTTCTGACAACCTCATTCCCAGGCAGGATCCAAACAAGAAGGATGAACGGAATCTGGTGAATATCCCTAGAAGTCTTTAGCTGCCCATTTCATTTTTTTTCCTTACAATTTCCTTATAGAAAATGCAGAATCCCCCAGGGTCTGACTTTTATCCTGGGCTGATGTGCACGCAACACACCTGTCACCTGATGTGCATGCTGTCACCTGGCTCCCTAGGACAGCTGGCACTTGGATCTGGAGGTCTGCTTAGGTCCTGATTCAGCTGGTTCACTCATAGCCATATACCTTGACCTTTGTCACTTTCAGGGCCCCCTCCCCCATTCATCACTTCACATAGAGAGCTCATGGCGGTGCCTCTAATTTCTGCCCCTGGCAGGGGCTGGGACTTCTTACTGGTGGCTTGTGTTCTAGAGTAGAGATTTAGAGACAAGGTGGGGACAGATGGGCTCTCTGGACAATGGATGCCTTTCCCGTTTGCTTGCCTGCAGCCTTGAACACCAGCACCTCCTGGAAAGGAAGCTCAGGACTGCAAGAATTCTGGAGGCCTTTTCAGCTGGCAGGACCCCAGCTTAGGGAATAGAAACCATGGGGATCTTTGATATTCAGATGAATGGAATAAAAGTCTCTGGGTAAAAGCAGGCTGAAGGCACTGACTGGAATCAGGGCAACAGTCACCACAGCCCCATCGTCACCACCAACATGGCTCCTGCATATGGACATCTGTACAACAGTTTTAGAGACGAGGTTCTGGGAATCCCCCAGTGGGCGCGCTGTGGAAATCAGTGAGCAAGGATCACAGATATAGCCCACACCCTTCATCTCAGGCCTGACTTGGCATCTGGCTCACGAAAGCCCAGGGCCTGGCCAGGAGATGTCACAAAGGACAGATCTTCCCTGCTGGGAAGGGCCCAGGGCCGAGGGATGGCTGACACTGATGGCACCACCTCAGACCTTTCTGGAAAGAAGCAGGCAAGGCAGAGCGAGATAAACAGAAGCAGGAAGTGGTGTTTGGAATAGCTGTGTGCCTGTCCTGACATGCTGTCTCTCTGGGAAGGAGGGTATAACAATGCTTACTTGTGTGGTGAGGTGCCACCTTGGGGTGGGCCCCTGACACCCCAAGTTGGCAAGAATTGTGTCACAGTATAGAGTTTCCCTAGGGAGCTAGGATTGGAGGAGACTGCTGTGTATATGTCTGTCTCACAGTGTTACCCCCTGGGGGGCTCTGAGGAGACAGTGGCTCTCCCGGAGTAACCGAGTGTTGCTTGGTAAAACTCTCAGGGGCACTGTACTCTAAATGCAACCACCTTAGGTGACTCCGGTCAAGTGTTTAAATCCCTCCAAGCCTCCATTTCCCATCTGTAAAATGGGTGTCAGACAGAACTAAAAACAGCTCATGCTTTTTAAATGTTTACCCCATGGGAGACATTATTCTAAGTGCTTTAGGATCTGTTAAGAAATAATGTCTGGGCTGGGAGGTGGCTAAGTGTTAGGCAGAACTAAGACCTGAGTTCAAATCCCCAGAGCCCATGTAAAGCTGTGCACCTTAGTGTGTGTCTGTAATCCTCCTGTTCCTAAAACTTTTGAGATGGGACACAGAGACAAGAGTGTCCGTGGAAGACTGAGGGCCACCTAGACCATCATACTCCACTTTGAATAACAAAATAACATTGGACTCAAACAAGGTGAAGGGGAAGAACTGACACCAGAGGTTCTCATGTGACCACCGCAAGCACATACCTACAGATACACACAGACATACATGCACACAGGCACACATACATGAAATCACATACACATGCACATACCCATGTGTGCGTGATTTGTGCATACCACACACACACACACACACACACATACACACACACACACGAACACATAGGCACATACCCATGCATGCACATA
>NW_021605143.1:302130-305424 GCF_004785775.1 Grammomys surdaster | reverse complement strand
GAGAGAGAGAGAGAGAGAGAGAGAGAGAGAGAGGTATTAAAGCAACCTGCTCCTGCTCCAGCTGGATCCCATAGTTACTGAGCCAGGTTTTAAATCTGGCTGCTTTCAATTCAAATCTGTACTCACTCCGTTGTTATCTAAATCCTTCTGGGTGTGGTAGGCAGTACTGAGACTACATACATGCAGATCCCATGCATACTGCAGAGGAGACCAGTGGGTTCCACCCAGCTGTCTGGAAATGGCCTTGTAGGCACCCAGCTATGTGCTCCCTGGTGTTGGAGAGAGAGGAGGGCTCCTCCCCCTTTTTTGAAATGGATAGGATATAGGTCTATAACACAAGACTTTTCTGATCAAACCCAAAGTTGATACTCAAGTGTCCAGGCCTCCAAGAGCTACCCATAGTCCACTATGTTTTCCTATCATGAGAGGGAGCTGTGGCCTCTACCTCCCTTTGCTCAGGCCTGCTCTGTCCAGGAAGGGACGGTCGTTATCAGTGGCTGTGGAGCACATGGGACGTGACTCATCTGACTGAGATGAGTTACTGTGAGTGTAAAGTGTGCTTCAGACTTTAAATGTTTTTGAGTGTGTGCTTTTTTGTTTGTTTGTTTGTTTGTTTTTGAGACAGGTCTTGTGTATAGAGGCTGGGGCCTTGAATTCTCGATCCTCCTGCCTCTCTCCTCAGTGTTCAGATTACACCTGACTCTGAACATTTAATAGGAGAAAGAAAAGTAAAACAGTCCACTAACATTTATAGTCATTAAGAATCAAAACACTCATATTTTGGATATATTGTGTTAAGGGAAATATGTTATTAAAATAATTTTCTCTCCCTTTTTGGGAGAAGGGCAGTACTAGAGGTTGAGTCTTGGGGTCTCCTGGTGCTAGAGAAGCATCCTACCAAAAAGTTATAGCCTATCCCAGATTCCTGTTTTCAAACATGGGTTCTAGAAAACACCTGCATGTCTTGGATTTTATTTCTGACAAGCATTCCTGGCTTAGGGATTCACTGGCATCTCTTTGGCAAAGATCAATAGGTTTCTTCTCAACAGGCACAGATTGGATCATAAAGCCTGCATCCCAGTGCCCAGACCACTGACCACCTCAGTACTCACAAAAGTAGAAGCAACCATGTACAGCTGGCCTCCGTGGTCACCTGCTTCTCAGAGGATTCAGCCAAACACAGAGAGGGTAAAATTGCCCCGCTACTGACATGTGCAGGCAGTTTCTCTGGCCACTGGTTCCTCAAACAATATGGTGTGAGAACTACTGTTTACATTGTATTTGGTAGTTCGAGTATCTCTACAATACAGGGGAAAAGGTGCCCAGGTCACATGCAAACAATGTGTCACTTTATGTGAGAGACTTGAGCATCAGGTGACTTGGGTATATGTAGGACTCTTGCAACGGATGGCCAAGGATGCTGTGGTGGTTTAAATAAGGATGGTCCCCATGGGCTCATATAGTTGAATGTTTAGTTATCAGGGAGTGACACTATTTGAGAAGGATTAGGAGGTGTGGCCTAGTTGGAGTAGGTGTGGCCTTGTTGGAAGCCATCATGATAATGGGCTAACTTCTGAAGCTGTAAACCTGGCCCTAGTTAAACGCTCTCTTCTGTAAGCATTTCCTCGGTCATGGCATCTCTTCTGTTGTTCTCCTCAACTTACAAATGTGGAAACTGAGGCACAGAGAGGCGACATAGAGCTTGGCCAGAGTTGTAGAAACTCTAAAAAGGAGGAGTCAAAACAGAGCCAAGAGCTGAGGCTCTGTCTGAATGGAGTTCACAGGCCTGGCTATTGACACGGGAGCCAGAAGGTTTCTTTAGGCATATCTCTGGTAATGTTTGGTTATGGCCAGCCTCCTTCTGCCTGGGTCTCAGTTGCAGGCTCTCCACTTTGCCTTAGAACTCTGAGTTTGCCAGACATCAGAGAGTATAGTAGAGTGTAGAATCTGAAGGATTGGTCCCTGATGCCTGCCTGGCCCACACTAAGCCAAAGGGAGCTTGGGAAGAGCAATCAACCCGTAAGGTTGTATCTTGGGTCTAGAGGACTGTGGTGGGCAATATGGTTTCCAGGGCTGCTGGTGTGGGCAGCTGGGAGCTGGCCTTCTTATTGCTCCTGAGGGTGGGGGTTCGTCTCTGTTACGCTCCATCCCATAGCCACAGGTGGCTGTCAGTTCCACAGGGGTTCTGGGGTGCTGAGTCTGATGAAAAGTTCAATCTCTCCTACCAGGCTGGGAAGCTGTGCTCAGAAGTCTGTGGGGCCAATGGCAGAACTCTGCTTGCAGTGTGGTCGTGACACTGACCTCTGCTGCAACCTTGGTTTCTTTGCTATGGCTTGGCACCAGCTGCTGGCAGCATTTGGCTTTAGAGCCTTGTAAGCCCCAGCAGTGGCTCTCTCTACTTCTTACTAGACTGTAGATGACTGTCAAGGACCATGCCTGTAACCCTTAGCCCTTAGATGGGTGATATGGAAAGAGATAGATCAATAGATAGGTAGATGGATGGATGGATGGATAGATGGATAGATAGGTAGACAGACAGACAGACAGACAGACAGATCATGGTAGGATGCCCAGGAAGTTATAGTGCTCCTGAAGAGTCAAGCCCTTGAGTTTCCCAGGCTCAGCTAAGGAACTAGGAGATAGATGGGGCTTTGTTCTAGAAGCTCCTCTGTCTGCATTTGCCATATCATTTTTAAAATTACAATTAGCCAAGAGTAGGAGAGGATGAAGCTCTCTGTTCACCAGAGAGCCAGAAGAGCTATGGACTGGACTGCAGGACGCTCAAACCAAGTAGGCTGTGTGTCAAAGGGAAATGTAAGGACCATTGATACCCAAAGAGCACTGGGGGAAGCTGTGATGTCATTGGCTGGAAATAGTGACTGCTAAACATCCCAAGATCTCCCCTTGTGTTTCCTCACCTGCTCATAGACTGTTCTCATCAGCTCTAGGAAACCCTGCAGGCCCTTGAGTTTGGTTTCCAGTTCAGTTCGTCGGAGACACTCAGCATCTAGGTCCTGGAGTTGGGAGTGGAGGTGAGAGGTGGAGACTAAGGAAGTCAGGGCTCAGGGCGGGAGTTGGGTGGAGTCAGGGGAGGGGGATGATACACAGAGGGAGTCTGCCTGTGAGGCTGGAGAAAGGGGCAGGCTGCTACTTGGCCTTCCTGTCTCTTGGTCCCATAGCCCAGGTCCTGAGGGCTTTGCTTAGGTATCAAGGTAAGTGGATGATGCTAGTGACAAGGGCAGGGGATCATGATGGAGGGAGGGCCATGATGGAGGGAGGGCCATGATGGAGGGA
>NW_021605143.1:267539-302120 GCF_004785775.1 Grammomys surdaster | reverse complement strand
GATGGAGGGAGGGCCATGATGGAGGGAGGGCCATGATGGAGGGAGGGTCATGATGGAGGGAGGGTCATGATGGAGGGAGGGCCATGGTGGAGGGAGGGCCATGATGGAGGGCCCTGGGTGCTTGGTGTTACCTTCTTCAGTTGGACAAAGGTAAACTCCAGGTCTGTGCGCTTGGAGATCTCATCCTCGTACCTGTGGGGAGAGACGCTCTTTAGCAATGTTGTAGAACTTGGGGTTTGGTTAACTTTCCTTGAGGGGATCAGGTCTCTGTTACACCTCCGTGCTTTGTGATGATTAGAGAAGGTAGCCATTCCGGATGTGGAGGCATATGTCTATAATTCTAGCACACGGGGGGGTGGCAGCGACAGGGTTCTACAAGCTTGAGGTCAACCTGGACTGCAAGCTCTAGGCTATTCAGGGCTACATAGCGATGCCCTGTTAGGACAAAAAACAAAACTAAGTCAAACAAGACTCTTTGGTGGACACAGTCTCAGGTCTTCTGAGACACACTGCCCCTCGCTTGTCACCTCCCAACAGTGGCTGCCCACTTCCTGACTCTACTGCACATTCCTCTCGGAAGCCTTCTTGACTGTGCACCCCTTTCATGGTAGCTCCTTTCTCTACCCACCCCCTGGAATCACAAGTGCAGGTAAACCCTGCCTGAGCTCAGTCCTCTTACAGCACCCAGTGCATTCCTCTTGTTAAACCTGAGAGTCTCGAGGGGAAAAGACCAAGTCCGTGATTGTCCATTTAAAGCAAGCGACACCCAGGACTGGCCAGCTGTCTGTCTCACCCTAAGTCAGGTTTTGAGAGCAGCCCCTTGCTGGTGACTTGAAGTCCTTTTTATAGGAGAGAGAAGGTGTTCACAGGGGAGAGAGAGAGAGTCAGTTGTTATATGTTGTTCAAAAGAGACAATGAGAGGGAAGGAAGAGGGGCAAGCACACACATCCTGTGAATGGAGTCCCAAGCAGTTTACATCAGATCTAAGAAACGGGAACTTGTTCTTAATTACAAATAGAAACCTTAACTTGCAAGGACTTAACATAGGACAAACAGGGACTTAGACTTGACTGTCTTAACTGCAAACAGAATCCTTAACCTGCAAGGTATGCTGTTCCTGTTTGGTCTCACACTCTCTTCCCCGAAGCCTATTCTTGCTCCTTGGCTTCACTAATGAGTGGGATACCATTTTATTTTGTGACCTCCAAAGGGAGGCAGGGAGAGAGATTTCCAGTGTGCTCAGTGGCAGCTATTTTTCTCCCAGCCTTCCTTACTTCCTGTTTCTAAGGCTCTCTCTGTCTGTCTCTGTGTCTCTGTGTCTGTCTCTGTCTGTCTGTCTGTCTGTCTCTGTCTCTGTGTCTGTCTCTGTCTCTCTGTGTCTCTGTCTCTCTGTGTCTCTGTCTCTCTGTGTCTCTGTCTCTGTCTGTCTCTGTCTTTCTGTGTCTCTGTCTCTCTCTGTCTCTCTCTCTCTCTCTCTCTCTCTCTCTCTGTGATGCAGGTATGAGTGTGCTTGTGTGTATGTAGGCTGACAGAGCCTGCCTGCTGCAATTACATCGACCAGTGGCCTGTCCTGCCTGTCAACGGCACTCCACAAAGCTTAACTCTCTTCCATATTGTTTCCCTCCTGCGTCAGGCTCACCCTGGGTTTGTAAAAAAGATTCTGTTGAATGGGGACAGGATTCATTGGTCCTTCACTTTACCCTCTTCTAGTTAAGACAGTAATCTTGGCCTCATCCAGTGGATGGCATCTGCCAGCCTCAGATGTCCTATCCCAGCCCTCAGGGACAGCCCCAATGGATGTACATGGAAGTGGGTTAGTTTCTTCTCTCCTTTCAAGGAATGCCTGACTCAGGGCTCTAATTACAGGCGCCTGCTACCTCAGTCTTTGACCTCCCAGTAGGGCAGTGTCACAGTGGCCTTGGCAGCTGACTAGACCCACGTGTCTTCTGGATGAGAGTGGACCTAAGGATGTCAGTGATTACAGGGCACTGAGGTCTCTAAATTGGGGGATAGGCTGCACTTTGGCCTTGTCTTACAGGAATCTGTGAGGGTCTCTGAGGGCCATGGTGGGGCTGGACAGGGTCATGCATCAAGGAGAACAAAATGCTCAGAAGTTCTGACTACAGGTGTGTATATGTGTGCAACAGGTACCACAGGCTCCCTCCCCCGGTGCTCCCTAACACCGTCTCCTGTGACCCTCAGCGCTTCCAGCTGGGGAGGACCTCAGGGTCCTGTGACAGAGGCTTCTCAGCGGTGCTGGCTGAGCAGAGGGCTCAAGGGCTCGCTCCCCTGAGGGGTAGCTCCACAGCGTAGTTAAATCACTTACGTGTGTGCTTTGTCTGTGACTATGGACGTGTCGTGAGGTCCCAGTGTTTGCTGCGGATCTGACACCTAACATTGCTTGGACCTCTGCCATGGTCTCTAGTGCTTCTACAATCAAGCCTCTGGTGGCCCTGGGGAGAGTGGGGCTGGCGCTCTGAGCATCGTTATCACCCTTTAGGGTTTTCTGAGTGAGGCATGCTTCTTACTGGAATCTGGGAGCCCTTGTGAAATTCTCCCACCTAGGGGCTGAAGCCAGGGAGCCCCTTATCCTACTGCCCTCTAAATGCAGGTAGATGATTAGTACCCACATTTCCTCCAGGTTACAGAATCCACCAATCTCGAGGAGGCATCTGGCAGGACCCCTGGGTGTCAGGTTTCCACTCAGCTCCTTCTGCCCTTCCCATCCCCTGGGTAGCCTCCTTGTCTGCTTCCCCTTTGGATGGCCATATTATCCTGTCCCTGTCACTGTCTTACTGGTTCTTAATGGCTTAGAACCACCTCCTTGGTGACTGTGTCCCCCGAGAAGGCTTAGGAGGTGCCTGGTCCTGACTGAGCACTGTGGTGCAGCCTACCCTATGAATGAGACCTTCACTGGGGACAAAGGGCTTCTAGAGTGTTTCAGGCAGACCCACCAAGAAGGACCCAGTGGAGACCACACACACACACACACACACACACACACACTTTAAGGGCAGTCAAATGGCCTGTCTCCAGTAGGGAAAGATAGCAGGAGAGTTGGGGCTAGAGGGAGTCTGCCTAGGCATCCTGTCTAGGACCTTGAGATAGCCTCCCAGGAGGGCCAGTGCCTGGAGCCTAGGCTAATGGTTCAACAAGAGGTCTAGCGCTTACTATGAGTCCCAGCCTGGGGCTGGTACCCAGTTTCCCTGAGTCTCTTGATATTCGTTCCCAGATTTTGTGTGAGCTGGAAGAGCCTCTTCCTCAAAGGGTGTATAACCTGCCTGAGTTTGCCCCAGCCTGCTGTCTGATGTGTAGCAGATTCAGCCTCTAGCTGTCCCTCAACTACACACTTCTCATCAACCAATTTGTGCAGCTCTGCGCTGTCCCTGAGGTTCCTGCTGTGTGAGCTTGGGCACCTTGCTTCCTCTTGCTGGGCCTCTACATTGTTGCATTGTTACATTGTTCTTAGTAACAAGGAGTTAGACTAGCCAGACCTTGGGGACCTCTGCAAGTCTCCACCCACTGAGGCTCAGGTGATGCCTATTTTCTGTCCCACCTTCAGTCCGTCACCAGCTCCTGAACCTGTTCTCAGGCCCTTTTTAGCCTGTCACATTCTGCCCCCCCCCACACCTTTGTTTATTTCTGGAAGCAAGACTGAGCTCATCACCCTGCAGAGGCAAGGCACAGCTCCTCCCTGTCCGGGCTCCGCCCCACACCAACTGCTTTGGCTCTAGCCTGCAGACCCAAAACTCCTGAAACCCTATTATAAGACTTATTCTCTTCTTCCCCTCCCCAGAGGAGATCAGCCTGCGCCTAAACAGCAAGGCAGACAGGAAGCAGGTCAGCGGCTAGTTGACAGCAACCAGTGGTGCCTGAGAGGGACTCAGTTGCAGGTCCCCAGGGATGTCATGGTGCTTTGTCATGGCCGTTGAAGGTGGCAATTTTGTTTAGTAGTTCCTGGCTTGTGACTCCTATGAGGCGCTCAGACCCTGGTGATCAAGTGTCGGGCAGTTCTGAGTGATCAGATGCTCATGTGGGTTTCCTAGGATTTGAGAGGGCAGGGCTCTCTGGGAGGGGTGGCCTTTATGGAGCTTCAGCTCAGGAGCCTGGGTTCCTAGGCAAGCTGCCCTACCCTCTGCTTTGCCTGGCTGCTCCTAGAATGCTGGTCCTACCTCTGATTGGTAGGGTGTGGACTGCGCTGCAGGACAGGGATCAGCCATGCTTGGTTCCTCATGCCTGCCCCCACCCCATCCAGGGTGGAGGCCCCTCAGAAGGAGACCCAGACCTGAAGAGGGACTCAGGGTATGCAATGTTTATCTGCTCAGCCTCAGCTGCCTTGTCCTGGAGGGCTTGCCCACTACTTGATCTCAGAGGGTCACCTGCCCTGAGCCTCCCAAGTCTTTATTCTGCTTTCCTGGGCTAGCCAGTTCAGTTTAGCCAGTTTTGGTCAACTTCAACTTCAAGGGGACAGGAAAGTCACTGCCAGGCCCCAACCTGAAGTCTCAATTTTTTGCTCATCGCATCTGAGATTAGTGTCAGTCACCATGTTTACTCACTCAGAGGCCAGTCAGTAAGCTATGCTTGCCTGAAGCCACAAAGCTAGGGGCCTGGGACATGGATGAATACTTCCTACTTCAATGTGTAGGCTGGACCTGTGACTACTGGATGGTGCTTGCCCACCTTCTGTCCATCTGTCCCTCTGCCCCAGTAGCCGTAAGAGCATTGTGTGATCCAGGGCTATACTTTCATCATCTTTCTGGTTCTCCAGCTACCTTGATACTGAGCAGCATTCCCTACAGGGGATTGCTGCTTGAAGAAGAAGAAGATAAGCCCTGTCCTGTCTGTCCCCTGCCTGCACTTCAGTGTTCCTCCTTCTTTCCTGAGACCAAGATCACATCCAAAGTGTGCCGCAGAGCATGGCCTTTATGTTGCTTTGCCAGAGGCAAGATGTCCTGTCCCAGGGTAGTACACAGGAGTTGGCATGCATGGAGGCTCAGGAGAGGCTGCTGGAGCCAGGCCTCTGTGTGTCAGCACCCAAGGGCTTAGCTGTAAGCCAATGAGACTGAAGCTGGTGGATCGTAAGGGTCAGGGCTACAGGTTCACCCCATACCTGCAGTATTCACACGTGTGATGTTCTCAAGAATTATATCTAGAGAAGATCAGTGTTCTACCCCACACTTCCTCTTTCCCCACCCTGGGTGCACCCCACCAGAGTCCAGCCTGGTCCCCACTCTCAGCCTCTACCCCTGGTTCCCAGAGTGAGACCTACCTGACTCGGAACTCCTCCACCTTCTCTAGCACCTGCGACAGGTTGGCCTCCAGCTGTCCCCGCTCCTGGCTCACTTTACGAAGCTCCTCCTGCAGCCGGCCCTGGAATGTCTCGTAGTGGTGGCTGAGGTCGAAAGTGGCTGATCCCTGGCCCTGCAGGAAGCTCCATCGGGTCTCCAGCAGTTGGTTGCGTTGCTCCAGAGCTTGGACCTGCAAGAGCAGGAGGGTACTGAGTAGGTTGTCGGGTGTCACACTGGGTTCCCCGGACAGGCTAGGGGACCCCGAGGTGGGGCTTCCCATCACAGGGCAGCTCATCTGCACACGTTCACCGACACTGGCTCCACTCAGTACGCAAAGCCACCTCCAGTTCTTGGCTGTTGAGTCAAAGATGCAGAGATAAGGACAGGATGAAGGTGGAGACAAGAGACTGAAGGCTTCCTAACCTGGGCAGGGCTTCCATCCAATGAGGGAGGGGAGCAGGGGTGTGGAATGCCTGTCTGTCACAGGCTGGTGCAGGACTGGGAGAGCTCAAAAATAGAGGCATGGGAGACATCAGGGTCCTACCTGCCTCTCCTGTATGGCAAGCCTGATCTCATCTGGCCTCAAGACCCAGCAAGGTAGGCTTGCTTTGTATTTTAGTATTAATCCTCCTGACTGAGACTTGCAGATCCTTTGAACCTCAGTTTTCCCAGATAGACGCTGTGGTTGATGATACTGCCTGTCTAAAAAGGGGGAAGAAGGTGGGAACGAGCTCGGGAGAGAGGCAGACCCTGACGTGTATGAGCTGCCAACTACTGTGCACCAGACTGGTTCCAAGTGCTTCGTGTTCCAACTTCTTTGAGGCAACACCCTGTGGAGTGGGTATTGCTATCAGCACATTTCCAGAGGGGGGCATCCAGCCTACAAAGCCGTGAGAATCGCCTGAGGTCACCGAATTAGCAGAGCCAGGCCTGGCACCTGGAGTTTTGTTTGTTTGTTTTGGGACAGGGAGGTCTCACGTGTTACCAGCCTCGAAGCTCATTATACAGGTTCACCTTCCATTGCTGGTTCTCCTACCTCTGCCTCTCAAGTGTTGAAACCACAGCTCCTGGTTCCTGCAGTACTGGGGTTCTAACCTGGGCCTCGTGCATGCTAGGCAAGCACTCTGCCACTGAGCTGTGTCCCCAGTCCTGTACTGAGATCTTTAACCACTGTGATGTGCCTCCTGTGGGCATTGCTGCCCCAGGGCTCAGGGCCCTTTGAAGTGGGCTTTCTCTCCAGGCAGAGTCAGGGTGGCCTTGAGAATAGGGACCTGGAGGACTCTGAGCCTCGTGGTTTTCCCTAAGCTTTGGCTGCCCCTCACTTCCTCTCTCTCTCTCCCATTCACCTTGGAGAGTCTCTTGTTTCAGTGGGTGTGGTTAAAGTCATCTTTACCCACGGCCTGCTAAAGGCAGAAAGGCTCCTCCCTGCCATTTCTACAGAGGCACCCACAACCTCTGGTTGACAGCTAGACCCCCAGAAGGCTCCTCACTTCTGTTCTAGCTTCAGTTCCTACTGGAGCGTACCCCCAGGATGATGGAGACTTCCTGGCTTTGTCCTCACCCTGCCTGTCCTTTCTGGGGTCCCTCCCTTCCTCTATTGCGTGTATTTTCTCTGTTCCCCCTGAAAGATGCCCCCAGACTCAGCCTGGAAGCCCCCACTCCCACTCCAGCTTCTCATGTACCCTCCCTTTTAGCCTGGGAGCCCTGGGTGGCCACAGAGCTGAGGTCTGGCCAGGTCATTCCTGAATGGCAGATACTGTTCTGGCCGTGAGGAATCAGTGCTAACTGGATGGTGGTATGCTGAAAGTGCTGGCCTTGCTCCCAGGACCACAGCAAGACAGAGCTTTGGCACTTTTGTTTTTGGAAGGGAGGGGAACAGAAGCATTGGAGAGAGGCATGGACTGCGACTCCGGCGAGCTGTCATTCTCCTGCCTTTTACCCATCTTGCTGGGAAGTTTCTGCATGACACTGCCTTAAACCTGTGCCACAGCAAACTGGTTCAGTCAGGCTGGAGGTCAAGAAGGTTCTGCCTTGCTTTGTGTGTGTGTGTGTGTGTGTGTGTGTGTGTGTGTGTATCAGCTCACCCCACCTTCCCTCCGTTTTGACAAGCAGGAGTCCGTGTTTACTCTGAGGGTGCGGTGAGAGGAGAGACATGAGGCTCTTACTCTCCACCCATGAGCAACAGAAAAACCTTTATACCGGGAAGTTCTTCCCTTAGTCTAACCTCTGTGGGAAGATGCTGTAAATTGGGCCAGCCAGTATAGGTAAAGAGTATGTGTTCTTGGGGGACCAAGGGTATACCCTCTGACTTCCATTAGCCTTTGAGGAGTCTCTTGTCTCAGTGGGTGGGAATGAAAAGTCATCTTTAACCGTGGCCTGCTAAAGGTAGAGAGGCTCCTCCCTGTGAGAACAAAGACCTAGGGAGGGCCAGTAATCCACCACTGCATTCTCCTTTAGCTGGTCCCCCCTGCCCTATGGGGCACAGTAGCAGCTCTGGAGGCCCTGCCCTATCAGAGAACAGTGGCAGCTTTGGGGGTGGCTTCCAGAGCAAATACCTGGCTTGTTTATCTCCTCACTCTGTAGGTAGGGAGCTAAGACTGGGAGCTACAGGGAGCCAAGTCAGGCTGGACAGGACTTACAGTGTGAGATTTTCTTCCTTCCTTCCTTCCTTCCTTCCTTCCTTCCTTCCTTCCTTCCTTCCTTCCTTTCTTTCTTTCTTTCTTTCTTTCTTTCTTTCTTTCTTTCTTTCTTTCTTAACAGGGGACTCTAAGTCACCTTTTGAATTCTTGGCTGGATCTGGTACCTTGGGGAGGGTCCAGCCACTGAGTCCGCAGTGAGACATTGACAGGGATCCCAGATGTGCCGGGAAGATGTCAAATCCCAGCCTCAGAGACCCGCAGGAAAGCTGGCCAGCGTCTGATGCCAGCAGGGCTGACAACAGGGACATCCGAGACCTTTAGAACTGGCATGACCCACCCTTGTCTCCAGCTGTTCGCCTCTGTTCCTGGACTGTCCTCTGGGCTTGGGCAGGCCTTCCTCAGCGCCCCAGCACCTAGGCTGTCTGTGTGTTGGAGATCCCTGCAGCAGCGCTGCCCTCCGGGACCTTCCTCATCTTTCCCTGTGGCAGTGACCTTGTTAGTCCCCCACTGTCAGAAACACAGACTGATGAGCCCCAGAATGTGAGGCACAGAGGGAGTAAGCGACTTACTTAAGGAAACACAGACTATAAGGGAAGAAAACTCCACAGCAGTAGGCCTTTCTGCTGGGCTCTAGAGGAACTGCTCCCTTCCCTTACACACACACACACACACACACCACTGGTTTCTCAGGGCGGCAGAGGACTCTGAAGGGGGAGAGGAGTGGAGTCCTCCTTCCTCTTCTCTGCTCAGAGCCCCAGCCTTGCTCTGGGCCAGGAATCCATCGCCTGTGCTTTCCCTACCTGTACCTCTCTCTGAAGCCCGGGCTGTGCCCTGCCCTACAGGCCTCTCTCCACCCTTCCCCTTACTCTTCAGGCCTGGGGTGTGTGTGGTTGGAAGAGGGTAGCTAGGTCTGGTAGCTCCCTGAACCAGACTTATTTACTTTCTTGCTCAGAAAACTTGTGCTATCTGCTAGATGTATTCTAACTACTTTTCAAACATTGTCCCATTTGATTGGCAAGTCCATTTCACAGATGTACACTGAGGCCCAGAGAGGTTCAGCAGTTCGCCAGAGGTTAAACAGTAGGCAGGTGGTGCGTTCAGGATTTAAACTCAGAAATACGGTTCTAATGCTTTTTTAGTCTCTTGGGGTCTCTCGCAGCCCCTAATTAGCACAGGGCTCCAATAAACAGGGCTGGAACCCATAGTTCTCTGTACCCTACAGTGAATGGCACCCCACCTCAAGTCCAAATTTGAGATCTGAGAGTCTCTTGAGATCTGCTCTTCAAAGGTCTGAGCCCAGGACCCCAACTGTGAGGGCCCTTTCCCTGGGCCCACACCCACGGTTCCCAGCCGGTGCCCACGGCAGTGGCACAGAGTGACATCAGCATTGGCAATCGTTCGAAGGAGAAAAGCCACCCATGGGAGCCAAATTACATAGCTCAGCGAAGCACTCCTTTTAAGGGATTAGCCAGGCTTGTCAAGGAGGCACCTCTGCAGGGCCTACCTCCTGGGTCGTGGGTTCCATCTGTGCAGCTGTGGGAAGGGCTGCTTGTTCCACCCCCAATCTGGGCACCTCGGGTGTAAATGAGGAGACTCTGAACTAGTCAGATGAGGCAGGGAAAGACATCATTTTTGCCTCAGATCTCTCACTCTGTCTCTCTGTCTCTCTCTCCATCTCTCTCTGTCTCTCTCTGTCTCTCTGTCTCTCTGTCTCTGTCTCTCTTTCTCTCTTTCTCTCTGTCTCTGTCTCTGTCTCTGTCTCTCTCTCTCTCTCTCTCTCTCTCTCTCACACACACACACACACACACACACACACACACACACACAGTATACACACAGACCTGAGTTCAAATATAAACCGTATCAGTTGTTGGCTCTGTGACCGTGGGCAACGCAATGAGCCTCTCTGGTCCTATTGCCTCATCTGCACAGCTGAGAAAACATCAGCTGTCGTGATGTTAGCCCTGGCCCACCACTGCCTCACTAAATTCCTGTGGGATTCAAGCATCCAGGCCACAAGTGACACTCTCTTCTCACTGCCTGTCTATACATTCCCACAGCCCGGGTCTCCAGAAATGTGCAAGAGTTTGCAGAGTCAGAAACCAAGAGGCAGATAAGGACTAGCCAGCGTTCCCTGTTCTGTGCAATGTCACGAAATGTCATTAAGTTAAGGGGATTTGAGGTGACCCGTGAGGTGCCCTGTGGTACCTAGCATACCAGCATGCAGTTTGGTCAGTGCGAATCTGACACAGTAGGAAGCAAGGCTGGGTGGATTGCTCACAGAGGCTTTTGGAGTGGTTGAGTGGGCACAGGCTTGGGAGGTAGACAGGACTTCCTGAAGCCCTAGGCTAGCTGCAGGCACTGTGTCTAGGAAGTGTGGGGGCCGTGTTGTTAGGGGCCTGTTCCTTCCACCTAGGTGAGTGCAGAGCTGGCCAGCTGTTGGCTGCTGGCTGGGTTCTGACACAGTCTTCTACATTCCTTTCTCCTGACGAGCCAAAGTTGCGTCTTTACTCATACAAACTTTGTGGCAGCCTCCTTCTGCCCCCCCCCCCATCTTTGGATCTGCCAGCAACAGTAGCTCTTTGGATGAATGGGGAGAACCAGCAAGGTGAGAGAGAGATGCTTCTGGAACAGAGGCTTGGCGTCAGGAGGGTATCTTAGCAGTATCTCCCATCCAGCCACCGGGGCAAAGGTCAGCAGGCCATACCTCCATAGGCCTTCCTGAGAATCATCTCTTGACTGCTATAGGGGTATACTGACCCCTCCCAACCAGAGCCAGGTGGGGTGCCCTTATCCAATATACTCTTCAGAGTCATCCCGAGGTACCTTTCACCCTAGACACCAGGATGTATCGGGATTTCCTAGCCCATTTCTGCAGATTTAACCATGCTGCATCCCCATTGGCTGGTATCAGGGGCGGGGCATGATGATAGATGCTCAGGGAACCGCCAGCCAGGTTGTCTGGAAAGCCTGGGGCCCTTCTGTTTTGGTGCCCTCTCCCACTCAGCTCACCTTGCCAATCAGGGAGGCAAATTTATCGTTGAGGACCTTCATCTCCTCCTTCTCTTGGTTCTTCTGCTGTTGAACAGCTGGATCTACCTTGAGGTCCAGAGGCACCAGTAGGCTGGGATTCACAGTCACCTTGGGCATGACGCCAGCCGGCCTGCAGCTTGTGAGGCTTCGAGAGCTGAAGCCAGGCCCAGGGAGCCCACAGCTGCTCCATCCTGAGGTCCCAGGCTGGGAACTGCCCGCAGGGGTCATGTCACAGCCACTGAGGCTGCTGAAGCCAACGACGCAGGAGCGGTAGGCCATGGTGGCCTCCCTGGGCCTGGGAGCCGGAGGGCTCACCAGTGAGCTAGGGAGCTTTAGAGTTGGTGGCTGGCAGCTGCCTCTTGTCACATCCAGGGCCGGCTGGGGACTGAGGCGAAAACACCTGTTGCATAGTGTTCATTAGCTACAGGAGGGCGGGACTCTTCCAAGCCAGACCAACCTGTTAGTTAGATGCTGTGGATCCAGCCCCTCCCCCGGTACCACAGCTTTCTGCCTGCCCTACAGGGGCTCTGCCTTGTTGAAGGGGCTTGTCACAGTCCCCTGCAAGGAGGACCTGACTGAGGAGGGGGCCTGAGGCTGGGCTGGCTGGGTGGGGCAGGGTGGGGCGGGGTGGTCAGTGCCAAGAAGACAAAGTTCCGAAGGCAGAAGCAGGGAGAAAGGCGGGCAGCCAGCCACAGATCACTGCATACCGGAAGGCTGACGTATCTGGGCTCGCATACTTCTGGAAAAGATGAGGCAAGTGTAGCCCTGAGCTCCAAGGGTAAGATGACTGCCCTGGGCGCTGTGCCAGGCTGGCATTGGAAAACAGCCCCTTTATTATTTATCTTCCATCTGTCAGTGTCCCTTGATAATTTCCACTTCCCTCTTGCCTTCTCTCCTTTACTGAGAACCAGCTGAGTGCACCCTCCTGACTCAAGGCCTGCAGGGAGCACATGACCAAGGCCGAGAGCTCTTGGTTTTGGAAATGTGACATTGGGTTGTGTGTAGAGAGTCAGCTCCGTTGTTACCACTGGCAGAAAACCTCAGCTATGTGGCTAGATTTTACCCTCATCTGAAAAATGGGCTGAAGGTTTTAGTCACAAGCTGAGTAGAGGACCCACTCCAAACAGCTGGCCTGGGTTCAGAGTTCTCCCGAGGGGCCGAGATGGTCACTGATTGAATGTAGTTCTGTCCCCAAGTGTCAGGCTTCTTGCCCTACCTGCTCCCTGACTCTTCATCCCTTTCCTCCTTGCTGGCTACCTATTATAACTTCTACCTTCTTCATGGGAAGTCTGGTGCAGAAACAGGTATCAAGGTGCCCAAGGAATTTCCAGAAACTTCAGAGGCTCTCAGCCCAGGCTCAGTCAGGGCCTGTTGCTCCTTGTCCAGGGATAGCCTCTTCTTATCCACCCTGCTAGGTCCAGCACAAACTCCTTGAGCCTAGAGAAAAGTGTGTCTATAAAAACCTACGGGACTTGGCCCCTGAGGAGACCAAGGCAGTCACAAGTCTTAACCAGGCATGCTGGCTGAGCCACATGACCGATGCCTGCCTCAGGTCCAGGCCTGGATCCCACTCATGGGCACTTCTGGTTCACTTGGACACAGAACTCTGTGTCAAGAGTCCATCCTGATCCTGGATTCCAGGATCTGCCATGGGTGACTGGGTCCCCAGGACAATGTATGCCCTACTTCTGTGGCATGCTATGTACCCCAGTATGCTATGTACCCCACTCAGCAGCCTGGTGTGTCTGGTATGGCCACCCCAGCCTCCCACCATCTTCCCTGGCCTGGTATCTGAGTGGCACGTGGTCATATCTAGTGGCATACCCTTCCTGGTCAGCCCGGAGTGCTCCGAGGGGTCAGCCGGTGGCATCTGCACTCAATATGGCCTGAGTGTTCTCTCACTCCTCACCACAGTCTCCATTTAAGGTACATGCTGAATACACCGTCCTCAGTACAGAGGGTGGGGTGATATGCCTGGTCTCAGGACACTGGTTGTCCATAGTGACTTTGAAAGCCACGGGAAGGGCGGGGGACCAAGAACGAGGCTGGTTTTGTCTCCTTATTATTGACTTTGGTCAGGTCACTTCCTCTTAACACTCAGTTCAGCCTGTTATGTCCTTCAGAATTTGACAGGTAGGTTCTTGGTAAGCTACAGTCAGTTGTCCCGCCCAGCCGGCATTGAGGCATTTATCTCTGGGGCTTTCCTTGGGGGTGTTCTTGCCTCCTTAGAAGAATGGGGGACGTGACAGCTATGGGGTGGGACATGGGAGCTATCTGGTGTCTCCTCTCAGCTCCACGCTCTCTTTGGGTGCTATCTGCAGAGGTGTCCTTGACTGCCACAGCTGTGATTGTCAAACAGGAACAGCAGCAAAAAAAAAAAAAAAAAAAAAGCCCCAAATAAACAAACTCTCCAGCTCTGCCCCACCTACTCCTTGGTCCTCCCAGAGTAAGTCCTCCCATGACCCTTGTCCTCCACTGACTCTACTTCCCTCTCCTCAGCACTCCTGAGACCCATTTGAACAGGTTGTCATTGACCAGAGGTTTTCCGCTCATCCAGGGAGGGCATCTATCTTTGCCGAGGTCAGACAGGACCCTCTCCAGGCCTTGTTAGGAGCCAGGGCCTCAGGGACTTGAGTACCTATCAAATCAAAGTCTGTGGTAGTAAGAGCAGGAGATAAGGGATATTGAGTTTCACTGGAGACTTCCCAGGTCCTTCCTGGATATGCTCCATGCATGCATGCTTGGGTCTGGGCAATGCCAGCTGGCAAGGATACGAGGCTCTTTCTGGGCATCTAGGACTCTGGAGGTGTCCTTTATCATTCCCAGTGACCTCTGACCTATCTCCTTTACTCTTGTCTACTTCCCTTCCATGATTTCTTGTTGTTCTCTCTGGTCTTCCCTGGCCTGTCCCTCATGGTGAGGGAGGAGAGGCGTCTGGCTGGATGGTCTTATAGGAATGGCATTCATGTCTATGTCATAGTTTCAGTGTCTCTCCTCTGTCTTGCTCTCTTTGGGACGGCCCAAGGCAGGCCCGTGCACTGGCAGCCTCTCCCTGCAAGAGAGTGGCAAGTGTTTGTTGTGTGAACATTGGTAGGAGTACTGGCCAGCCTTCGAGTCAGCAGCATCAGGGAGTCAGGAGAATGTGGGGAGAGTGTCTCAGAGCTGCTACAAGGCAAGATGGGAAGTTTCAGGTTCTGTCTTCATCTTGGTTCCTTTCAAATGTATTCCCATGTTGTAAGAGGACACTGCCTGCTCAGTGCCTATTCCGTTTCTCGGGGTCTTCCCTGGAAGTAGGGCTAAGCTGAGGTCACAGGGAGGCAGGGATGGGGGTGTGTGTGGCTTTCTAGCTTCTGAGCATCTGTAGTTTTGGAATCTAAGGATTCCAGAGTGGGGAGTGGGGAGCAGAGGGTGACTTGGGGAAAAGTGTAGGGCGTAGAAAGGGTGGAGAGATGAGGCCCCTTCTGTGTGCCAGGCAAACTTCATACACCCTTGGCAGAGGCACCAGTCCGGGTAAGGAGCTCTGAGATACCTTCTGGGAGGGGCCCGAGGCCTGGAGGAAGAGGAAGAGTTGTGGGGGTGGAGCAGAGGAAGGGCGCTACGAGTACAAGCTGGGCGGGGCAGATCTGTGTGGGATGGTGACCGTGGTGACAGGAGCTGGCATCATTAGAGCATCACAGGTACTGTGGAGCTCAGAGGAATCCTGTCTTCTCAGGAGCCCAGAGGCTGCAATCTAAGCATTTCACTACCGGGCCAAAGTCCTTCTTTGGTGACTCCCCGTGTAACCCCTCCATTTTCCCTTCTCTTCAGTTTCCTTCCTGTGGCAGTCCACCCTCTGTAGCCACACCCGGACAGTGGCGTGTGGCCATGCCACATTCGGTGTGGGACATCTCAGACGTGAAACATTGACATCACGAGGCTTGACGAGACGGTGTTCAGAGCCTCTGAGATGAGTCAGGGTGCTGTCGGTCCCTGGAGGCTACATCTTAGTTCAAGACGGGCTGTGAGGATAGGGAAACAGGCGGATGGGTGGGTGTTATGGGTACCATTTGGCCCAGAGTTGGGACATCTGACTTATTGTCTGGTTCTCTGCTGCTTAGCAGCTGTGTGATTTAGTCAGATGCTTGGTCTCTCTAGATTCATAATATTAGGCTACCCTGAACACTCATCTTTAATTTTTTTTCATACTTTGGTTCAATGAGGGCTCCTTAGCCAGTTGTCATTGCCCCCTACGCTGCCAGGTTCCTCAGGCTGCAGTGTAAACCAGGCCCTTAGCCAGGGAACCCTGGGAAGGGCGGGCATGCCCAGCTATGTAATGAGGGCAGACCTTAAGGGCTGGGGAGGCCGCAAGGCTAATTGCTCTTTCCTGTTCTCGGCCCACTTAGTCCAATTTGTAGTTATTTATTGTTGGCTATTGACGTGTTTGTGTCTGGCTTTCGGCTGAGCTGAGTTCTGCAAATGCAGGGGTGGGTGAGGGCTCAATTCCTTTGATGCCACACTTCCTCACATAGAATCTGGCACACAGTAGGTCTTGGTGCTAGCCATTTCCAAGTAAAAGATCATCTTGTACACAGAGTGTTTGTTCTGCATACTGGGACACAGGACTTATCACCAAGAATTGTGGGATATCTCGGAGTCACAGACCCTGAGTAGTCTGTGCAGGAGTCTGTGTGTGGACATAGGTGGTAAGGGATTGGCCCTGCTTTGCAGGATCCAGTTGTCTGCTTGCCTGGGATGAGTTGGATAAATCCCATGTCGACATAGGGTCCTTGTCCTGGAGTCTCATGAAGGACACAGCAACCAACTCCCAGAGGCCTGTATATAATGAGTCCTAAATACACTATTCCTTGTATTTTCCATCCAGTATCTGTGGGACCCTGATATCTTCCTGTCATAGCTGAAATCTTGATGATTGGCTGAGTGTGGTAGCTCGCTCCTTTAATCCCAGCACTCGGGAGGATCTCTGTGAGTTTGAGGCCAGCCAGGGCTACATAGCGAGTAACAGGCTAACTAAGGTAACATAGTAGCATCCTGTCTCAATAAATAGAGACAATTTAAAAGATCTGTGGTTGAGACATGGAGGGTGTCCTTGTAAGTTTCCTCAGGTGACTATAAGCCTCAGTGGATCTAGAATATAGAGAAACCGTACTTGGGGCAGAGCAGGGACAACTCAGAGGTTCCAGGCTCTTCTTTTTTTGCAGATAGAACCCAGCATGGAATATTTAGCTTTCCTGGGTCCAAGCTTTAGCTGCCCAGCCCTCCCTTGGGAAAACCAGCCTGTGGCCAGTTCTTCAGGTGCTGGGCTCATGCCAGAGGCCTCTTGGCATAGTTGTCAGGCCTGCCTCTGGGTGGAGAGGAGCAGGAAGAAGGATTGCACAAGGGGAAACTGGCAGAGGGCCCCTGCTTCCGCTTACTGTTGATGCCTTCGGGGGAGGGATGAGGGGCTGCAGGGCAGCTTAGGTCCCCAACAGCATCCTTTCATCTGCTTGCCAGTCGGGAGGAAATGACAGTCTGAGAAACAGTGTCCCCCAGGTCCACTCCGCATGCCGCCCACTATGCCCAGCTCACTTCCAGCCTGGAGGATGGCTCCTGCAGGCCTCAAACACATAGACGCAAACATTAAGAACTTGATCCTTTTTGCCTTCCCAGAGCCTCTGTGCTGGCCTTCAGCTTGTACCATCTCTTCCTACCTGCAGGAAGTCTTCTCTGAGACTCCCTTCCTCTGCTTTGCGGGAGGGCTCTCGATGCAGCCTTTGCTGCAGCAGGGGTGTTTCTTTGATCATGGTTCTGTAGCCGCGGGTACAGTGGGTGAGCAGTTGTGGGTTGGTATCGGTTTCTATGACTCTCTCAGGCGATGATCTATTCCTTCCCTCTATAAGGACCCCACTTCCCTCCTCCAAGCTCTCCTGGAATCTGGACGACTAGGGAAAGCATCAATCCATCTTTCCCTGCTCTTTGGTCATCCATTCAGAAAACGGTTTTGCGACTTCTTCCTTGGTGCAAGCCCTGTGTCAAGCCATGGGACAAGACAAGTCAGGCAGAACTTGTGCTTCGAGATGCAGCCTCTAACCCCAGGAGGGAGCATACTGCATAGCCCACAAGACCAAGACTTGCTGAGTTCTAGGATCCTTTTCTATTTAGCCTCAACTTCCAGCTGCCCCTGTCTGGCTGGTTCCAGTCTCCTTACTCTTCCCCGCCCCCTGCACTGCACACATCTGTTTAGGAGCTGTCCCTCTCCCCGGGGCTGCTTTTACAGAGGAACAAAGAGTCATTGGGAGGTGGACAGCTGACAAAAGAGACTGGGGGGAGTGGTGGGGCATGTTGGAGATGCTTATTTGTAACCCCAATCTCTTCTCCAAGCTCTAGGGACTGCCTTTATCTGGCCTGATAATAGACCGAAACCATGCTCTACTCCCGTGGAGAGATCTGTGCACCTGACAGGTGGCAGCAGCCTACAGTGACAATAGGCTCTGCTCCAGCTGTTGAGCTGGCCATATCTGGTAAAGAGCAGCCAGGTGGGGAGCCACCAGGCTCCAGGTAGCTCACACCCAGGCAATAGTCCTCAGTGCCCATGTAGGAGACGTGCAGAGATCTGGCACCTGAAGCCTCAACTCCAGTTCTTGGGTCTCTGTGTTCCCGACATTGACATGCCCAAGGAGCTTGATGGTCTGCCTTCAAGCATGTATGACACTTGCTTTACAGTGCCCTGCTGCTGCTAGGCATCTGTATGGCCTCCTTTTCATTTCCCAGTGTCTCCCTATTGACGTCTGTTGGGGTCCCCTAATACAGAGAAGTGTAGGAATCTCCATGGGATTCCTATGTATATAAAATGCCAGCCTGCACATGGCCAGCTCACTGTGTCAGGAAGGCGTCCTTCAGTATGTCCCACATTTCATATGCCAATGTTCAGGTATACCGCCATATCCAGGAAGACGCAGAGGTACTGCACCCCACTTTGAAGTTTGGGGGTTTCACCTAGATCTTCTGCCCATACCCCAGCACCCCTCATGTTTAGGGGCCCAGTCCCCCAGTTAACTTATGAGTTTCTGGAGGGAGTCAGGAGATAAGATATGAGCTTGGCTTGGCTTAGAGGAAGGAGAGGTGCCAAAGGGTCCTGGGATGATGCAGGCGAGAGGGTGTGGCCTATGGGTGCAACTGAGCTTCAGAAATGTCCTGCAAGACTGGGCATCGGGAATCTGATGACCTCAGCTCTCCTCTGATGCGCCTTCTTCGGTTGTGTTCAGAGAGGACAAACAGCACCTGGTAAGGCTGGAATCTAATGACTGTTTGCAGTGGGCTTCTTCTTCACGTGGTGTTTGTGTTGCAGGGCTATCTCTCTGCAGTCTGTATATACTCATGTAATAGTAGCCCAGGCTGGGCTTCCTACCCACCTACTGGCCCCAGGGCCCTGCAAACTGATGGTAACAGATGAGGAGAGGAAGGCCATGGCACACAGGAGCAACATGGTCCCACTCTGTCTCAGATCGATATCATGTGCTCAATCTCACAGGGAACAGCCCTAGAGACACCCACACTCCCTCACAGTCCTCACTGCCCAGGCCTGCATGTGACCTTCTGATTCCTGAGGGCCCTTACCTCCTCCTCTGTCTGTAGACGGCCCTTTCCAGGCTTAGGGAGCTGAAGACTGAGGTGGCCTGTGAGTGAGGCTCACAGGTTTTCCACATCCCTCTGACCATCTACAGGGTGGGTACTTTAGCCATTGGAGATGCCAGGGCACTGCATCTTAAACCATTTGCCCAAGGTTAGCCAACCTGGTAGATGGAATAATAGTAACCCCACTCCTCACCCCGTCCAGTGAGTTGGGGAGGCAAGCCCAGCTTATCTGGGTGGACCCAGGGTCATTTCTTGATCCCTTTAAATGCAGATGTGGTGGACGTCTGGCTCTCGAAGCTGGAGGAAGCTAAGGACTGTGTCTGGCAGGTACTTTGCAGGGTCACGAAAGAACCTGGCTAGCTGACATCCCGACTTTAGCCCATTGAGGTCCATCTCAGATTTCTGACTTTCAGGGCTGTAGAAATGAATACAATTTGTGTAAAATAATAAGTACATATAAAGCCATGAATCTCACGGTGATTTTTATAGCGGCATCAGGAAATGAGCGTCCCAGACCGTGTAACCGGCACAGGAAGAGACTGACCCCAGATTTGGTCAGACAAGCTCTGCCTAGCCATCTGTCTATTCTCTCTGCAGTCCACAGGGGATGGAGACGTGCCATGAGAGAAGAGGACAGGGAGTGGGCCACACCCTGGGGGAGAGCTCCCACTCCTCTGGGTCCCATCTTCTTGCCAGTCTCCTGCCATGGAGGTCAGGAGGCCTTGAAAACTGGCCACGGTCACCCATTTTGATTTCGCAGGAGTTTTAGTGGGAAGGGTAGGAGCTGGCCTTCAGGCTGCCGTGTGGAGAGCTGTGTCTTCTTTTGCTTGGTTTCTAAGCTATTTGTAATAGAGGTAGTGGAGGGAGGTATGTGGGAGCCTCCCCTTGGATTATGTGTGTGTGTGTGTTTGCATGTATATGTGTGTGTGTGCGCGTGTGCGTGCGTGTATACATGCATGTGTGTGTGTGTGTGCGCGTGCATGTGTGCATGTGTGTGTGTGTGTGTGTGTGTGAATCTCAGAGCAAGAGGGTGCCTGGTTGTGGGAGGACCTTAGGGCTCCTCTAGTGGCACAGGGATCTTCAGATCCTGGAGACCTCTTGGACGACGTGTCTAGTTAGCTCACATGTGAGAGTGCATATATATCTTTTGTCA
Organism: Grammomys surdaster; assembly: GCF_004785775.1. Classification (NCBI taxonomy): domain Eukaryota; kingdom Metazoa; phylum Chordata; class Mammalia; order Rodentia; family Muridae; genus Grammomys; species Grammomys surdaster. The sequence continues at coordinate 282,396 of NW_021605143.1, read as the reverse complement.
CGGCCTTCACACATGTGACCATGTGAGTATACCCACCCACACTCCTTGTGTGTGAAAAAGTACATGCCTGAGCGTGTGAACACCAGTTCCCACACCCCCTTGGGAACATGTACCTCGAATGCCTGTGTGTATGGATGTGTATGTGTTCTCTCTCCTGTGTGAACAGGAGCGTGGGAGCCTAGCTCGTCCCCTGGATGTATGCCTGCTCATGTTCCCTCAGGGGTAGACACTTCTCTGCATCTGCTACAGCACACCCCTTCATGTGAACATGCAAGTGTCTGTTGATACCCTGTGTGGGAGTGTGTGTGACCATTTGTGCACATGGACGTAAAACATGTGTTTGGGTGTGTAGAAGAGATACAAGTGTGTCTTTATGCCCCTGAGTGGACGTGAGGGTGGGAGTTGTCTCCACTCACACTTCTGCTTGTGAGTACTTGAGTGAGTGTGCACTTCTCTTTTCGTGTGCCTGTGTGTATTTGTGTGTGTAGGCTCCCTGGACCCAGGGCTGTCCCCTCCCCCACACAGCATTGCCTCACCCCGTGACACAGCCGCTAATGACTATTTGCTATTGTCTGTACATGGTGGCATCATCTGCTCTAATGACAGTCTCCCTGCCTAATGACCTAGCTCCTGCCCCATTATTTGGCAGCCATAGGGCCACTGGCCTGGTGGCTAGAGATATGTTGACGAGTTCCACACATTTCCTGCTGGGTGTCTGTGGGGGTGGGGGGAGCACTGATTCCACCCCCTCCCACAGCCCTTAGGGTGCACGTGTGGGCCAGGATTTCAGCTGGCAAGTAGCATTCCTAGGCAGAGAGCCCCGGGTGTGGGCTCTGCCTTCTTTCTGGGCAGGGCTGGGTGTCTGCTGCTGAGCTGACGATATTCTTCATTGCCCCTCCTGTCAAGGTGCCCTGGACCCTAGCAGGCAATCTGATCTCCCTTAGTCACCATAGACAGAGCCTGGTAACATGAGCTGAGATGTCCCTTCTGAGCAGAGTGTCTGAGCCCAAGACACTCTGGTCTGGGGCAGCCTCTGAATAACAAGGGAATGTGGAACTGCCATGGAGTTCTTGAGGCCTTAGGTGAGTTCCCTTGTAAGAAGGCCACCAACCCTTCTCATCTTATCTCTGTCATGACTGAAATTATGTTAAAATGGCCTCTGGATTCTGAAGGAGGAAGCAGGAGGGTTCCTCTTCTTGCTTGCTGCCCCTTCAGTGAACTTATAGCCTCTTCTTGTTGCTGCCCCTTCAGTGAACTTACAGCCTCCTCTTGTTTGAAATCTCAAGGCTTGGATCTGATTCCATCTTCCTCATATCCCTTCCTACAGGTTTGCCTCCTCACTTGAAGTTTACTCGGATGGGCAGAGGAGCCCAGGACCATGCTTTGCTCACAGAGAGTCACTAAAAGTTTTCCCAGTTCGGGAGATGTACGCCTGGCTGTAGATGTGGGTCTGGACCTGAGTGGCACACTCATCTTACATTTTTACAAAGCCTCCTTAGGTCTTGACCCACTGTGAAGGGGCTCTGGTGCTCTAGCTACTGGGAGGAGGGAGACTCTGTGTTGAGAGGCTGGCACAGAGGGACAGTCAGGGTGGCTTTCTCTCTGCATCCTCATCTGTGGCCTTGTCTCTCCACGTACAAGACCTTATAAGTAAGGGAGGGAGGAAGGAGCAGATGTGATGTGCTGGTTCTTTCACCTGATGACTCGGTGTCCCCATCCTGGGGGGAGCACTCAACTCCCTGTCCTGGTGGGAGCACTCACTCCCTTGAGCTGAACCTTGCTTACATTACCTGCAACAGGATTTCCCAGATGTTTGTTTGTGACTCACTAGAGGGTCACGAGGATGGAGAGCTGATAATGCATCACAAAGGAGTTTCATGGCAACACGTTTGTGCTGACCTCTATGTAAAGTATATTCTGTACTGAGGGCTGACACAAAATAACCTATGACAGAGAATCTGCCATTTGAGGGCAGGACCAGGACAGTGGGGGCTTCCCTCCAGACTCTCTGGAAGCCTGTACTCTGTATTCTGTCCTGGTTTGGTACCTCCAGCAGAGGCTCACCCCTTCTTACCCCAGCTCTCAGAAGTCCATTCTCTCGACATTTTTCTGGAGAAGGTCTGGTTTGGCGTCAAGGAGTAGCTAGAATGTACTAGGCAGGCAGAGTATAAAGGCATACCTACCCCATAGACCATTGCTCCTTCTCCTTCACTCCCTTAGCCAACCTAGCTCATGGCTGGGGCGAGGGCATCAGAAAATACTTTCCATAAAAGCAGACCAGTGGGCTCAATGGTAAGAGGAGGTTCTAGCAGACCTCACCCCCAGCCCGCCACTGGCCCCCAATAAGATACATGCTCAGGGTAAGCTGGAGAGTTGGGGAAAGGACTTGGTTTCGGGGATTTGGTGTCTTCCCATAAATACCTCCCACACGTGTCCGATTGGTGAGGTGTGAACGCTGTGTGGTATATGTGTGAGTATACAGACTTACGTGCATGCACACAGAGGCGAGAGAGACTTGAGTGTCCTATTCTTATTTTCCACCTTACTCCTTTGAGGCTCACTCCCTCGAGGGAGGGTCTCTCACTGAACCTGGAGTGAGGCTGGCAGCCAGCAAACCCCAGGGACCCTCCTGTCCACCTCCAACAGTGCTGGGTTACAGGAGCATGTAGCCACAGCCAGGGTTTTGCATGGGTGCTTGGGGTTTGAACTCACATCCTCATGCTTACACGGCAAGCACTCTTACCCAGGAAACCAACTCCCCAGGCTCATTGATCTGCTTTATATAAGAAGCGTTTCCTGATGCCAAACTCCCTGTAAACCACATTGGCTAAGGGCTTGGGGTTGCAGGAGCAGGAGCATAGTCCCTGGCCCAGGTGCAGGGAGATGAGGCAGGTGTGCTGGGAGGGGGGCACCTTTGCTCTCCACCTGCCCCCCCCCACTCCCTACGACTCAGGCAACATAGACAAATGTGTCTTTCTCAGCTCCATGCATGGCTACCTACTCCCTCACAGGGCTCCGATGACTGTAAAATAAAGACGCAGAGGGGCCAAGTTCACACAGACAGGAAGTGCTAGGACCAAGGTTCCTTTCCAGGTCAGTCTCTCCCCATAGCCTCCTGTGGCCTTGTGGGGAACCCGCTGGATTCTGGTGAAGATGTAGTACCTGCAGACAGTTGGTTTCCGGGGCTCAGAAGAGTGGACCTGGTCTCGGAAGGGTTTGCAGGACAGCGACGGGCGCTGCTTTCCTTTGAAGAGAAACTGACCTTTCCCAGGCACTCCAGAGAGTTTCCTGCCCCCATACGACCTTATCTGGGGCCTCCCCAAGAGTCCAAGCAGGAGATGTGTGGAAAAGCTACTTACTGAGGGGAGTTTCGTCAGGGAGATTGCTTGATTATCACGAGGAAAAAAATTGCAGCAAGAGAGATGTGGCTTCGATTCCAGAGTGTTCCCTGGCACTCCTTAAGGGCAGGGACTAATCCTCTAGCAAAATGGACTTAATTAACTCTCACTCAAGACTCCCGTAGCCAGCAGAGCTGAGATCCATGAGAACATTCGCAAAGTAACACACAAGTAAGATGACTGATGACTGAGCACACAGTAAACTTTGCATCTATGCGCAGAGGGGACGCGGAGTAAGCCATGGTTAGAGCTGGGTGGGGTCTGCCGAGGAAAGCTTCCCGAAAGGGCAGCGTGGGGTAAGCTGGGAAAGACCGGGCTGTCTCTGTGGTGGGTGGTGGGAAGCAATTGGCAACTGGCTTCTCAACAGCGTCATTGTGGAACCCTCCAGTCCTGAAGGACCCCACACCCAAGACCCGACTCAGTGACTGGCTACTCTGGGAATTTATCCTGCCTCCCGGGTGGGGACTGTCCAGCAACAATCCTGCCCAGCCCTCTTGGTGACATGAAAATGTGGTATGGCTTTAAGCCAGGTCCTCCTCTCTGGAAAATGTGGGAAATGGATCACCTAAGTGTCTTCTCCATGGGACTTGAGGAGAAAAGAGGGGCAGTGGCTTCCTGTGGCGAAACCAAGAGAGTCTGAGAGGAGCTCAGAGATAGTTCGAGAGTCAGTTGCCTGTCTCCTCAGAGTCAGAGCCCCCAATGGCCTTCCTCTAGACTTGACTGCTTCTGGGCTGCAGCCTGGGCATTTACACATTTGAATGGAGATTTCAAGTGGGGGCAAAGGATGGGAAAGAGGGAGAGGGGGTCCCTTGGGTAGCAGGATGAGGCAGGGCTGAGGAGCTGAAAGGTTCCAGGCTTGGCTGGGGCTCTCTGGTGGAAAAGGCTCTGGGAAGCATTTGTGTATGATAGCTCTCAGGACCCGGGCACACAAACCAAGATGTGGATGTTGTCCCTGGTGGTCCAGCTCCTGATGTTTCTGGGTAGATCACTTGTCCTGTGACCTGAAAGCTGCAGTCTGTCTTACCAAGGATCAGTGGAGAAGGTCCTTGATTCCAGTGACTCAGTTGTACCTGGGCTGGACTTGACTTCCAATTTGTCCTACCTCTAGGGGTGTGCTGGTACTGGGACAGAGGCATCTATTTGGGGATTTATAGTCACTTTATAACTGGTGTTTAGGTGTGTACCTACAACAACCTCAGAAATGACAGCATTTGGCGACCATCTCCTGCCCAGAAAACTCTTAATGCAGGGCAACTGTCCAGAGTCCCCGGGGAGACACAGTAGGGAGAATATCACCTGGAAGTGGAGTGACCTGCCTTCCTCCCATCCTTGATCTCCAGGGAGAGGACTATGAGAAAAGAGGCTGTGCCCAGAGTCAGGGGTCTGAGGAGGAACAGAGATGGTGGGTCACAGGTGATGGCCAGAGGTCACACGTGGTCAGAGGTCAGAGGTCACACGTGGTCAGAGGTCATACATACATGGAGGCCAGAGAGCCGCTGCATCTGAGTCTTGTAGGATGGTTTTGCTGTTGGCCCTCAGCAGCTTTCCCGCCTTCTCGTCCTCGGCCCTGTGCCCAGGCTCAGTTGTCAGCACCTGCTCCCCCGGGCCAGCGCCTGGCAGATGTAACCATGAGCTCATGGGGCGGGGTAAGTTGGCAGGTCCCTGATCTCCCTGGAGCTGTGGCAGGTGCATGTCACAGCCCTGGGCCCGGCGCCTTAGTAATCTCTCTTCTGGCCCTCTCCCCTGTAAGGAGGCAACTCTTCCAACTAGCTGGCTAAACCTCTGCCACCTCAGACTCCAGATAGATGGTGGGAGGCCTTAAGATTAAACTAGAGAAAGGATTTCCCACTGGACAGATGGGATGGGTGGGGGGTAAGGGGCAGGGCCATTAACATCAGGAGCAGACCTCAGGGCTCCTGCATATCCATTCCCTCCTTCAGTTCACCTTCTGTGGTGAAGGAGACAGGAAAGCAAGAGGCCAAATAGGCAGGAGAGAGAAGGACTACATTTGCCTTCCAGGAGGTGGAAGCAGCCTTATGGAGTGGGTGGATTGTTTCTGTCGGGCGCCTCTTGAGTCTGAAAGGAAAAGCGGCAAGATGGACCAAGGCAAGACAGCAAGACTGACTTCCCAGGTGGCAGTGTCAGGTGGAGGCTGTTTCAAAGGCTAGGCTTAGATGAGATGAATGACCCAAGATGGGTTTTGTTGGAGTTCCGAGTAGCAGTCTCTCTGTGTGTCTGCATACACATACGTGTCCACTGTGTTCTACCCTGATGGGTCTGAGCACACAGCATCTGGGCTGTTGAGCTGCAGGCCCTCGGGACAGTTGCCCTTTGCGGATGGTTTGGGATCTATTTAAACGGTGTCACACAGTTTTGATTGGGGACTAACTTAATCTTCAAATACCCTCCAGTTTGCAGACCGCTTGCTTCTTTTCTCCATCCTTCTAGGGATTTTTGTCCAAGAACCCTCTCTTCTTCCTGGGGATGACCAGGTATCACAGACATTAGGTAGTGGGTTCCATTTCCTCCCTGTGAGCCCACATCCTGTTTGGACTTCTTACCTTCATGTTCCGGCAGCTGCAGGCTGGAACTCTGTAGTGAGTTCATGCATGTTGGTAAGATGGTGAGAAAGGGTGTTGGGGGCACTGCCATGTGTGCCTGGGCTCAACCCTCAGCTTCCGTTTAAATGCTATATTAGCCGGTGGCCCTTGCCAACCGGTGCTATCCTATCCCTTGCCATGTTAAAGCATCTGCTTTCAGAGTCTTCATTTCTTAGCTCAGTGGCTGTCAGGGTCAGATGGGACCTCAGAGGCCACCCAGGCTTATTTAGTCTTTATATATAGACAAGGCATCAAAAGAGGGAAGGGGTTCATCTAATGTCATACAACACGTTGGGGGCACACACGGAGTGAGTCCATTCCACAGCTTCTCCTGCTGTGTCCCAATGTCTCCCTAGTTTGGACAAGCCCCTCACCACCTCCCTTTCTGTCCTTCTCCATATCCTTCTCACTCTTCCTGTACTGACCATGCAGACCCATCTGTTTCTCAAGGCCTGGTTGCCTTAGTCAACTCTGGAACTTTTCTCCCTGGGTCCATTAGCAGCACGGGTTGTTAATTCCCCTTCCCTAATTGCCTGGAACATAAATGTGCTCACTAATGACCCGAGTTCTAACTGGGCTCATTTGTTTCCCAGCTGTGTGACCTTGGGCTAGTTACTTAACGTTCTTAACCCTCTGGTTTCTTATCTGTAAAATGGGGCACTCAGTTCATTCGGAGCACAGAGGAGACTTGGGAAACTCCAGGGTGAAACTCAAGATGTGGCGGGTGTGGGTGGAAGACATCGGTGGCTACTTCCGTTGTGGTTTAAGGGGAGCCTCACTGGGAAGGGCTATGTTATTGGTAGTGGGGAGCCCGTGAGGCTTTTCTGAAAGGGAAGTGACAAGCCCATTCCCGGGGCTTAGAGTGGCCAAGAGGTGAGAAGAAAGGGCAAGTGTGTGGGCACTGGCAGATCTCCGTTTGGGTTCTTGCCCCCCACCCCCCCACCCCTGGGGACAAGTGGAGCTAGATATCTGCCTACTCCACACCCTCAAGGGTTAAATGGCTTAGCTTAGAGGCTGGACAGGGGCCACCATTCTCACTACTGTGGCTGTCATCTCCACTGTGTGTGTGTCTGTCTGAGTGGTGGCCTGGCCTGTGTACCTGAGTCTTCCTGGTGCTGGGTGTTGCTCCTCATTTCCTAACCTGGAAGCTTCCCAAGGGCAGGGCTCACAGTATCATCTTCTTGCTCTTGCTACTGTTGAGAAGAGATGATGTCATTCCTCGGAGCCTCTGGGTTGCTCTGCGGAAGCCCCAAGGATTTTGGCAGGTTGTGGGGGAGTCATAGGCCCTCAGGTGTACCCACAGACTTTGTACTATCCAAGTGATTTCAGGGCCTGGTGGGGATTCAGAGTGTGACTATTCTTCTTAGGGGTTATCTAGCCAGAAGTCCCTGGTACGGTCTTTAGGCCCCCAGTCTGTGATGGTTCTGTTGAGGCTTGTGAACCTCATAGCAAAGGCAGGCCTAGTACGAGAGAGAGAGAGAGAGAGAGAGAGAGAGAGAGAGAGAGAGAGAGAGAGAGAGAGAGATCATTGGAGGGTTGTGTAGTGGCTCCAGTTGCCTACCCCAGCTGCCCTCTGGGCAAGAGGAGCCAGAATCACAACATGATGAAATTACTGGTATTTGATAATCATTGCTAACATCTATCAACACCTCTGAGGTGTTGAGTGTCTCGTGAGGTGCTAAAGATACTAATTTGGCAGAGATACCCTGAATCCTCACAGCAGGGGCATTGCAGAGTAGGAGAAATTCAGATAAATATTCAGGTGTGGTCTGCTCCAGGAAGGGCTTTGGGGGAGGAGGGGGCTGTAGGCTCTTCGGTGCACACCCAATCCACTCACAATGGTAGGGTGTGGTCGTACAGGGGAGACACCAGCACAGTCAGAGACCTGAGAACAGTCCTGTGATCTGGGAGCAGGTAGGGCCTCTTGCCGTCTGCAGATAAAGCCATAAAGATGTAGAAACAGGCAGAAGTGGGGGGAAGTGGGTTGCCGTGGGAGGGATCTTTGAGTGGGATATGGCGTGGGGTGGAGGTTTTGGTGCCAGGACTCTGGTACAGGGGGAGACTGAGAGCTAAATGCTCACCATGGCTCCCTCAGCAACTCCTTTATAGGCCTTGAAGGCTGGTTCACCTCACAGTGCTGCCTCTCCTGACCTCTGGGAGTACTTGGGTGCTGGAGGGACAGGAAATTCTGGGAATGAAGCCATGACAAGCAGCCTGTCCCAGAGGTCTCTCTTCTCCATGCCAGGAGGTCTCTCAGACCCTCCTAGGGCCCCAGGGCAGAAAAGACAAGGAAGCCAATATTTCTGGTTAGGTATAAATGACAGCCCTCACCTACATGGTGGCAACGTAGGCCCACAGCCTCCACTTTGTTGTTCAGTTTTGGTTCCATGCACAGCAGGGCAGGAGCGGTCTAGGCAACAACGACTTCTGGCTCTGTTTCCAGGTCCTTACTATCTTTATACTCAGAGGAGACCTCTGGGGGGTGTTGATTCAAGGGTATGGGGGGGCACTCACCCTCCAGTACTGCTCAGCTGCCTCTGTCTGCACTCTGAGATGCATTTGCCTGCTACTCAGGACTTGCTGGAAGTAGTGTTAGGCTACTAGCTAGCCTATGCCTAAGTGCTGAGGTAGTGTGCACTTCTGGGTTGGAACAGCCTAGCCAGCAGAGGTCAGTGGAGAGAGCCAGCCCTGGGATGGAGATATATATGAGAGAGAGAGAGAGAGGTTGTCATACCTTCATACCTTGTCCATGCACTGGGGTCCCTGCTTCTAGAGTTCTGGCTCTAGCAGGCTCAGTTACAAGGCTCCCTGCACTTTCTGTGAGGTGGTGAACTCTTCTTGCCTTCAGGGCCCTCTGATCCAGGCACAATCGGAAAGAAAGGAGGGACCAAGGAGACATAGCCCAAGCTCTGTCTGTCTGTCCTGACCCAGGCCTGGGCTGGCAGGACAAGGAGCCATGGCTGGTGATACGTGCCTACATGACGGCCATGTTGTACCCTTCCCATGTCTTCCTGCTCTGCTCTGTCCCTGTCTGGTCCCTCCTCTCTTCCTCATCCCTCCCAGCCCACTCCTCTCCTGCTTCATCCTCCCCATCCTCCTTGCCCAGTGCCCCCTCCCCTCCCTTTCTCTTTCCCACCTCCTTCAGTGCTCTTCAGTTCGCCCACCTCCCCCTGGGGTTCAGTCTCCCTGAGTTCAAGCTGCCTGCCTGGGTAGGAGATTATCCCACATCCTACATGAATCTAGCCACCAGTATGTCCCTCTCCTGCCACCTCAGGGAAAGCTGGGTCCTAATCTGCAGCCCAGTGGTGCCACCTGCTGCCCACCTGGCAGGTGGTAGGGTCGTGTGTGTGTGTGTGTGTGTGTGTGTGTGTGTGTGTGTGTGTGTGTGTTGTGTGTGAGATTGTTCCTCAGGTCTCCTTTATCCTTCCTGTTGCAGAGTCCAGGTTCGAGGCAGAGAACTTAACAGTGACTCCTAGAGGTGAGGCTGGGGATTGCAGCTTCTGGCCAGCGGCAGCCCCTGTCTGTTCGTAGTCTCACCCCAGGTTTCTGTGTGAACACTTGGGTATGCACTTGTCTGCAGTGGGTGTGTTCATGTACTCATGCGTGTGTGTGCATGCATGTGGGTGCGTGTGCATGCGTGTGCGTGTCCGTGTCTCACAGCAGCCTGGGGATTTGGGACACAGGAGCAACATGGAGACACATAGGTGCCTGAGAACTGAGGATAGCTAGGGCTTGTATAGGGTCCATATACCTGTGAGGGCCTGGTTGTTTGCCTGAGTTAGGCAGATGTGCACACCTGTGTTTTCACACGCTCGTGGAGATAAACCTAGGAAGAATCTTTGTTGCCCTATGAACTCTGTGAGCTGTGCTGAGGAAAGCAGTCTGTGCCCTGTGGTTCTGGGGCATGGCAGCTGAGATGGTAAGTGCTTAGATATTTGTGAGCTTTTAAAGAAATACCAGATCAACCTAGGACACTATGAGTCCCCAGTTACTTAAGTCTGACTCAGTGGCCACTTGAAACCACAGGAATGAGAAAGAGGTTAACTTGCCCCACGCCTTACCCACCCACCCACCCACCCACTCCATCAGGGCTGGGGCCAAGGAGAGCAAGGACAGCTCCCTGTGAAGCTCCTTCCGTGTACAGCCTGTGCTGTCAGACTGACTGTGGACCGTGCTAGCCCCACCCAATTGGCTGAGCTGGGGCTGGAAGGATCTTATCATGATGTCAGATGTCCCTCTAAGAGCAGCCACGCCTGGCTCCTTCAGGAGAGCTGGGTGGGCTTCCTCTTTGGTTCTCACTTTCCTCCTTTATAAAAAGTGGAAGATGTTTTTACCTCCCCAGGGTCATTGTACCCGTGGCCACGTGGAGGTGCACAGGAAGTGCTAGGGAAGTGATATGGCGGTACACAGAAAGTGCTAAGGAAGTGATAAGTGAGTCTGTTTTGAGAGGTGACAGCTGCCACAAGCCCTTTCTACAGCATCCCCTGGACGAGATGTGAGTCACTTGTGGCTGGGTAGCCAGAACACTCAGGTTTCCATTCTGGAAGCATGAGTCAGCCCAGGTTGGGGAGGCGGGAGGTCACCGTGGGGTCAGATGCTGGACCCAGGCGGGAACAAGCACACACTGCCATTTTATCGTGACACCCATTGCCAGTTCCTGGATCTCTGAGTACTCAGTGTGTGTTCAGGGGCTCTGGGATGTGCACATGCCTCTTAGACAGAACAGCTGGGAGAAGGCCTTACAAGCCTGAAGAGATCACTGTGTCAGCTGCTGTCCCATCTGGTTCAGCCTGAAGAGCTTCTCACTGAGTTCCAGAGCTCAGCCTGGGCACAGCCTTGCCTGACAGCTTAGTGTTTCATGCTTTGTCGAGGTCTAGCCTGTCCCATCAGGGTCCAGATTCATAACTCCCCAGGGTTGGGTGAACATTTGTAGGGAGTGAATTCCTAGGAGTTAACCCTTTGTCTAACTGCCAACCTCTCTGACAGGGACCCACCCAGCTGCAGCAAACGATGCCTATTCAGTACAACGGACAGTGCCTGAGGGCGGGCTGTTGACCCCATCTTTGTGCCTAGCGACGGCCACCATTTCAGCTGCTATTTTGTGTCTCTTTAGTGCCTGGCTTCTCATCCTGGGAGCTAGCATTCATATGGGGCCAAGAGCTCGTGAGGTCTTCCGATGTCACCTGACCTTGTCCTTTTGGAGGAGCATGTACTAAAGGATCAATGCCTTGGAGAGGCTGTGCAGGCTGAGGAAGGGAGGAAGACGTAAGATGCTTGTCACCTCTCTTTGCCTTCCAGGCATGCAGACAAAGGCTCTGAGCAAACACCCACACAGGAACATACAAGCAGGGAGTGGTGGCTCATACCTATGGTCCTGAGCTGAGGCAGGAGGATTGTAAGTTCCAGGTCAGCTTGGGTTATATGGTAAGACTCTGTCTCCAAAACAGAAGAAAGCAAAAAAGAGCAGAGCAGAGAAGAACGAAACCATCGGACAAACAAGACGTGAGAGTGATCGGTTCCTGTAATCGCAGCCCTAGACAGGCTGAGGCAGCAGCCGGCATAGGCTACACACAGAGTCGGAGGCTGATCTGGTCTCACTCTAAAAATAAAACAGAAATGAACAGAAACAAACAGGAGCTGTACAAACCTCCTCTTTCTCCAACAAAACAAAAGACACATAAACCCACATAAACTCTGCATCTGTTGGGCATCCTCTATGGCTCGGCCCTTGACAGGCGCTAGGAGGTAGTGGACTCACGGTGGGGCATGAAGCTCAAGTTACCCAGACCTATGAGCAGCGGCTCTCAGACACGCAGGGAAGAGACACATCGACAGGCATTTAGTTCTTTTCCATCCTCGTTGGTTTGTTTGAGAGGAAGAGGCTCGCTATGTAACCCAGGCTGGCCTTGAACTCTTTCTGTCCTGGCCTTCTGGGTGCTGAGATTATGAGATAATGAGATATACCACTAGCCCAGGGCGTTTTTTCTCTTCTCTTCTCTTCTCTTCTCTTCTCTTCTCTTCTCTTCTCTTCTCTTCTCTTCTCTTCTCTTCTCTTTTCTTTTCTTGACTTTTGTAAAACTATCCCAGGGAAAAATCAAGCCTGTTAAACTTTGCAAACTGTGGACCAGCAGCTTGGCTGGCTGGGGAGGGGGTCCTCCACTTCGCTAACCCTTGGTGTCCAGCTGTATTTGATCCCTGCCTGCTCTTGTTTGGACAGTAACATTTGGAACATGGCTGATCGGTCCAAAGACAATGAGGAATGGAGACTTTAATCAACGAATATGTACTTATTATTATCAACCTGATGTGGCCACGCCAGTGGGCAAAGGCTCCGCTTCCTGTTTTCCATCTCCTCCCAACCCTTCACCTTCTCTGAGCCTCTGGGCCTGAGGGAAAGTCTTGGCCATGGTAGGGTGTGGTAAGAACCAGCTTGTGTCTCCTCCTTTGGGCCCCAGAGGCCACCAGCTTCTTGAGTGTTTAAAGCTGAAATTCCTCTCTTAAGCCTGACTGTGGCCTTGGTCTGGCCCTTCTCAGCCAAGCCTTGGGTCTGAATCTCTGGACACAGAGGTGTGTACCCAGCCCATGCCTGGCACCCTGTCCCTGACAGTCAGGGTGAACAGGTTTGGCTGCCTGAGTTGGCTGTAGCCTTTGCTTTTGGTGAGATAAATGAAGTCTGAGCTTTTGGTGGCAGCTGATGAAAACGTTTTGAAGCCCGTCTTTGGAGTCCTTTGTAACGTGTGGAGAAGTTGGGACCTGATGGTCCCTGCTCCCAAGTACTCCATGTGCACTTCTGGTGAGCAGACATTCTCTTAGCTAACTACAGCACAGCCATTAGATTCAGGAATTTAATATCAATGTGTTACTGCCACCTCATTGTCAGACCTCAGTCAAGTTTTTCCAGTTGGCCCAACAATGCCTTGCACACAGCAGGAGGAACTAGATACAGTCATATGTTACTGCATTTGGCTGTCCATTCTCGTCTGCCTCTCCTCCCCTCTCCTCCCCTTCCCTCCTCTCCTTTCCCCTCTTCTTCCTACCCTTCCTGTACCCTTACCTCTTTTCTCCTGCCCTCACCTCACCTCACCTCTCCTGTCCTGTCCTTTCCCGTCCTCTCCTCCCTTTCCCTTCCTTCTCCTCCCCTCCTCTCCTCTCCTCCCCTCCCCTCCCCTCCATTCCCCTCTCCTCATCTCTTCTTTCCTCTCCTCTCTCCTCTCATCACCTCCCCTTCCTCCTTCCACTTCCTCACTTCCTCTTCCCACCACTCTGCTGGGGACCAAACTTGGGAGGGGCTTGTCTATATAAGCCCTTTCTTCTCCCTAACCTCCATCCTTCCTCCCTTTCCTCTGCCTTCCTTTATTTCTTTTTGGTTCTGGGATTGAACCAAGGGCCGTATGCACACTAGACAAGTGCTCTTTGAGTAGCCTGCACTTCTAACTCACAGTTACTGGGTCTTGTTAGAAATTTTTTAATCAGGGAAGGTTTCTCCATCTTGACAGTAGTGACTTTGACGCTTCCTTAAGGATTGTAGAAGGCTCCCCAGTCTGGGTTTGTCTGATATTTCCTCCTGATTATATTCTACTCATGGGTTTTGGGTAGAAAACCAGAGTCAGTGCTATGCTCTTCCTACATTGGTCTGGTAGGCAGTAAGTGAGTCCAGTTTGTTCAATTACTGGAGATGTTAACCTTTGTCCCTTGGTTAAGACAGTGTCTGCCAGGTGTCTCCATGGTAAATTACTTTTTTCTTCTATGTAATTAGAAAATGTGGAGAGAGGCTCTGTGTCTATGTAAACACCCCGATCCTCATCAAACTTCCTCTCTCCAGTCTCAGCGTCATTGATATTTCTTGGCTTAATGAATGGTAGTAGCCAAGTCTATTACTCCTGTGACAGTTACTGGTAGGCATCTTCTGTACGGAAAAACTCCTGTGTGTGCTTATTCGATTCTTTACACCATGTGACTGACAGGATTCTTACTTTACATGCTAGCTGCTGCACTTGTTATTTTGATGTTTGTGTCCTCTCAGCACTGAGAACAGGGTGCCTTCAGGCTGGCTTTAAGTATTTCCTAACTCTCTGAAACAAGGTGTTTCTGCACCAGTCTTGGAAAACCATTTCTCCACAGAGTGGGTGGTGTATTTCGATGCTGTCGTGATTTGCTTTCTGTTGCTGTGAGAAATGGCATGTCAAAAAGCAACCCGGGGAGGAAAGGGTTTATTTCGCTTGTACTTCCACATCATGGTGCGTCATGAAGAGAAGTTGGGTCAGGAACCTGGAGGCGGGAACCGAAGCAGAGGCCACAGAATAACACTGCCCACCGGCTTGCTTTTCGTGACTAGCTCAGCCTTCTTTCTTGTACAATCCAGGGCCAGCAAGAGGTAGCACTGGTCACAATGGGTTCAGCTCTCTTACATCGATCACCAATCAAGAAGATATCCCACGGACTTGCCTATAGGCCAATCTGATGGAGGGATCCTCTAAGTTGAGACTCCCTCTTCCCAGATGAACCCTATTTGTGTCAAGGTAGCAAAATGTAACCAGCAGAGGTGCCAAGATGCAGACACTGGCTGTGCTGGTTGCCTTTGAGGTTTTGCTGATGGATCCTTGATTTGGGAAAAAGGATACTTGCTTCAAGCTTTACCATTTCAAAGAAGTGGTTCTAAAACTTCTTCAGTTGAAAAGCAGTATGGGAATAATAGGAATTTTAATGGAAGAATATGAATCATGGTTATCTTTTAGTGCTCCCAGGGGACTTGTTCCAGAAGTTCCCCTCCCCGACCCCGGACACCGATATCCAGGATGATCATCCTTTACACAGAATGTTGGTCAATGAATTGTTACATAGAATGTTGGTCAATGAATT
>NW_021605143.1:259523-267529 GCF_004785775.1 Grammomys surdaster | reverse complement strand
GTTGGTCAGTGAATTGTTACATAGAATGTTGGTCAGTGAATTGTTACTTTCTTGATGTTGAAAATATTTTGCTCAGGGCAGTGACTTCTAGTTGTCTGAGACTTAAGGGCATGAAGTCCTACAGAGTGAAGACTTTAGGCCAGGGTCATGGTGAAGTTTCTGAAGTTCATTGCTGGGACTGTGACAGCAGGAAGCCAGGTGGGAGGTGTGCACACCCTGGGTGGACTCACTGAGGATACTAAGTCGCAGCTGTGCTTTCCTGGGTGGATATTAGGGATACTGTGGATACTGAGTTGCTATGTAGCTGTGGCATCTGTGACAGTAGGGAAGCTATAAAGCTGACCACTGGAGAACAGCATGGAAATGGCTCGAGGGACCAGTGTCTTGGATGAGCACAGCCGGAGGGCCACCTCCTCCTTCTTATACTTCTCATACTCTTCTCTCTTACGATTCTCCAAGAAACTCAGTAACTTCCCAGGCACATATCTAGAAGACCCACACAGAGCCAGGCACAGTAGCTCATGACCGCAGTCCTAGCACCTAGTTGGAGATGATGGTAAGAAGGATTATTAATTGTCTTAGTAAGAATTTCATTGTGCCGGGTGGTGGTGGCGCACGCCTTTAATCCCAGCACTTTGGAGGCAGAGGCAGGTGGATTTCTGAGTTTGAGGCCAGACTGGTCTACAGAGTGAGTTCCAGGACAGCCAAGGCTACACAGAGAAATCCTGTCTCGAAAAACCAAAAAAAAAAAAAAGTTTCATTGCTGTGAACAGACACCAGGACCACGGCAATTCTTACAAAAGATGACATTTAATTGGGACTGGCTTATAGTTTCAGAGTTCAGTCCATTATCATCATGGCAGGAAGCGTGGTAGTGTCCTTCAGTCTCCAGCCACAGTATTGGAACCCACTTCCATCTGACTGGGCCTCCTACAGCTCTCTCTTCAAGGCTGGTCATTTGCTAGAATGCCTCACAGAAGTCAGAGGACCACTTACTTCACTTCTGTTTAGCAGCTTATTAAAAAGATTTAAAAGACAGTTTGGGGTTGTAACTCAGAATTGGGTGTCTGTTTAACTTGTGCAAGGCTCTGGATTCAACCTCTAGTCTCTGTGTTTGAGAAGTTGGTGGTTTTGGGGTATGTGTAATCATCCTGGCATGTACGTCTTCACCAACCTGGAAGTCCCTCATCCCCTAACTTAGGGACTTAAGGGTACTTTGCCTCTATCCCAACTTGCTTCTCTGGAGCTCGGGGGCCAATAGGGCAGAAAACTCCATGCTTCCAAACTTGGTGTGGTCTTTCTCGTGACTGAGGTCCTGGGCCATCCTGCAGCTTACTGGCGTGACCTCAGAGCTGAAGATGCTCCCATAACTGTTCCAGAAACTCTGAGGGACTAAGAACTGTTGGAAACTCAAATGTTAGAAGAAAAGTTGCTATAGCATCCCTTCAGTCCAGAAAACTATATGAGGACTGGAGCTTTGTCAGGAACTAGGGGCAGAGACCAAGCATGCTGTATTCCCTCTCCTGTCCCAGATGCTCACAGCAAAGCACAGTGTCCCCCAGTCTGTTCCTCAAGCATGGTTGTGTGTGTCATGTTGTGCCACTTTTTAATAGAGTGTTTCCTCAAGACAACAAAAAAAAAATCCCGTGCTTATGAGATGCCATACCAACTCTGTACCAGTTGTTCCCACATTTAATCCTTGACATAATCTTGCAAAGTAGGCACTTTCTTGACATTGCAGATAAAGAGTCTGACTGAGCCTTCTACCACATACATCAGGAACATGAAGCTAGGACCAGGACCCAAGTTTGATCCCACATCTATTTAGTGTCTATTTTAGTGACCAGCCTCTCCAAAGTAGAAATATTTTTTATAGTATAATTCTATTTTTATAACCCTGATTCTAAATGCAGGCATATTATAGTCTCATAACTTACCCAATCACTTCACTATTGAACTATTGTTTACTAAATGTTCTCTCTCTTCGTGTGTGTGGTGTTATAATGTTGGACATTTTCATAAAAGTTGTTTAACTGAATTGTTTTTTTTTTCCCCTGAAGGGTTATCTTAATTTGACTGCCAGATTCAAAACACAATGGCTTACAAAATAGGCAGTACCTTCTTTAACACAGAAAACCTAGCATGTATTTGAATACATATGATTTATTGAAGAACCATTTAAAGGGCTTGTCGTCTACCAGAGATGATGGCAGGAATAGAAGATTTTCTGTCACATGGAAACATGCTTAGTCAGAAAGCCAGAACCCAGGCACCTCAGTTACATAAACCCACATTTCAGGGGCTGGGCAAAGCTGAGGGGAGAGTTGGGGGCCAGTGCTCAAACTAAGGGTTGGTTCAATCAGTTTAGGGAAATGGGGTGTGAGATGAACAGGGTCACCTGCTGGTTGATGACTGTGATAGTTCCTAAGTTCCTCTCAGCTCCAAATACACAGTCACTACTTTAAAAAAGAAAGGCACACTGAATCACATTTTCTCTTTGTTTGACACACCGTTTCATTCTGTCCCACAGGCTGACATGGATCTTTGAATTCTCCTGCCTCAGGCTCACCGGCGCTGGGGTACAGGAGTGTGTGACCAGCTGCTGGAGTTCGGATGCTAATTCACACATCTGTGTTCTCAGGGCCTTCACGGAGGCCGGCCAGTAGGGGGCGTGAGAGGGAGCCCAGGTGCTTGCTCTTTGTGGGCTTCCTGACCACTAACTTGCTGGGTGCCTTGCCTGGTCTGACATCCAATTGGCAGTTTTCCAGCACCCAAAGAAAGTCACCCTGAGAGCGTCTGCCCACCCAGACATACCAGGATATCTGGGTTTCAGCTTCTCCCACAGGTCTCAGTTTTGACACCCTCTGACTGCTTTGTTGCCTGACCTTGCTGTGGCTGCTTCTCCTACTAGTTCTGCCGTAGCATCCCCATGTCCCTTCATGCCCGCAGCCAGCAGCTTTTTATCTTCTTAAGTCTTTACACCGACATCTCTCTTCTCCTAAGCCGAGCAGGAGCAGCCGTTGTCTCTCAGGGGAGCCTTATGAATAAGGTCAGACTGGAGGCCCTGAGATGTTGAGGCCCTGGGCATCACATGATTCCTATTTTCATTGGTTGATTGAGACACAATCTCATTGTATAACTTAAGCTTACCTGGAACTCTTGACCCTCATCCAGACTTCGTAGTAATGGGATCACAAGCGCATGCCTTTTATGCCAGAGACACGCCAGTGGACCTGTTCCTTGTTGGCTGTGGCTTGTTCCAGAGCTTTCTAGATTGTTCTAGCTAGGTCAAAATAATATCCAGCTGTCCTGAGAAATTCCAACCAGGATGTTTTTGGCAGCTACCCATTCCATAAAGTCAAAGGTATGTTCTAAAGAAGAGAGTTTATTTTGAATAGTCTCCCTTGATAAATGCACACAAATATCTTATTGACTTGATACATTAAATGGCCACCTTTGTTCATTAGCAATTAGTGAGCATTCAGGGTCAGGTGCTCTGCTAGACAGGGGGAATGTCGGGGAGGAGGTCTTTACCTGGAGAGCCTGCTGTCTAACTGGGAAAGACACAGACAACTTCCCGTTAAATAGCTAAGCACGTACTCTCACTCACATTCCCTTCTGAATTCTGCAGATGCAGCAGTGATGTCTATTTGCTTAGTTCACACACAAACTCCGCATCAACCGGGTGTTTTGAAAGTGGGGCCTGGTTTTACAGGATCGGCTTACAAGACAACATACATGAGCATAGTATCAGTTTCATTATTGTGCTTGTGCTCAGTGACTCTGGAAGCTGCACCTACTGAGCCAGGTAGAAACCATAAAACACATGCTTTGAACACTTGCTAACGGCTTCCACTCACTACCCACATCTGTCTACGTGGGTATTAAAGCCTTCTGTTGCTGGGTCTCAGGCCACTCTCCTGTCACTGCTGGGGAGCGCCTCAAGAGTCCTAGCACAGTTTACTACGTTCACTGCTGCAAAAACTTGAACTTTGTTTTTTTCCAAGAAAAAAAAAAAACAACCTACAATAGTGACTTCTTAAT
This sequence comes from Grammomys surdaster, assembly GCF_004785775.1. Taxonomy (NCBI): domain Eukaryota; kingdom Metazoa; phylum Chordata; class Mammalia; order Rodentia; family Muridae; genus Grammomys; species Grammomys surdaster. The sequence goes on along the minus strand of NW_021605143.1, from coordinate 263,485 downwards.
CATTTAGTAAAGTAGCTGCTGTTTTGATTGGCTCCCGTCTTTTTTTTTGGGTGTAACTGATGGGGTTTTTGAAGACTCGTGTTCTAACCTTACTTTTCCTCTCTGAGCCCAGTGGTTCAGAAATTGCCTGGGTTTGTGCAGTTTGGTGCTTTTTAGTAGCACATCTGTGGTTTTTATAGCAGCACAGCTGTAATTTTATGACTACACCAGCTGAACACAGCAATAGCTGTCAGCGTGTACAACGGACAAAGAAAACAGCCAAGCGGACGGTTGCAGAATGCTTGGAAGGGAGAAAGTAGGACAAGTTGCAACTTAGGCCTGAGAATGCTGACTCTGGAGGCATCTATGGGAGAGGACTGAGTGAGCTCCAGCGTGGGTCCTGAGCCTCCTAGTCTACTGCTGAGTAATGAGGTGTCAGGCAAAGAACAGCTGCTACAAAGTCTGACAACTTACAGAGCTCAAACTGGGTGAAAAGATGCTTCAAGTTCCCCTCGGCTGTGGGGAGAGTCCTTATTGAATAGCCAGGACCATCAGCAGAGACCCCTGAAGGGTTGTGCTTTAACAGGAGGCACCAGGGTCACCCAGAAGACAGACTCACCTGAATGTACTCGACAGAGCTCAGAGATGGTAGCTGGAGGCCTTTAGCAAAGCTATGCACAGCTGGAGAGACCCAGGTGTTTGCACAGCTGGAGAGACCCAAGTTTTTGCACAGCTGGAGAGACCCAGGTAGTTGCACAGCTGAAGAGACCCAGGTGTTTGCACAACTGGAGAGACCCAGGTGTTTGCACAGCTGGAGAGACCAGGCAGAAGGATATGCACAGGTCACTGGAACAGGTTAGATTCTAGACAAAGTCACGGTCGATTGATATTTGGTAAAATCACAAGGCAATCTTATAGAGAAGGAACAGCCTTTCAAAAACTGAACTGGATATTCAGATTTAAAAAGTAATTTAATATGCTTCAAACAAATTGCCCAATTGTAGATTATAGATTCTAATAAAAAACAACTAAAACTATAAAGCTTCCATAATAGAATGAGAAAATAACTTCGTAATTTGAGGTAGAGAGAAATTTCTTAGATTAAACACAAAAACATGGAGCATGAAAAGATGGGATGACTTGGACTTAAAACCCTTTGGTTTTTGAAAGCTGCCATCAGAACATCAAAAGATGGGGACACAGTTCAGTGGTAGGAAGGACAGTTGAGTAGCACCCCCAAGGCTCTGGGTTTGACTGAGTAAAAATATTCATAATTTAATATATCTGACTGTGGACCTAACTGCAAAATATATACAAGATACACTTCAATAAGAAGACAAATAGTTCAATTTAAAAGTGGATGAAATATTTATTATATGCATCATAGAGTAAGACATAAATAGCCAATAAGTGCATGAGCTAGGTTTGTTAATAATTACTTGAAAATCAAATTACAACTGTCATCATCTGTGACTATACTATGAGAAGTACTGATAATATGGAGTGTCTGTCACTGTGTTGAGCAACTAGACTGTTCATATCTTGCTGGGCAGATAGTAAATGATACGGCTACTTTTTTATCTGGGGCTGACCTTGAACTTGCCATGAAGCTCAGCTGGCTTCTGTTTTGGACTTCTCTTGTCTTAGCCTCCAAGTGCTGAGATTACAGATGCACACTGCCTTGAGATATATATGTATATATATATATATTTAAATTAAACACTATAATCCAGAAATTTTACCTTTAGGTACTTACCCAGTAGAAATGAACATTGTAGGCGTACACTTTTTTGCAACATTTTTTAAATAACGGTTCAACCTCTCCTCCAGCCCACTACCCAACAAAGGTATTGGAAGAGAAAAGTTATTAGGATATGGGGGAAGTGGATCTGTTTATCAATAGTTCTTTGGGGGCAAGCTTGATCTCCTTTGTCAGCAGTTAGTCTCATAGCAAACACCAGGCAGGAACCAGCAGCTGTAGTTCAGTCCTGAAGAAACTGTAAGGCTCACTAACTGGCCTGAGGTGAGGCCATGGAAGTGGTAAGCTGCCACAGGAATGTCACGAGCAGTTCTTTGGCAAGTTTCTTTCAATGGCAGTGTTATCACAAATGGAGCTCAGCAGTGCTACGTAAGGCAAACCGATACACATGTGTTGTCAGTGAAGAACAGTCAGGTGCAGCAAACCAAACCAGTGCTCTGTCTCCCACTGTCTGTGGGATCATATTTATACCCCATCATGCATCCTTTCATGTGTTTGCTACAGCAAAATGTCTTTTTACCTGTGTCTGCTTCAGGAAAACATTCTTTCATGTGTCTGTTTTAGTAAGACATCCTTTTACCTGTGTGCCCGAGCAAAACATCATTTGACATAACTGACTTTCCAAACAAACCGGAAGTTTCTATTTCAGAGCATTGATACATAGAAATGTTCATAGAAATGTCTATCAACTTCAATTACAGCTGACGAGCACGGGAAACACTACCAAGGTCTACTTGTAAACAGTGTGTGCTATACATGCATGAATGCTATTCAGAAATTATAAATAATAATAACTGATACAAGCTACAATACAGTTGAGTCTCCAAAAATTTAACATGAATTAAAAATCCAGACAGTAAATAGCTCTTATTGTATAAGTCTATTGGAATGGTAGTCTAGAAATGACAAATTCATACATAACAGTGGGTGAGGGTATGCTTATGGCTTGGGTTGTAGGCATTGCCCGTAAAGAGGCACAAGAGAATCTCGGGGTGACAGATATTCTATTTGTCTTTATTTTGGTAATAGCAACACATTTCTTAGAACTCGTTCAACTGTGTGGTTGAATTGCATTGTACCTCAATAGGTTGATGTTTACAACTTGTTGAGACTGGTTTACTTAGAAAGCGATTGGACTTTGGGACCTCCTAGCCCACTCAGAACAGCCAGATTCTGTCCCTTCATATTTCAGCACAGGCCAGTAAGTGTATTCTCTGGAGAGAGTTAAATGGAGTCTTTATTACAGGGGCATACTGCGGCATAGTGCCTGCAGAAAAGATGGAGGGAGCGAAAGGTGGAAATGGAAGGCTGAGTTCTCTAGTCCCTGTCTTTCCTCTGGCTTCCAAAATGCCAGAACTAGGCAGACAAGTGTCAGCGGCTCACCTTGGCTTGACATTCTGCCTCTATGCACCAGAGTGTCCACCCAGCCTTTAGTGACAACCCTGAAATATGAGGCATCCACTGGTCACTGGTCATTGGTCACCTGAGAAGGGTTACTCAGACAAAAACTAGAGCTTAAGGCAGAGATAGGAAGACAAGCAATAAAACTTCATAAAACAAACAAAACAAAACACAGAACCCCTCAGATTAAACATGAAGGAAGCAGCTAGTAAGCAGAGATGGGAACACTGATCAGACCATCCCTCTCTTTTATTACTGTGTCAGAGAGATTACAGTTCAGATGGTACTTCACGAAGCAGGAAGCAGAAGCACAGGCGTATGGAAATATGGATATGCATTGTCAGCGAAAGAGCTAAGAGTCAAGTGTGGTTGCCTTCGGGAGTAGACATTCTCAACAGAAACTTGTGATTGTGTGTGTGTGTGTGTGTGTGTGTGTGTGTGTGTGTGCCATGAGCACATGCACCAGAGAACAACCTTGGATATCATTCTTCAGTGATATCTACCTTTTTTTTTTGAGACAACGTCTCTCAATGGCCTGGGATCTAGGTAACTAGGATGGCTAGCCCCTGAGTTCTAGGGACCTTTCTGATACCATATCCCAAACCTTGAGATTATGAGCACACTACTATTGGCTTACAAGTGATTCCTTTAGGCTCCTCCCAGGGACCTAGCAACAGGGACCTAGCAAAAGCTTGCATTATCATCTGCCACCATTGCCTACCTGAGTCAGGTGTGGCAGCAGCAGCTACAATGTTACCCCAGCCTCTCTCCCTCTCCCTCTCCCTCTACCGCACCCCCGCCCCCTGGCCGCCCCGCGGCACGG
>NW_021605143.1:210041-254523 GCF_004785775.1 Grammomys surdaster | reverse complement strand
GCATGGTAGTTGTTCTGAACCCTAATGCAGTTTTGGATGTGGGGTGCGGTATCTCTGCCTCTACTCCTTCTTCAGATCTTCACTCCTTCTACCCGCCCCCCCAAGAAAATCTTCCCTTATACCAGGTCAGTTTCATGGCGTGATTTCTCAGGGTTACACCTTGATATGGGCCTGCCAGGTACTTTCTTACCGCACCCCCCATCCACTGCTGCATTATATTTCATAACAACTACCATGCTTGCTTGGGTGTTTTTATATAGGTTCTGGGGATTGAACTCAGATCCTTTGGCTGATAAGACAAGCACTTTACCAACTGCACTCTCTACTTAGCTTGCATTATAAACTTTACGTTTGCCTCTAAATCATATTTATGCATTACTTTGGCAAGAATTTGTAGCAATACATCTGTCTGTCTGTATCTATCTGGGAGCTTGTAAAAACGGTGAGCGAAGTGGAGAAGGGCATCCCTACTGCGTTGTCCTGCTGGGACGCTAAACTGACTTTGAGAGCGGGTGGGGAAGCTCAGTTGCTTGCTGCAGCCCAGAGCAGATGCAGGAGGAGCTTAGGGTTCTTAGAACCCCAGGAAGGTGTGGCAAGATACCCCTGATTAGACTGGTGAGTCCCCTTCTCCAAAACCAGGAAAGGCCTCTCTGCAAAAGGTCTTAAGCATGGGACATGCTGCTGCCAGCTTCCCAGGAAGGAACTCAGTCTGCTTGCCCTTTTTTATTGATACCAGAGGCAGCTTAGAAGCTCTCTTCCTTCTTCAGACAAGAGGATCCTACTTACTTGCCCATTTGCTCCAGTCAGAAGTAGGACCCCAGCGGGACCTATCAGACCACATGCCACCAACTGAAGAAAATGTCATGGGAATTAGACAGATTAAAAAAAAAAAGTTTGCAGCAACAAAAACACTCCTAGGGGCTTTGACAACAGGGATAAAGAATGATTTGGAAATAAGAACAGGCTCACAAATTACAAAATTCTAATTTAAAGCCCAGTGAAATAAGTAGACTCTCTTGCGCCATTGAGTCAAAGGATCGGGAAGTAGAAGTTACAACTGAAAGGAGCAAGGAGGCCGAAGCTGGGAACTTTGTATCTGAGTGTTGCTCTAAATACAACACAAGGAGTAGAAGCAGCAGGGAAAGAAAGGACAGGGAAAGGTTTGTAGGACCCAAAGGAGGCTTGAGGCCAAGCATGGGGCACAGGCTGGTGATTCCAGCACTTGACAGGTGGAGGCGGGAAGAACAGGAGTTTGAGGGTAGCCTTAGCTATATAGTGAATTTGAGGCCAAACTGGGCTATGGGACACCTTGTATCAAACAAGCAAACAAGCAAACAAAGACTTGAATACTAAGATATAAATAAAATAGTAAATATTAAATGAATATTAAATTAGATATATATTTAATAAATATTAAAATAAATAATAAAAATAAGATACATATGTAATCCTTAAGACTCTAGAAACCAAAACAAACACACAACTGGAAAGGAAAGAGAATCAAACTGGCTCTGAGAAAACCCTCTGCAGCGTAGACACCTGAAGCTGTGGAAACGCTTCACTGCTCAGACTCAGGTCCAAGAATCTTGGCCAAAGTATTTAACTGTGAGGATTCCAGAAGAGGAGACATTTCCAGATGCATAAAGACAACCCATGAACCATTTTGTAAGGTGGCCTAAGCAATACATATAAATGTGAAATATAAATAAATACCAAACTCACAGTAACAACTAGACAAATACCGTAAGAAAATAGAACAGTAACAAGCTAGTAAACTCTGTACTCAATAAATGGGTCATAAGGTGATTTTAAGTGATCATAAATTGGAAAAGATTTTGAAATAGATGAAAATACATGGCAAACCTTAGTAGTGGATTGAAGCTACAATGTCAGGTTATTTCAGCAAAGCCCAGAGTTTGGAACAGGGGGGTTTGTGGGGTTGGGACAGGGGTCAGGGAAAAGGGGAAGTGAAATCTGAAGTCATCTGGCCTGAACTGAGGGGTCATATCATTATATTCTGAACCCAGTCTCTCTCCCTCTCCCTCTCTTCCTCCTCCCTCTCTCCCTCTCTGTTCCTTCTCTCTCTCCCCTCCCTCTTTCCCTCTCTCCTGCCCCCTTCTCTCTCATCTCTCCCTCTAAACAATAACCCTATGTATAAAATCTTTTATAATTAAAAGTAAAGCTTTAAGAAACACCAGATCAGCGTGCGCAGACTCGAGGGGACACCACGCTCCCCCCCATGACTTCTCTTCTTTCTCAGCAAACTTTCCCCCCTTTCTCTTCAGAAACAATGAGTAATGCTTGTCACTAGGGAAAAGAGCTAGAGAATGATATGTAGATAACCTGGGAGGCCCCAGAGTACAACCAAAGAACATGTGACAAGCAGAGATGGCTATCTGTGCACTTACAAGTTTATATTTGTTGATGAAGGGTGCTGTTCTGGCTTGTTCTGTAGGGGATTTGTTGTTCTCATCTTCTGAAGAAAAAAAACCCATTGGATTGTGTTATGAGATTTAGAAGGTGCCACACTGGAAGTCACAAGAGCAGTGGTTCTCAACCTTCCTGAAGCCGCCATACTTTAAAACAGTTCCTCATGTTGTGGTGACCCTGAAGCATAAAATTATTTTGTTGCTACTTTGTAATTGCAATTTTGCTACTGTTATGTATTGTAGTGCAAATATCCTTGTTTTGTGATGATTTTAGGTGACCCCCGTGAAAGGGCTGTTAGACCAGCCAAAGGATCTCAACCCGCAGGTTGAGAGAAACTGCGTTGGGAGATCAGTGTTTGGAGAGACTCCTGATTCAGAATTTGAAGTGGCTGAGGTCAGAGGTCAGTGTTAGGTGTTTTCCTTGGTCATTTTCCACTTTATTTTTTGACACAGGGTTTCTCACTGAACCTAGAGCTTGTTCCCTGTCTAGCCAGATCCACTGTGTCCTTTGCCTCCACAGCACCGGGACGACAGGTGTCTCCTGCACCCAGCTTTTTACGTGGGTGCTGGGAATCTAAAGTAAGGTCTTCATGTGTATACAAGCACTGTGGCGGCTGAGTCACCCCCCTCCCCAGCCCCACAGCTCTGCCATTTTTGTGGGCTACACATCACTGTGTAGATGAGGCAAGAAGCACAGAGCTGATACATCGCTCACAATTCTCCAAATATCTTTTGGATAAATAATAAAGTACTGGTCGGGTGATGTGACTAAGGTTGCCCTCAATATGAACTGTGCGTGAACCATCTTGAGCTGGCCTGGCACTCTGTACAGCTTAGTACTCAGTGTGCCCCACGAATCTTCACCTGGTGCTCCACTGAGCACAGACTACAATGTCCACAGAGCCATCGGCCACCTGGTGCATGGTCTCCAAGGCCAGCATCACGACCATCACGAAGAGCTCAAACTGCAGCTGCCAGTTCTCTTCATGCTGCTCTTCAGAAGAACTTCCTCAAGTTGGGATTGGAGTTCACCCAGGCTCCCCTGCACCCGGGGGATAGAACTTGAAGTTGGTCCTGGTTCTGTAGCTCAGCTCCAGTAGAGACGGCTTCCCTGAGGGGCCTGTGAACTCCTGCAGGCTTCTGAAGAGCTCCCGCTTTCTGCTCACCATTTGTCCATTTTATATCAAGGTGGACCTCAACAGGAAGTAGGGAAACCATGTTTTGTATAACTAGTTCCAGAACATTCAGCAAGCACATGGGAAGAAATGCCAGCATTCTGATAACCGGAAAGTCTTGTGAAATTGGAAATAAAATTTAAGAGCGTTGTGTCCCAGATGCCAACCTCTGAATCTTTACTGGAAGAGAGAGGCTGGAAGTGTCCGCCAGCATGACGGATGTGTCATTGATCAGTTGCCGTGGTGACATCTCCATTGTTGGGTCACTGTGCAGAGCCTGAGCATATTGTATTGTTTTGTTCCTCAGTGCTTAAGCCCCGTGGAGCAGACACTGCTGAGGCCCACTTTACAGATAAGTTAGTGGAGTCTCACAGAGGTCAGTTACAAGGTCATACAGCTGAGATGAGGCTGTTCCCTCACCCCTTCCCCTGAGAAGGCTGAGTTCTTACAGGGTGGAATGTCATGAGGGGAGAGACTAGAGAAAGTCCACACATGGGATGATCAGCTGTGGGGAGTGACGGAAACCCAAAGTGGATGGGACACAATCCAGAGTGGCTGTGTGCTGTTATCATGGGGACCGCTGTGTCGAGGACCATGATATCTGAGACCCATGGGGAATGCTAAAACCACCATCAGGCTAGGTGCAGGCAAAGTCTTCCCCTTCAGTGTGTGCAGAAAACAAGCACACTAGCTTCTTCTGCCTCCCAGATATTCACGGCCTGAAAGCTGCTCCCCAACAGAGACTGCTCCTACAGCTTAGCTGAACCCACCTCCCTGTTCAGCTTCATCAACGACCCAGCCTCCCCCTTCAGCTGTTCTGATAAACATACTGAGCTTCCAGGGTACCGTAGCGTCTACATTCGGGAGCCAAGAACACCCAACGCCAACATTGCTGTCTCTGTGCGTTTGTCTTTTCTTTATTCCCTCAAGAACCCAGAGAAGCAAATCCCTGGGACCGTGCTGGAGAAGATGGGCTGCTTCTGTCAAAGCTGACCTAGATAGATGCGCTATAGCCTGACTTGGACTGCACCACCACGGGGGGCATCTGGATATGTGTGTGCCTGCTGCCCTCAGCTCCTCTTCCTCTTCCTCTTGTGCTCCGCCATGTCTCTGTCTCTCAGATGCATTCCTCTGGTCTCTGCTGCATCGATTTGCGTAAGTCTCTCGTTTAAGATCCTTTTAACTCCCGTGTGCCATTCCACGTGTCTCACCTGCTGTAAATAGGACTTTCTCTAAGCTTGCTCCCTGCTTAAGACAACTTTTCTGTCACTTTCCCTTCTCTCCAAAGGGTCCTTCCAGAGCTGGAGCCGGAGATGGCTCAGTGGTGAAGTGGGTGAAGGTGCTTAACACCAAGTCTAGCTCCCTGTGTTTGATCCCCCGGAACCCACACGGAGGGAGCAGACTCTCAGCTGCCCTCTGACCTCTACATGCACACTGTGTAGCATGTCCTCTGCTGCTGCGCATTTACAACGATAAATAATACATAATAGACATAATAAAATTTCAAAACATGCTTTCAATTTCTGCTTCCTCATGACACTGAAACCTCATCTTACCGATGGTGTCTGACTTCTTGACCCTCTTCAGCAATGAAGGTGCACAGAGACCATGGACCAGGAGGAAAGACTGTGGTAATAGTGAAGGAGGAGGACAGAGGGAACAAGGAAGCGGGTGGCGAAGGGCATGGGGATTCTAGGAAGCAGAGGTTGCTAATGGGGTGGAATTCTGGAGGAGATGGCAGCAACTGGTGTCCCTGGGACAGGAGGGACTACTTTGTCCTCAGTCTGCAGGGAGGAAGGAGGATGAGGAAGGGAGGCCAGTTTGGGGAGGCAGGAAGGTGATGGAGTTTCTCCCAGAGGGCCTTCCCTCAGTGAGAAAGAACACAATGATTCTCTGTGGAGAGGAGGGAGCGGGGCTAGGACCTTGGACAGGAAGAGGCCCCTGAAGCTTTGTCAAAGCAATGGAGAGGCCCGTCAGAGGCTGCAGAGCCGAGGGCTGAGAGTAGCAGCCTACTAGTCACATGGAGAATGCTGCTAAGCTGGGTCCTGGAGTTGGTGGTGCTGTACTGTGTGTGTGTATATGTGTGTGTGTGTGTGTGTGTGTATGTGTGTATGTGTGTGTATGTGTGCATATGTGTATCTATGTGTATATGTGTTCATGTGTGTACGTGTGTGTATGTGTATATGTGTGTGTATGTGTATATGTGTGTGTATATGTGTATGTATGTGTGTATGTGTGTATATGTGTGTATGTGTATATGTGTGTGTATGTGTGTGTATGTATGTGTGTATGTGTGTATATGTGTGTATGTGTATATATGTGTGTATGTGTGTGTGTATGTGTATATGTGTGTGTATGTGTGTGTATGTATGTGTGTATATGTGTGTATGTGTATATATGTGTGTATGTGTGTGTATGTATGTGTATATGTGTGTATGTGTGTGTATGTATGTGTATATGTGTGTATATGTGTGTATGTGTATATATGTGTATATGTGTTCATGTGTGTATGTGTGTGTATGTGTGTGTACGTGTGTTTATATGTATACGTGTGTGTATGTGTATATGTGTGTGTGTATATGTGTGTATGTGTATATGTGTGTGTATGTGTGTATATGTGTGTATGTGTATATATGTGTGTATGTGTGTGTATGTGTATATGTGTGTGTATGTGTGTGTATGTGTGTATGTGTATATATGTGTGTATGTGTGTATGTGTATATGTGTGTATATGTGTGTATGTGTATATATATGTGTGTATGTGTGTGTGTATGTGTGTGTTTTCCTTCTCTCCTCTCTTCTCCTCTCCTCTCTCTTCCCCTCCCCTCTTCTGTTTTTCTTAGTCCAGGCTGGTCTATCTCAGCCTCCCAAATGCTGGATTCCATGGAGGTATTTCTATTTCTGGCTATGATGTGTTTTCCTTCGTAGATGCTAAGCTATGCAGTTTAGGTTTTGTGGTGGTTTGAAGATGCTTGGCCCAGGGAGTGGCATAATCGGAGGTGTGACTCAAGAATGAAGATGGAAGAGAAAGTTGCTGGACTTGAGCAGCTTCAGGAGTGAGGAGGGTGGATCCTCTGTGTAGAGAAGGAGGCTGTTGGAGTAGCTGGGAGCCAAGGATCTTCCTGCTAGGGTCCTTGTGCATGGGAAATAGTGGCCAGGAGGTTAGAAGGTGGCTGTGGGCTGTGTGAGTAGCCACAGCTGAGGGAGCAAGGCATGTACAACCTTGGAGGATATTTTAAAGTTACTCCGGTAGCTAGACTCAGAGAGACAAAACGCTGCATTTTCTCTTGTATTTGAAATTCAGATTTATGATTGTGTATGCGTGTGTAACGTGTGAGAGTGTAAGTGTGCGTAATCCAGGAATCTAGAAAGGGAATCAACAGGGTGTCTTTGTTTGCTTCCTGCAGCTGTGATAAACACTGACCCAAAGCAATTTGAGGAGAAAAGGGTTTATTTCAGTTTCTAGGCCACACGGCATCCATCAGTGAGGGAAGCCAGGGTATGAGATTGAAGCAGGGACCTGGAGGCAGGAACCCTGGCACAGGGACGGAAGCAGAGACCATGGAGGAATGCTACTTACTAGCTTGATTTCCCTGGCCTGCTGAGTTTTAATATGTCCCAGGCCCCTCTGTTCATGGATGGCACCACCCAGAGGACACGGCTTCAGGAATCCCACTTCATTCAGGAATCCAGACAATGCCCCACAGACTTGTACACAGGCCAACTTGACAGAGGCAGCTCCTCAATGGAGAATCCCTCTTCCCAGCTGTGTCTAGGTTTGTGTTAAGTTGACAAAAATTAGATATGAGATAGGGTAATGGGAAACAAGCTAAGAAAGGTGGGGGGACATCTGGGTGAAGAGAGAGAACCTGCTGAAGGTGGGAGGTGACATGAAAGGGCAGTGGGTGAGGGGTGGTGACATGGGAGAAGGTGTGGGGGAGGGTCAACATGAGAAGAGAGTGCAATGATACACACGTATGAAGAAACCCATCACTATGCAGGCAGAGCAAAAGAATCATTAAGATAAATAAGACCACACAAGTTTTGCAGCAGATATGTAAAGATTAAAAACTTGCAGCAGTTAAGAGCGCCAGGTGCTCTTCCAGAGAACCTGGGATTCGATTCCCAGCACCCACGTGCCAGACCAGATGTCTTAGTCAGGGTTTTTCTATTCTTGCACAAACATCATGACCAAGAAGCAAGTTGGGGAGGAAAGGGTTTATTCAGCTTACACTTCCACATTGCTGTTCATCACCAAAGGAAGTCAGGACAGGAACTCAGGCAGGTCAGGAAGCAGGAGCTGATGCAGAAGCCATGGAGGGGTGTTACTTATTGGCTTGCTTCCCCTGGCTTACTCAGTTTGCTTTCTTATAGAACCCAAGACTACCAGCCCAGGGATGGCACCACCCACAATGGGCCCTCCCGCCTTGATCACTAATTGAGAAAATGCCTTACAGCAGTCTCATGGAGGCATTTGTCAACTAAGGCTTCTTTCTCTGTGATAACTTCTGTTTGTGTCAAGTTGACACACAAAACCAGCCAGTACGCCACATCAGCTGTAACTCCAGCCTCAGAAGATTTGACCTCCTCATCTGGCCTCCTGGGTACTTCATATATGTGACCGCATGCACATATATGCAGGTAAAACATCCATATACATAAAAACCAATTGATGAATTAAAAATTTGAAAACTTAGCATAGAAAGGATGCATTAATGTCATTAAACGGCAATCCACTGAGTGCTGCCGTGCTGGTTTGAAAGAGATATTCCCTGTAAGTCCTACCCATTTGAATGCTTGGTCTGCAGCTGATAGCTGTTTGGGGAGACTTAAGAGGTGTGTGACCTTGGAGGAGGAAGTCTGTCACTGGGACAGGCTTTGGGGTTTCAAGACTGTTTCCTGCTTGTAGTTCAGGATGTGAGACTTCAGCTGCTGGCGCCACCTCCTGCTGCCTGTTGCCTCTGCCCACCACCATGGACTCTCACCCTTTGGAACTATTAGCTGCAGAATAAACACTTTCTTCTGTAAGTTGCCTTTTAACACAGTGATCGAGCTGTAACTAATGTAGCAGCTAGCTCAACTCATCCTAGGGCTCCCTGTTGGCTCGCACTTAGGTTTCCAGTTTTCCCTGAGCATAAGACAATACAGAAGGGACCATTGTGTACATGTGCAGTTCTTGTGAGCACCAGGAAAAGAAGAAGCCTGAGCAGAATGACTTAATCAAGGGCAGATGGATTTGTCTTACTTATTCATGTAAAGTCTGATGACCGTATTTTTAAAAGATTTTTTTATCTTATGTGTATATGTGATTGCCTGCATGTATTTGTGTGTGTGTGTGTGTGTGTGTGTGTGTGTGCATGGCTGGTGTCTATGGAGGCTACAGGAGAGTGTCAGATCTTCTGGAATTGGAGTTGCAGATGGTTACAAGCCTCCATGTGGATGCTGGGAAAGAAACTCCAGCCTTATGCAAGAGCATTCAGTGCTCTTGAGCATGGAGCCATTTCTCCAGCCCTGGCTGATGTCTTTTTAATTCTGAGATCTTTTTTTGCCAACTTTCCCTTCAAGAGGAGGTGATAATCAATAATCCCAGCAGCACAGCACAAGACTGGAGGTTTCAGTCTTTAATGGTTTGACAGGCACAAAAAGGTTTTGTTTGTTTGTTTGTTTGTTTCTGAGACAGAATCTTGCTATGCAACTTTGGGTGGTCGTCAGCTTACCAGCCTTCACTGTCAGCTTCCGTCTTGCTGGGGTCATGGGCATGTGTCACCATGCCTGGCCTGGCTTTGTGCTTCTATTCTTTTTTTTTAACCCCAGTTTGAGAGGTGCTGAGCAGTCCTTCATATTTGCAAGTAATTTTCTTTCTTACAATTTTATTTACTTTATATATCATTTATTTATTTTGTATATGTATATGTACATGTGTATATGTATGTGTAGGTATGTATGTGTGATTATGTGTATGTATGTGTACATGTGCATACACGCATGTGTATGTATATGTATGTACATATGTGTGTATATGTGTATGCATGTGTATGTGTGTGTACATATGTGTATGTATGAGTGTATGTATGTATGTATGTATATGTGTGTATGTGTACATGTGTGTATATGTATGTGTACATGTGTGTATATGTATGTGTGTATGTGTACGTGTATGTGTGTACATGTGTGTATGTGTACATGTGTGTGTATGTATGTGTGTATGTGTACATGTATGTGTGTGTACATGCAGACGCCTTCAGGTACTCACAGAGGCTGATGGTATTGGATCCCTGAGTTGCAAGAAGATGTGAACCACCTGACGTCAGTCTGGGAACTTTGCTCTTAATCATGGATCCATCTCTCCTGTCTCCACATGGTCATCATCATCACCATTACCGTTATTTTTTTCAAGTAATCTACTGTTTCCAACTATTAGGGTTTAACTTTTAGCTTTTCCAAATTTTAGCTGTGGGAATTTGGGCAAGTGACTTAAATTCTCTTTTTTTGTGTGTGACTTAAATTCTTTGTGTCTCAATGTATTCTCTTCAGATGGAGACAATATCTGGGTTTGGTAACATGTCTATAATTCTAGCACTTGGGAAGCTGGGACAGGGCCCGTCACAAAAAGTGGAGGAGTACAATACACTTCTGTGTCATAGGTTATATCATACAGACAAAATGGTTCAGTGGGTTAAGCCAGCACACGCACAGAAGGTACCATGTAACAGCAGTCCACATTCTTCATGTCTGTCATGTTCTTCTGGATGGTGGTGTACAGTCAGGAGAGTAGGCTGTGGTCTGTCACATCCTTCTCAGCCTGTGTCTCTCAGTTCCTCTGCAAGTGTTATGCTCTTATGCTCTGTGCTGAAGTTTTTGTGTGCCACTATTAGAGATTGAGCATAGGTCCCCATACATGCTCGTAAAGTACTCTGCAGGCATCCAGGTCAGGATTGGTGGAATCAGGTAGGACTAAGAGTCTGGGGTCACTGCTATTGGTGGTTAGGTTCCAGAGGATGCTTAGCATAATGGCCAAGAGAATCAGAGAACAAGCAAAGTTTATACTTGATATGGGTTAGTGTGAATGAGTGTGAGTGTGTGAGTAATGTGTGTGCATGTGTATGTGTGTGAATGTGTAAGTGTGTGGTATATGTGTATGTGTGTGAGTGTGTATGTATGTGTGTGTAAGTGTGTATGGTATATGTGTGAGTGAGTGTGCGGTATGTATGAGTGTGTGGTGTGTGCATGTATGTGAGTATGTGTGTGGTTGTGTGGTGTATGTGTGTGGATGTGTGTGTAAGTGTGTGTGGTATGTGTGTGAGTGAGTGTGTGTGTATGGTATGTGTATGTAGTGTGTGCATGTATGTGAATGTGTGTGTGATATGTGTGAGTGTGTGGTGTGTGCATGTATGTGAATGTGTATGTGTGTGTAAGTGTGTGTGGTATCTGTGTGAGTGTGTGTGAGGTATGTGTATGTGGTGTGTGCATGTATGTGAATATGTGTGTGATATGTGTGAGTGTGTGGTGTGTACATGTATGTGAATGTGTATGTGTGTGAGAGTGAGTATGTAAGTGTGAGTGTGTGGTGTGTGCATGTATGTGAATGTGTGTGTGAGAGAGTGAGTATGTAAGTGTGAGTGTGTGGTGTGTGCATGTATGTGAATGTGTGTGTGATATGTGTTGAGTGTGTGGTGTGTGCATGTATGTGAATGTGTATGTGTGTGAGTGTGAGTATGTGAGTGTGTGGTATGTGTAGTACATGTATGTGTGATTGTGTGTGTGAGTGTGTATGTATGTGTATGTAAGTGTGTGTGAATGTGTATGTAAAGTGTGTGTGGTATGTTTGAGTGTGTGGTGTGTATCCATGTATGTGTGTATGTGTGTGGTATGTGTATGTGTGTGAGTATGTGGGGTGTGTGTGTGTGAATGTATGTAGCAGAATGTTGTCACTGAGTTAGACAGAAGACAATGGAGGCATTTGTGGGGCCAAGGCAGAATCTAGGAGTTAGTCTCTGAGGTGTGTTTGGGGACGGAGGGGGCTGGGACTTGGTTCAGATGAACCACTAGACTGCAAACTCCTTTGGGGCAGGAATTTGATGGGAGGTGTCAGGGGCTGGCAGCCCTCTGTGAAACACTTCAAAGGATATTTGTGTGTGTGTGTGTGTGCGTGTGTGTGTGTGTGTGTGTGTGTGTTGCCTCCACCTGGCACTGAGTGGCCTCTCAGGTTGGTCTAGGAATGTAGGGGCCGGAAGAATCTAGCTAGCGCTGGAGTTTTAAAGAATGTTCCAGGGAGGGGTAAGAGGCCCAGGGCAGATGTGGGGTAGGCTCAGGAATGAGGAAGCATGTCTCCCGGCTGTGTGGTGGTTATAGGGGGCTGAGGTCTTTTGTCTTTCGAAGTGTGAGTCCCAGCTCTCAGTAGACACGCACCCTGAAGGAGCTGTGGCGGAGGGGGCTGTGACTCCAGGCCAGAGCACTAGCTCTGCCCTGCTGGAACTCTTCTCAACCCAGTTGGAGAACAGGAGGGAGCTCTTGGTGTGGGTGGGACACAAGTTGGGGATGGGTGGCAGGGGCTGTAGCAGGAGGTCGTGTGGGGTTCAGAGGGGGACAAAGGACTGAGGAAGAACCTTGGGTAGGGAGTCTCCTTGCAAGCTTAGGGGTTTCTACCTGAAAAGGCAAAGCAGGAAGAACATTCCATTCCCACCCTCCCCCCACCTAGGATGCACCTAAAGGACCAGGGGGCTCACTTCATGGGGCCAGAGGTGGGCTAAAGGCTGACCAAGTGAGTCTGGGAAAACGGGAGCATTCAGAGGAGCACTGAGCACAGGTTACCACAGAGGCCAGATTTAGTTGATTTCCTTCTCAGGCGGCTGGCTCGGCGGCCTAGTGGATTTGTAAGCAGGAAAATGAGGCAGAGCGGGAGGAGCGTCTGGATGTGAATGGGAGACAGGACACACACATGTGCATTACAAACGTGTTCAGTTGTGAATCCAGACCCCTACGCACAGACTGCACTCATATCTACTCACACTGGTGTGTCTAGGGGTGTGAGGGCACAGAAGGGTACGCTCAGGCATCCCAGGAACCCATACAGTAGTTTGAGGAGGGGGTGAGAAAAGCCCTCTGAACTTGGATGGTGGGGAGGGTGCACTTACTGAAACAGCCCATCTCAGGGAGGCTCCTCACAGGCCAGGTTACTCCAGAACTGAGTTGAGCTCTCCAGGAGCTCTGCTGGGAGAGAGAGTCCTAGAATGCCTTGGGCTTCCCCAGCCGGTGGGTGAGAGGTTTCTACTTTCTCAGCAGGAGCTGTAGTTTGTCTGGCATTTCCTTTTGTAGCACTTGGCTTTCCTGCTGGCCTCAGGAATCTAGGTATTCACTCCCCAGGCCTGCTCCAAGAAGCCTTCCCCTGTCAATTGTAAGGTGGTCTCTTTGCGGTCCAGAGATTTCTGGACTGTGGGGATTTTGGGCGACTTGCCCGAAGTGCGGGGTGTCTCACGATGGCGTCTCG
Organism: Grammomys surdaster; assembly: GCF_004785775.1. Taxonomy (NCBI): domain Eukaryota; kingdom Metazoa; phylum Chordata; class Mammalia; order Rodentia; family Muridae; genus Grammomys; species Grammomys surdaster. The sequence continues at coordinate 241,432 of NW_021605143.1, read as the reverse complement.
GCCTCCTGCAGACACTTCCTAAGTGGACAGGGAGCCTTGGGCGGCGGCTGGGGGCGGCGCAAGGGCAGAAGGCAGGCGGACAGGAGGGCCCTGGCGGCAGAGAAAGGTGGCCAGCGGCCAGCCCCGCCCTGTCCCCACCTGTGTGCGCTCAGCCTCCGCCCCGAACGGAGGGATAAAAGATCGCAGACTGCCTGAGGTCAGGGAGTTCGCACCGCTCCTCTCCTCATCCAGCCAGCCGCGTCCAGCCGCTATGTCCATCCACTTCAGCTCTCGCTCCACTGCCTACCCAGGCCGCGGGGCTCAGGTGCGCCTAAGCTCGGGCCGCGCCTCCTTTGGCAGCAGGAGCCTCTATGGCCTGGGCACATCCAGACCTCGTGTGGCCGTGCACTCTGCTTATGGGGGCCCGATGGGCCCCGGCATCCGAGAGATCACCATCAATCAGAGCTTGCTGGCGCCGCTGAGTGTGGACATCGACCCCACCATCCAGCAGGTGCGCCAGGAGGAGCATGAGCAGATCAAGACCCTCAACAACAAATTCGCCTCCTTCATCGACAAGGTGAGGCCGACGTGACCCAGCCCCAGTCATACCCTAGCTGTTCTTTCCGGCCACGCCCTGCCCTGGGAGGCTGGTGTGGATCTCTTTCCTCCTGCTTCTTCGGTGGGCTCTTTGTCGTTCCTCTCCTTACATCCTCCTTTAGTCCCTAAGCTCCTCTTCTCCAACAACTGGCCTTGGGCCCTTCCCTTTCCTCAAGGACTCAAGAATTGTCACTCACGTTCTCTCACCCCAGCTTCCTTAGTTGACTGAGATCTCTGGGGCTTTAGAGCCGCTTTGTTGCATGTGTGAGGCTGGGAACTCTGGAGGCCAAGGCCAGCAGTTAGTTCTTTGCTGACTGGGTCCCCTTCAACGGGAGGAGGTTGTGGGGAGTCAGGAATGGGGTGGGATGACTCTTCCTTTCCCGATGAGAGAATGATGCTTCTGAGGTAGATGCTGAGAATAGAGGAGGCCAAGAGAGGCTTTTGCCCTACTTACCTGCCTGTTCCTCCACCTTCCTTTGTTGGTAGGAGGTGAGGTGACCTCTGCCTTTGCAGATGGCTCTGTGGGAGCTAGGGACTTGGTTGAGGGGACCCTGGATAGGAGCCCCTTCGAAGGTATGCTCTCTGGCTGTCCATTCCGGCCATAAATGGGCATCTAGGGATGAGAGGCAGATTTGAGTCTTATAGAAGGGCGCTCAGGGGAGCTGAGGCCGGCAGTCTTGCCTCTGGCTAGGGCCCAATCCACTGCCTCAGTATCTCCCTTCCAGTCTTCCTGCCTGTACTGTTCTGCCCCAGAAATCCTTAAAAGAAGCCTCCAGGCTGCTCTAGACCTGCTTCCTGCCTTGATGTTGAGCCGTACCATCCTAACCCAGCTCCTGGTTCCTCAGGCTGCTGGTTTCAAGGCGGCCTTTCTTGCCTCCTACCTTCAGGCTGAGGAAAGAGGAAGGAGAGAAGATACTGAGGAAAAAAGAAAAATTCTAGCATGGAAGGAGGGGGCAGTCCAGTCAGTCCCCTAATACCCTCTCACCCCCAGCTTCAGAGAAGAAAGGGGTTATTTAAAGGGCAGAGGTAGAGAATACCATTGAAGCAGAATTGGCTAGAAACCCTGTGCACCACAAAACCAAGCTCACCTACTCCATGGCTTACACTTGAAACAGGGTCCTAGAGATGAGTGGGTGAGCACTGGAGACCAGCTGGTGGGCACACCGGCTCTGCTGCACAGCAGTTCCAGACTTTTCAACATCTGTGGTGGTATAGTCTGGCCCCTCAGGTGCTCCCTCTTCCACACCCCTCTAGGTACGCTTCCTGGAACAGCAGAACAAGATGCTGGAGACCAAGTGGGCTCTGCTGCAGGAGCAGAAGTCAGCCAAGAGCAACCAGCTTCCCCGCATCTTCGAGGCCCAGATTGCAGGATTGAGGCAGCAGCTCGAGGCACTGCAGCTGGACGGGGGCCGTCTGGAGGTGGAACTTAGGAGCATGCAGGATGTGGTGGAAGATTTCAAGAATAAGTAATGTCCCTGGTGCCTCATGGAGGATCCCAGCCCCCAAACAGCGTGCCTCTTACTCACATACACTCTGCAAGTGTCCCTGGTTCAGAGGTCAGAGTGCATGGCTGCTCAGTGCTAGAACGGTCTGAGCGATGGCCTGTGCTGACACAAGTCCCTGCCTCACCTCTCCTTCTTTCCCCCAGGGGCTGTTGCCAGGACATTCTGGTCATTTTTTCCCCCAGCTTAGTCAGAACTAACCTGTCTACCTTGTCAGTGCTGGTTCCTTTTTTGGTGCCTGACTAAGACCCTAGGCACTATGAGTAGAAGGTGTCCCATGATAGGAATGCTTCAGATCTTAGAGCCCTCACAGACTATTCTAGAACAGCCTTTTCTCCCCCCATGCAGATGGAGAATTGGAAACCAGACTGATGTGTTTATAAAAAGATAAAGAGATATAGAATATGTTCTATAGGTGTGTGGTGAGGTATGGGGGAAGGGGATGTCTCAGTGGGCCCATGCTGAGGAATCCCTTCCCCCTGAGGGACCAGCCACATGACATAGTATAGAATAGAGTTTATTCAGGGCATGGGGAGGGGAGTTAAGAGGGTAGTAGAGGCAGAGAAAGGCAGAGAGAGGGAGAGAGTAGAGAAATAGAGACCTGCCATGAGCATGTGGAGAGATGTGGAGAGACTGGGGGGGGGGGGAAGGGGGGAGGGAGAAGGGGACAGAGGAGGAGCAAGAAAGCAAGAGATCAAGAGGTGGGGAGAGGGCAAGCAGCCCCTTTTATAGTGGGCCAGGCCTATCTGGCTGTTGCCAGGTGACTGTGGGGAGGAGTTTCCACAGAATGCTAGCTAACACAGACAGTCTATGGGACTTAGTCAAAAATCACATAGGAATCACAAGGTCACAGGAAACTTGGTCTTGAAGTTGGGTCCCTAATTCCCAGGAGGGACCAACAAGCTGATGTGAGAAGGAAAGACACAGATGGGGCTGATGGTTTTTCATGACACAGCAGGGCTCAGGGCAGATCAGGGACAGAACCACCAGAGACAGGAAGCCTGGGATTTGTGGGCACCTTTGAATGTCCCCGGAACTCTTTCTTTTCACTGAACAGAAAGCAAAGCCTAAGAGCTGGGCCCCACCCTGGCCCCCCTGCCCCTGGGCACTGGGGACAGCTAGTGTGCTCTGTGTGTGGTTGTGTGACTAAGAGGGACTAGGCATACCAGCTCTGACTGGAGGAGAACAAACAGGACCTCTGGGGAGTGTCTCCCACCAGCTGCTTCCCTTGGGCAAAAGTCAACAGACAATCTCATAGCAGGTGGAACCAGACAGGTGCAGGACAAGAGGATTCTGGGTAGCCAGCCAGTCAGCCCCTGTTGTCAGGTACTCAGCCCACACCCAGCCCCCCTGCACCTCGGAGCAGCTGCTTCTGTGGATGAATAAGGAAGGGACAGCAGGCACAGGGGAGGGGAATGGTTCTCCTGAGAGCCCAAGCCTGTCACTTGGAGCCCAGGAGCCCAGCACCAAGGTGGAGCTTCAGAGAGCCTTGCAGATGTAGCCTCTGTGGAGCTGAAGTACCACTCTGGATGTGTGAATGTCCCAAGCCTGGCTCCTGGTTGGCATCCTGCTTTCTACCAAAGCTGTTCAGTCTACTTCCCTCCAGTCTCAGCAGGCTCAGTGTACTTCATCCGAGTTCTACTTCGTCCCCAACCTCCCATATTCTTAAAATTTCTTTTGATTCTCCACATACACACTGGACCAGGCAATGCATACTCTTCCCTTTTGCTCTGTTTGCAGAGATCCTCCCAAAGCCAGGTGCCAGCTCCTTCAGAGGAAGGATTCTGGGAGAAAGATGCAGGCTATGCCATCTAGCATGGCCTGGTTCCTCAGGACTTCATGTGATCTGTCCTGATTCAACCAGCTTCTCCCCCTTGAGCTCTCTCTTCACGCCTCAGGGGTGGGCCTACCTAGTGGTCTGGCACAGGCAGTCGTGTCAGCTGTGGGGAGTTAAGCCAGGGTTGTCCCTTTGCAGTACAGTGGCCTGGGCAGGTGACTTGCCTCTGTGTTTTCAGCTTTGACAATTACAGTACTGTGTTGTGGGGCTGTTGGGAGGGGGGTGTGAGTTATCCTACAGGAAGTGCACACCAGCGCGGGCTCCGTAAAACAGCTCCTAAGCATGGCTAGGCTAGCTCTCCCTATCAGTAGCTGCAGCCTTTGGCTTTTAACTCAGACACATTTCCCAAGCCCCTTCCCTCCACGCTGAGACTCTAACCCCTGCTTTCTGAGGCTGAGTGTGTCACTGAGGCTAGTGTTATGTTTGAGTGTTTGGAGGCTAAGCTGTGTGTCACATCCTCCCCTGCTGCAGGTACGAAGAGGAAATCAACCGCCGCACGGCTGCTGAGAATGAGTTTGTGTTGCTGAAGAAGGTGAGGGGCAGAGGTGTTGGAGGGCCGTCTCACACACAGGATGGGACCCAGGGCTTTACCACAGGACTAGGTCTGTGGTCAAGGCCTGTCTTGAATTAACCAGGGAGTGATAAGCTTGGGGAAGTCTCAAAGCCACACCAGAGCAGCATAGCCTGTGTTCACATGCTGTGTGTTCATGTGTGCTTATGTGTGTCTCTGTGTATGTGTGTATGTGAGTGTGTGTGTATGTGTGTGTATGTGTGTGCCCATGTTAATGTGTGTCTCTATGTGTATGTGTGTATGCATGTGTGTCTGTATGTGTATGAATGTGCATGTTTGTATGTATGTGTGTCTATATGTGTGTGTATGTATATGTGTGTCTCTCTATGTGTATGCCTCTGTGAGTATGTCTCTGTGTATATGTGTGTATATGCATGTGTGTGTCTGTGTGTATATGTGTGTGCATGTTGGTATGTCTGTGTGTATCTGTATGCCTCTGTGAGTATGTCTGTCTTTGTGTGTATGTATATGTGTGTCTGTATGTGTGTATATATGTGTGTATGTGTGTCTATATGTGTATGTTGTATATGTGTGTCTCTATATGTATGTGTGGTTGTATGTACCTCTGTGTGAGTGTGTGTATGTGTGTGTCTCTGTGTGTATCTCTGTGTGTATGTGTGTGTGTATGTATGTATGTGTGTATGTGTGTCTATATATGTGTGTGTTGTATGTGTGTGTCTCTGTGTGTATGTGTGCTTACATGTGCCTCTGTGTGAGTGTGTATATATGTGTCTTTGTGTGTATGTGTGTGTGTATGTATGTATGTATGTATGTCTATATGTGTGAGTGTATGTTGTATGTGTGTGTGCATGCACCTGTGCATATATATATATATCTGGTGACAGAATAGAGTTGTTTCCAGAACTTTAAGATTAGAACTAAGACCAGAAGATGGAAGTTTGATAGCAACGTCTTAGGCTCACAAAAGGAAGTGCCCACTAGGGGTCAGAACATTTGATTCCAGACCCCATGGCTCCTGGGTGGCCTCAGATGATTCCAGCGTGAACAATAAACTATCTTGAAGCAGATGAGCTCTTGAACCCTGGAGATACACAAGTGGCTTCTGGAAAAGGAGCATCTTTGGGGGTTTTGTGCTACCTGCCAGTTAGAATTCCGAGTCCAAACTGTCTCATCAAGCAGATCTGTATTCCAGGCTCTGTTGCAGGCAGAATGGGGTCTTGAAGACTCATGAGTCTTACAAGAAAGGGTAGGTCGGGCAGAGAGTGTGAAGGCTATGTGTGGCAATGTGAAGTGTATGTGAAGTGTATGTGAAGAATGTGTCTACACATTCTTCATTGCCAGCTTGACTGAATTTAGAATCACCCAGGAGTTGGATGTGGTAGTACATACCTTTAATTCCAGTCCTTGGCAGGCACAGGTGGAAGACTGCTGCATGAGACCAGCATGGACTACATAGTGCATTCCAGGCCAGCCAGGGCTACATAGTGAGACCTGCTTTTCAGTTATATCACTATTAATCACTTGTAAGATTGGTGAGGCGTACCTTTGGGTGTCTTCAGAGAGGGCTGACTGAGGGAGGACCATCTGCCTTGAATACAGATGACACCATCTGATGGATGGGCTAGGGCCCTGGGCAGAGAGGAGAGAGAGAGAGAGAGAGAGAGAGGGAGGGAGAGAGGGAGTGAAAAAGGAAGGGAGAGAGAAAGGAGAGGGAGAGAGGGGAAGGGAGAGAGAAGAGGGAGAGAGGAGAGAGAAAGAGAGGGAGAGAGAGGGAAAGAGAGGGAAAGAGAGGGAGACAGACAGATACACGCAGACAGGGACACAGACAGACAGACAGATAGACACACACAGAGACAGGGAGCGAAAGGGAGAGGGAGACAGACAGATACACATGCAGAGACAGAGACACAGATGGACAGACAGATAGATAGACACAGAGAGAGAGAGACAGGGAGAAGGGGGGAGAGAGGGAGAGAGAGGGAGAGAGAGGGAAAGAGAAACAGAGACAGACAAACTGACGGATAGACTCACAGAGAGAGAAGGGGAGGGAGGGAGAGAGGGAGAGACGGAGAGACAGACACAGAGAGAGAGACAGGGAGAGAGAAAAACACACACATAGAGGAAGAGAGAGACAGAGATAGAGAGACAGAGAGACAGAGAAACAGATACACCACACACACACACACACACACACACACACAGAGAGAGAGAGAGAGAGAGAGAGAGAGAGAGAGAGAGAGAGAGAGAGAGAGAGAATACAGAATTCCCTCTTTTGGTCAGCCATGACACGAGCTGCTTGCTCTTTTGGGCTTTCTTTGCTGGGACTTCCGAGATCTGGAGCTTAAACAAGTCTTTCCACCCTTACTTGTTTCTGTCGGGCATTTTGGTCACAGTGATACAAATGCACTCAGAGACCCTAGTTCTCAGCTGGGCTTTACCTGTGGCTCACCCGCCTTAGAGTCACCCAGTGATTCAGTAAAGCAGGCCAGTAGCTCATCCTTAGAGGCCGAAGGGAGTCTGAATGATTGATGCTGTGCTCGCATAGACTGAGAAGTCAAGGCTTTCAGTGTGGACGTAACTTGTTTTAGGTCACACAGCCGCTGTGGCTGAGTCAGGATTGTGTTCACGTCACGAAGCCTTTGGGAGTTGGGCCCATGTTTGGTTTGGGGCTCAGGTTCTTTGGGCTGCAGCTGTCGGTCCTGGGGAATGCATGGAAATTGTCACCCATCCAGCAAGCAATCTGGAGAGCTAGGGTGGAAGCATCTGGGGAAGCAGGGACATTTTGTCCTGAAAACTTGGGGCAGGATTGGCTAACTTGCCATCATTTCCGCTGACTGTTTTCTATCTTGAGGACTCGGTGTCACTCTGTCCTGTCTCTCTACCCCAGGATGTGGATGCCGCTTACACGAACAAAGTGGAGTTGGAGGCCAAGGCGGATAGTCTGCAGGACGAGATCAACTTCCTCAAGACCCTTCATGAGACAGTGAGTTCCAGGGTGGGTGGCGTGTCTCCTAGCCTGAGGAAGGGATAACAGTGGATGCCATCTGGCATCTAGCCTTGGAAAGGAGGTATGACAGCATCATCTGACAGCATCATCCGACAGGGGTTCAACTGGGACAGGGTACCAAATGCTTCTTTGGTCTCTCAGGTGTAGTCTTTACGGGATCATCCAGCCGTTCTTAGATCTAGAGCTGGTGCCTACATGCATGTTGCTGTCAGGAGTGGGGACCTTTAGGCTGTCCATGCAATCAAGCTCAGGGACAGTCTTCCCATCTTTGCTTGTGTTATGTATACATAGCTGGCTATATGCATTTAAATATAAAACTACATTCTATACGACACGGTCTCTTCTCATCGTGAAAGTAGTTCTTACCCATTGCAAATAATACACAAAATCAAGTCATAAAATTGACAACAGGTTAATTAATAAACCATGTCTGTATTTACCTGTTTTGGATCGCCGTGCACCTGTATGTGTGCATACGCACGCGGACGTGCGTCCACATGTGTTTTGAGATAGAATCTGATTGTTTCACCCAGACTGACTTTGAACTCATTATATAGCCTACACTGACCTCAAACTTAGGATCTTTTAGCCTGAGCCCCTCCAGGGCTGGGATTAGAGATGTGAGCCACCATGACTGGCTAAAATACGTACTCTAAGAAAATCAGTCCCGTGTTTCAGGTGACAGCATACTGCAGACATGCTTGCCTGCCTGTAAACACAGCTCTACTCCTGTTTCCAAGTCTGCAGAGTGTGCCATCACATGGAGGAATAAGAATGGGTTCAGCGTCCCCACTGGCTCCTGTCACGTTAGACGTGTACCCTGACAAGACCATATTGTCTCTTTATCTCTTTTAACCCTACTAGACCTTGATATTGAGATGCTGGCAGCCAGAGTGGGCAGAACTATTTGGCATGTGCTAGGTTTGTCCATGTGTGTCCATTGTGCTCCCTTAAGCTTGAGTTCATTCCACTGTGGTCTGGGAACAGGGATAGATCGTGTCCTAGGCATGCAGCCCAATGTCCTGTCTGGTTCCTGCAGGAGTTAGCAGAGCTGCAGTCGCAGATCTCAGACACATCTGTGGTGCTGTCCATGGACAACAGCCGCTCCCTGGACTTGGATAGCATCATCGCTGACGTCAAAGCTCAGTATGAGGAGATGGCCAACCATAGCCGGGCAGAGGCTGAAGCCTGGTACCAGACCAAGGTATGTGACTATCTGGGGTATCTTTCCTCCTTCTGCTAGGCTCTGGGTGGCTGCTACCTTTTTCCTTGCTTTGTCCCCAGCCTTCAGGACCTGGCAGACACCAATGGCCAAGGCCATTGTATACTCTGGAGTTCAGTGACAAGGCTAGCCCCTGCCTTAGGTGAGAGCCCAGGCTGATGGGGCACAGGAAGAGGAACCAGGCACACACTGATCGACGATATTCAGTTTCATAGTGATGATCAGGCAGGAGTGGGTGGAGTGTTAAATGTCCTCCACACACTTAATCCACAGAACATCCCTTTTATGTGTGCAATGCTGTAATCGTCGTTCTAAACACGAGGAAGCAGGCACAGAGAGGCTGAGCGAGTTTCCAGCTCTTCACAGGTAGTCTGTGGAAGAGCAAGGGACTAGATCCTGAAGTCTAGTGTTCCAGGCCCAGGAGACTTAATTGTTACTACACAGTCAGAACAGCTGAGAGCAAACTGCTAAAGAAATGGGAGAGACACCGGAGGAACCTAAAAGTCAGGTTTGAAGGGAGCATAGGACATGGATCCCTGTAGCATGCATGGGTAAAAACACAGGCTTGGATTCATGCTCTGAGATTCTGACAGGTGGGGGGTAGGTCAGACTGTGCTGAGATGACAGTCTTGGGGGTGTGTGGATGTGGGTGGGGTTGGGTGGTGGTGGTGGCTGGGAGGCACTATCCTTTCCTGGGAATGCAGGCTAGGAGGGGCTTTCTGTGGCTGGGGAGAGGGCCTAGTGGCTGGCAGTGATGGTTCACCCTGCCGTAACCATGTTCACGGCCTTTCAGTTTGAGACACTCCAGGCCCAGGCTGGGAAGCACGGGGAAGACCTCCGCAACACCCGGAATGAGATTGCGGAGATGAACCGCTCCATCCAGAGGGTGCAGGCAGAGATTGACACCTTGAAGAACCAGGTGGGAACCCGCTCTCCTGCTGCCTTGTTCCATCCTGCTGCCGGTGGGAAGCAGCTAGTCGAGTCAGGGTCAGAGTGAGTCTGGGATACCCTGAGCCCGAGTGGGTACAGCTCACATCTCAGATTCTCAGTGAGACCTACAGGTGGAGTGATTTTGGCCAGACTCTGGCTTAGGACTGAATCTGGTAAGAGTCATGGTTGGGCATGGAGCCTGTGGAAGGGACCTCCGGCTGCCTGCCTCGGGCTCACTATGATGCTGAGCACTCTGCCTCTAGCTCTTGTGCTCACAGCACACCTATCAGAAGTCCATGCATGTCCCACCCCTGTCTTCACTCTGGACAACACCCCTCCTCCTTATGCTCAGGCCACGGTAGCCTGCTTCCTGAATCTTGCTTTTACTATTCATGTTACAAAGCCTTTCAATCCAGCTGGCATATGATTCTCCCAGCTCTGCCTGTGGCAGTTGCTTTCTCATCCCTGGGATTTAGGACCAGAGTCCTCTTGTGGATGTTGGCTTCTTTAAACACCCAGCATCACACCAACAGCCTATCTGAAGTTCTTTGAAGCACCTTCCACTGCCTGGAGGGTTTGAGTTTATTATTAAGGTACTGGCAGTTTTCACTTGGCTGGAATTGCACACCCCTTGAGAGCAGAAGCCATCTGTCTGGCTCACCGGTCTTGTCTTCTGGAACCTGTCACACCATAGGGACGAAAGTCTCAGAGCAGAGGCTGAGAGCACACGAAGGTTGGAAGTCAGAATTGGGGGATGTTGATGAGGGAAGGCTCCCCTAAGCCCTGGCGGAGATGCTTAGGACAGTCCAGCCTGAGCAGGTCTGCAATGGGGGTGAGCAGGTGATGCCTGTGGCAGCTTTAGCAAACTTATTTCACTGAGCTGTAATAGGGATCTGGGGATGATTTACCCAGAAGTCCCTCAGCCCTGTAGGCTGGTTTATACGCAAGGGTGGCTGGTTGTACACAAGCCTCTGGCTTGGATGTAGCACAGTTAGTAGCCCCATAGTGAAACAGTCCAGACTCTTGGCCAGGACAGGAGGCTCAGAAGAATGAGGGTGCTTTCTCAAACCTTGTCATCTTCACCACATTCATAAGTAAGCACCTTCACGTGCTTTTACTCAGATGGCTATCACAACTGCGGGCCTCAAGGGGCCGAAGGGTCTCCAGACGCAGTTGGCTGGCCCTGGACCAGGGGACATTAGTGTGAGAGGAATCCATAGAGCGGTGCCCATGGAGCAGAGATGTAGAAACTACAGCTGAGAGAAGACCCTAGGGTGGAGAGGGGTCCTTGCTGAGGGTGGAGAAGCTCTTGGCTGGGGTGTAGGGGATGGGAGGGTGAGACTACTCTTGTTAGTGCCTGCGTTAGCCAGCTCTCTACCTGTGTGGAAAAAAATGCCTGAGAACCAACTTAGAGGCGAAAAAGAGTTATTTTGGTTCAGGTTTTAGCGCCCAATCGCTGAGCAGAATTGCATTGAGTGAGTGGCTATGCAGAACATCATGGTTTGTGTGTGGACAGAGAGAAGGATCAGTGTTCCTAACGTCCCTTCATGGACACATCCCCAGTGACCTCAGTTCCATCCACCAGGGTTGTCCACTAAAGGTCCTACCTCCCCCCAATAAACACTGTCATCTGGGACCAGACCCTCAACACATGGGCTTTTGTGACACAATCAAGACCCAAACTACAGGAACACCCAAAGCAGGGGCAACTGCAATGTTCATGGCAGACCCCAGCCCATGGGAGCTATGTCACCTTGCCCCAACCCACATGATACAGTCTCTGATCCCAGCCTTCTATTTGGACTACTCACACATGCTTCCTGTTTTATCTTATTTTTTAAAAAATACCTTTTAATTAAAATGTAATTACATCATTTCCTCCTTCCAATGTCTCCCATGTTCCTGCCCATTCCCTCTTAAAGTACTGGTTCCCATTTTAGAGATGGCATCTGGTCCTGTTCTCTGCTGGCATCTGTGACACAACCAGGATCTCATGGCCTTGGAGCTCTAGCGAGGAGTGGGCAGGTGCTAGGGTTTGTAAACTGTAGAAATATCGATTTAGAACATGGTGTGTTCTAAGAATCTTTGCATCTCTCTCTCTCTTTTTTTATGTATATAAATACTCTATCTGCATGCCAGAAGGGGACATCAGATCTCATTATAGATGGTCATGAACCACCATGTGGTTGCTGGGAATTGAACTCAAGACGTCTGGAACAGCAGTCAGTGCTCTTAATCGCTGAGCCATCTCTCCAGCCCCACCTCTCTCTCTCTCTCTGACTTTTAAAATTATAATTAGGCTCATGCTTATCCACTTTATTTCATGTGTATGAGGGTCATGCTTACATGTAGGTATGTGTATCACACATATCCTAAGACTGGCCTTTTGGACAGTTGTGAATGTCTACGTGGGTTCTGGGAAATTGAACCTGAGTCCTTTGTAAGAACAAATACTCTTAACCACTGAGCCATCTCTCTAGCCTGACTTTGTGTGCCTTATCTTAACCTCACAGTAATCCTATGGAATAGATGCTGTGACCGTTACTATTTTAGAAAGAGGAGACTTTGGCTTGAAGGGGTTAATTCACCCAAGGCTACATCACTAGAAAGTGGCAGAGCCAGCACCAGACCCTGAGCATTGGACCTCGTATCCTTGTGTCTAACCTTCAGCTTTCTTCCCTGGTATTTGGGGGAGTAGGCAGGGCCACTAAAGCCATCTTAGCGAGATGGGCAGGTGCTTGCTGCAGAATGGGTTGGTAGGAAGGTAGTGCTCAGTTGGTCTCTCATCTTATGGCTTCACTACTGCCCACAGCGTGCCAAGCTAGAGTCCAGCATCGCCGAGGCTGAGGAACAAGGGGAGCTGGCACTCAAGGATGCTCATGCCAAGCAGGGGGAGCTGGAGGCTGCTCTGCAGAAGGCCAAACAGGACGTGGCCAGGCTGCTGCGCGAGTACCAGGAGCTCATGAACACCAAGCTGGCCCTGGACATTGAGATCGCCACCTACCGCAAACTGCTGGAGGGCGAGGAGAGCCGGTGAGAGATACAAGCTAGCCAGGAGGTCCTGGGGGTCGGCGAGGTCTGTCTTTGTTATTGATAGATAGATCTACAGGCATCTCCTAGGTGCCTCTCCTCTGCAGGGCATAGGGTGAGAGGGACAAGGTGCAGACTACTTATGATTGCTTCTTATCCCCGTAGAAAATATCCTCCTAGAACAGTAGTTCTCAACCTTCCTAAAGCTGTGAGCTTGAAATACAGTTCTTCACGTTGTGGTGACACCCCCAACCATAAAGTTACTTTCGTTGCCACTTCATAACTGTAATTTTGCTACTACTGTTACGAGTCATAATATAAATATCTGATATGCAGGATACCTGATATGTGACCCCTGGGAATGGGTGCTTTGAGTCCCAAAAGTTCATGACCCACAGGCTGAGAACCACTGTTCTAGAAGGAGAAAGGCCACGTGTTAAGTCCCTTTTCAAATGGGGTCATTAAGCAGGGTTTTTAAGAAATAGTTTATTTCTTGGTATAGGTATGTGTAAGTGTGTGTTTGGCACATGCGTCTGGTGTGTACACACCCGTGCGCGCACAGGTTCCCACATCCAAGCTGATGCTTTGAGGACAGAGGAGGATGTCAGTGTCCTGCTCCGTGTCTGCCTTATTTCGAGAGAGGATCTCTTACTGAACCTGGAGATCAGCTGGTGGCTAGCCAGCTCCCATAATCCTCCTGTCTCCCAGCTGCTCCCTCATAGCACTGCGGTCACAGGGATGTGCGCGGCCACACCTGGCTTTTTATTTCTGAGGATTCAGATTCAGGTCCTCGTGCTTGCTCAGCAAGTGCTCTTACTCACTGAGCTGTCTCCGCAGCTCCTAGCAGGGCTCTTTTAGTTCTCAGCATGTATTCAGGAAGGCAGGTCAGGAGCATTGCCTCCAGGGTCTACAGAGGGACACTGTGGTTCAATTAACCAAGGGACAGGGTAGTATGCAGTTGAAGCCTGCTGATTCCTGGCTATAGACATCCACAGGGTACACAGACACCCACAGTGCTAGGCTGCTTTTCATGACTAACTGGGCTAACCATGTGGCACTCAGTGAGTGCACAGTCACCTGCAGTGATAGCAGGGTTTGGCAGGGGCTGGGCTGGCTTCCTTTGGGACAAAGCACTTTGGTCTGAGACTGGTTTTGCTCTTACTCCTGCAGTGGCAGCTTTCCTCTGCTGACATACAAGGCTGTGCCCTGGGGATGGTTAGAATTTGGAGAAGCAAAGGCATGGGAGTAGACTTGTTAGTCTTCACTTGTTAGAACCCAGCATAGAGTCAGATAATATGTAAGCCATGTTTCTGCCCTCAGGGAGAAAGTGCATACACGGTGGAGATAAAACACCTGCAAAGGGAGAGTGTTTATAGACCAGGAACCTGCACTTCAACATCATCATCATCATCATAATTATTTTAAACATCTATTTACTTGCACTTAAAAAAATCCTAATTTAAAAATACCATTTAGTGTGTGTCTTGTGTGTGTGTGTATGTGTGTGTGTGCTACAGTGTGTCTGTGTGTGTAGTTCAGAGGAGAACTTTTAGGAGTAGATTTTCTCCCTCCGCCATGTAATTGAACTTAGGTTGTCAGACTTGGTAGGCACGCTCCCTTACTTGCAGAGTTATCTCCTTGGCCCCAGGAACTCGCATTTTTTTAAATGCTAAGTTTAATGGGGAAACCTTTCTTTTCTGAGCATTATTCTTGAGCTGTGTGTGTTTAGGTAAAGAGGAATGGAATGGATAGGAAGGTAGGAAGGTGTTGGGACAGGAGTGGGGTGTGTTGGCGCAGAAAGCCTTGGTGATAGGAGGAAGTGAAAAACGTGGCTGAGGGTGCAGGTCAGGTGTAGAAGAGAGTCTGTGTACCCTATTAAGTATAATTTATTACACTATTTATAAGTACTTTTATTTACCTCCATGGCTTCTTTGTGGGGACGGCAAGCTGACTGCCACACAGGCAGTTGCATCTGAGACACCTCTCTCTGAACCTTCTTCCTACCCATATGGGGCCATGATTCTTGATCTTTCCTGTTTTAAATCCCTCAACCCCTTCAGTGATTCCTGGGCATATCAGGGACTGTGTGACTCTGAAGCTTTTGTAATTGTTACCCAGTTTATAACCTTCGAGATACAATGTTGCAAATATGGTCACAAAATCAACACATGCACAGAATTAGAAAGGAAAAATCAACTCAGTCACTGTAACCTGGACATTAGATCGATTCCCACTGAGCCCTTTTAGACAGTACACTGGACATTCTGACTTGGAATCACTTCGTGATGATGTCCTGATCTTGACTACTTCATCTTCTAGCAATTTCTACCATTTGACCCAGCATCCTGGAACCATCCAAAAAAACCTATCTCTTCTTCCCTCCTCAGTTTGAGCTGCTGAAGCCAGTCAGTCCTCAGCATAAGGTGTCTCTTCCCTGAACCAGGCAAATTGAACCCCAAGGCCAAGAGCTTGGTGACAATGGGACTCTGAGTCACCAGACAAACACACCCAGCTGTCTCAGACAGATTTTTAATTTCCACTGCAAGACCTGTTTCAGGCCCACGGGCTTCTGAAAGCCACCCCGCCTGCTCCCACCCTTTCAGTCCTGGCTGGGGCTGAAGTTAATCAGTCAACAATTCATTAATTAGTTCAGCACCTATTAAGTAATTGTTAATTCCAGGCCTCATGCTAGGGGGCTGGACACAGGAGTCTGCAGGCAACAGCCCATTTTGAGAGCTTCTGGTGAGGAAAGGCAGAGCCACTCACAAACAATAAGCACGACAACGGTTTCCCAAGTCCTAGGTGCTCAGGGCTTGTAGAGAAATTGAGTGCAATGTATCAGTCTTCACAAACAGACCTGGCACCTTGGTTCTGGAGGTAGGACCAATTTAGAGGCGGAACATGAAGGACTTTGGTACATGTCATATAGTTGGCTGGGAAAGGGGTCTCTCAGGTGTTTTCAAACGAGACTAAGGGTGATCTGGGAACAAGGAGGGAGGAATGGACATTTTGCTTGATGGCTGGAAGCTGGTGGCCAGGGGTGCTAGCTCAGCACTGAGGTAAGAGTCACTTTCACGGATCTGTCCTCTGCTCCACAGGTTGTCCGGAGATGGAATAGGACCTGTGAACATCTGTAAGTTCTCGGCCACACCTTGAACTGTGTAGACTTAGCTGGGTCCCTAGTAGGGTAGACTGGCCCAAAGGCCCAGCTTGTGCTTCTGGGAGCCCCCTCCCCCAACTCCATACACAGTTCTGACAGATTCCACTGAATTCACATCCACCCAGCTCAGTGGCCCAGAGCAAGATGGCAGGGGTGGGGTTAGTGGGAAGCCAGGTGAGAGAAGGCTTTGAGCCCTTGTCACTATCAGAAGTTTCTTTTGGGCTGCTGGGGGCTGGCTGTTAGAGAGGGGAGGCAGATCGAGGAGAGGGCAGCTGTGGTGGGAAGGTGGATAGGAAAAGGGTGGGTTCCCTGGGTAGGAGAGTGCATACTAACAGATCCTTTCCTCTTCCAGCTGTTGTGAATTCCACTGGGAGCAACAGCAGCAGGCTTATTTTCGGGGGAACCATGGGAAGCAACGCTCTGAGCTTTAGTGGGGGACCCGGAGCTCTCAGGGCCTATTCCATCAAAACCACGTCTACCACCCGCAGAGGCACCCACAACTGAGCAATAAAACCAAGCTGTGGGCTTGGAGAGACCCCATATCCCTTTGCCCACATATAGAAAGACCCCCTCCTGCCTCAAGTCCCTGTCCTGAACCTGGAAGATGGTCTGAAACTGCTGTTGGTTTTAATAAAGGGCTTCTCTGAGAGAGCTGCATCGGCTAGCTAGGAGTGGTGTGTACAGGGAACAGAGGGTGTTGTGTGCCCAGGACTGGGTTTTGGACTGACATGGGTATGGCTTTAAGGTGCTGGACCCCCATCCACGGTGCCATCTTGGCCCCTGTCCAGGCTGAGACTGGTTCCAGTGCCTCTCCTGAGGTCATTTAATATGGCCACTGGGTACAGGAGGTTGTGGTAACAGGAGGATGTTGAAGTCCCCTTCCCTCTCAGGGAGGGTTTATTTACATCCCCACATCCTCTATTGCCAGCCTTTGGCCTTGAAGTGAGATCACAGACATTTAGTGCTCTCAGGCCCTAGACTTTGGTGGCCCAGAAAACCCCAAGACACCCACAGTCAGCCCTTCCTGAGGCCTGGGACTTTGTGTTCTGGTCCTCTGCATCTGAGATTTTCTGGGGATGATGGCCATGGAGGGAGATCCCAGAGCCTAGGTTGTGGAGGGAGGGTTTGTGTCTGGATCCTTGGATGGAGGAATGGATGTGTCTTGATCCCTAGGAACGGAAGAGGGAACCTCTGTGTTGGGGTTTCCAAATGTCTGGTCTCTGATGTAGAGGTTCATGTGTCTGTGTAATGAGGGATTTATGCCAAGGCAGAGTGTATATGAGAGGCTCTGGGGAGCTGATTGGTGGTCCTTGAGTCTGAGACCTGCAGGGTAGGGGTGGAAGCAGCATAAGGTGGTTTTATTAAAATACTTCATTCTAGCCAGGCGTGGGTGGGTGCAGGGAACAGAGTCACTAAGGATGTGTTGACGTCTGAGGAGTCTGTGTATTTAACCCCATGGGAAGGAGTATTGAACTTGGGGGGTGATGGTGCAGGGCATATAGGAAGTGGATAACTGGTGTCTTAGCAGTTCCTAGTGGTGAGATCCTAACTCATCAAGGGTGTAGGAATCTCAGGTCCTTCCTCTGTGTGTGTGTATGTGTGGGGGGTACAGTCTATTTCCCAGAGTCTTTGCCGTTCTGTGAGTTTGGGGGCTCCTGGGTCATCCCCTATGTCTTAAGGATTGTGCTGTGCAGAGTGTTTAGGTACCCTCCCTCCTTCCTCCCTACCTCACAGCCCTGAAACCTGGGCAGCAAGGCCAATCAGGGGACATGGTTAACAGAGAGGGAGCTTTGTCAGAAGAGAAAGTGAAAGCATAGGAAGCAGAGGGAGCCCCGGAGGTGGAAGTTGGCCCCTCTGAAGCTGGGATGCGGTCCATTACCACAGCTAAGATTGGATGAGGTAGGTAGGGTACACAAGGGTCTGGGGGCCTATTTGTCCAACAGAAGCCAAAAATGCCCAAGTCCTCAGGACATCCTGACTCAGAACTGCCCCTTTGCCCAGAACAGTGAGGAAACTGATCACATAGACACAGCCTCCTTGTCTGTCTAACTCTCAACATTCTTACCTTCCAATCTCCCACAGAACAGCCCACTAAGCTCTCAACACTCAATGGCTTTTCTAGCTTAAAGTTCCAAAGATCTTCCACAACCCTCCCCACAACACAGTCAGGTCTACCACAGCAATACCTCACTACCCTGGTACCAATTTCAGTCCTATTCAGGGTTGGACCTCATTCTGGGAGCCTAACTTGATAAAGTTAAGAGTCACCAAGGTGGTGCTAGTTTCGAAGGCACAATTGGACCACAGAGAACAACTTGAGGCTTGGCACTGTATGGCAGAGCTGGGGTCTCTCAGGAGAGCCCAGGAGAGGCTACTGGCGGAAATGCAGCTCAGCTGTAGCAAGAGACCACAGCATTTGCCAGTACCATAGGATCGCCGCCAAGACAGCATCAGAGGTGGCATAGAGCCAGGTGGTGCTTAGAATCCAAGCTGTGTGTGCTATGGTAGAGCCAGGAAAGAGATCCAGGCCTTTTGGAGGAGACACCAGCTCATGAGTGCATCCCTGACATTGGACATTGAGTTATTTACATGGTTGAAGTTTGGTTTTCCATCGAATTGATTGTGACCGTTCCCTGGTTCTTCTCTCTTGAAATAAGAAAGTATTTAAGTTTTTACTTGATAGAAGCCCACAGTCGATATAATTTTCAATTTTAAAGAAGACTTTGGGTTTTTTTAAAGGAGAACTTTTTTTTTCTCATTTTATTACACTTTATTCTATTAGTGGAGATTACCCTCTACCTTTACTTTTTTTTTATTGGATGTTTTATTTACATTTCATATGTTGTCCCCTTACCTCATCCCCCACCCACCCAGGAACCCCCAACCCCCTCACCCCTCCTTCTTCTTCTCTGTGGATGTAACCTCTATCTACCCCCCAACTCCCACCTCCCCACCCTCAAAATTCCCACCCCCTGGGTCGTCCAGCCTTCATGAGGTCAAGGTTCTCTTCTTCCACCTATGCCCAGCAGGGCCCTCCACTCTTACATATTCAGCTAAAGCCCAGGATCCCTCCCTAAGTGCTCCCAGGCTGGTGGTTTAGACCCTGGGAGGTGTGGTTGGTTGGTATTGTTGCTCTCCTCATGGTGCCGCAAATCCTTTCAGCTCCTTCAGTCCTCACTCTAACTCCTCCATTGAGAACCTCATGATCAGTTCAATGGCTAGTTGTGAGCATCTGCCTCTGAATATGTCAGACTCTTGCAGACCTCTGAGGAGACATCCATATCAGGCTCTTATCAGCGTGCACTTCCTGACTTCCACATCAGCATCTACCTTTGGTGGCTGCACATGGGCTAGATACTCAGGTGGAGTGGTCTTCAGACGGCCCCTCTAAAGGAGAACTTTTAAAGCTATTTGAATTTGTAGGACGGTGGGATGGACGCCTTAAGTTTGTAAGATGTTTTATATTGTGATGTTTATGTCAATGTGCGATGGAAAGAAAGGACAGGTTGTGGCTTTAGCAGTGACATGTTTGAATGTCAAGATGACAAGGGGTCAGTTGTGCTAGGTAGTTTTACGTCAACTTGACACAAGATGGAGTCACTGAAAAGGAGGGAGCCTCAGCTGAGAAAATGCCTGCATAAGTTCAGGCTGCAGGCAAGCCTGTAGGGTATTTTCTTAATTAGTGATGGGTTGGGGAGGGCCCAGCCTATAGTAGTGCTGGGTTCTTTAAGAAAGCAGGCCGAACAAGCCATGGGAAGCAAACCAGTGAGCAGGTCCCCTCCATGGCCTCTACATCAGCTCCTGCCCTGTTAAGAGTTCCTGTTCTGGCTTCCTTCAGTGATGAGCATGATGTGGAAGCACAAGGCTAATTAACCCCTTCCTCCCTTAGTAGCTTTGGCCAAGGTGTTTCATCACTGCAGTAGTAAACCCTAACTAGGGTGACAAGATGGCTTATTTCTTCGATGGGAGATGCTCTAAAGGGAGCTAGAGCTGTGCTCCAGGCTGGCAGAGAGAGAGGGGGACGAGTGGATCAGGTTGTGGGGATGGACAGGAAAAGGAGGAGTCACAGAGGTGACTGGATAAGCCCCTTGTAGTTGACCTAAGATCAGCTGGCTGGTACAGGCAAACAGGCATGGGGGAGGGGGTGGGTCGCTGATACAAAACACCACACACTCTTGCATCAAAGCAGCGTTTATTGAAACACAGATGGGGTCAACCCAGAAGGCAAGGCACCCACAGACAGAAAGTGGCCATAGTCCCCATCCCACCAGCTCTCCCTTGGACAGTTCCCTGTGCACAGGCAGGGGAGGCCTGAGCAAGTATGGGGTCTTTGAAATGTGCAAAGACTTCTTGAACAACACAACCTGTTCAAAGCCCTCTAACCAGGGGCTGTAGGTAGAAGGCCTCCCCAGAGAGCAGACTATTTTCTAGGAGGTAACCCAAGAAGTATGGTTAGAGCAGGTTACCCCAAGGAAGGCAGTCAGCTAGGGAGGTTAGCAAACTCAACCAATGATAGGCAGGTGCTTGCTGCCCCTGTAGCTGGCACCAGAAGTGGGAGCTGCTTGAGAAGGGTTCTCTCTGGTTCTTGTTTTTGGGGATCACGGCTGGGCAGTTAGGATCATGCCTTGACCCAAGATGGCCATGCTTTATGGTCCAGTCACCCTGGGTGACTGGTAGTATCCCGGAGAGCTTAGTGAATAATACAAATCATTTACAAGTATTTGAAGACAGGTTGGGGTTAAGGGAAGGGTTGGGAATGACCTTCTAAAGTGAAGCCAGAGGAGAACTGGGAGACAGTTTCCTAAAAGGAGAAGGCAGAGGAGAGTGGCCCTGAACAGGAACATCTGGAAGATTCTGGAAGCAAGCACACATTTTCCATTCACACACCACTCCACTCTGGCGCAGACAAGTGGCTCATTTGGAAATCCTGGCACTAAGCAAAGCGCACTGAGCGGCTGCTCCCACAGGTGAAGCTGGAGGCACGGGGCTGGCAAGGAGAGCAGGAGTCAGGGGCCATCACGGAGATGCAGCCCCCAGTGGCAGAGGGTCCAGAGGCAATCTGGCGCCCTGGAGTTGTGCCATATGTGAGGCCCCCACATGTGACTCCTCCACGGGAGCTGCTGACACCTGTGGGAAGAGGAACAGGGAGGGATGAGGGGCTTGCTGGGGTGTCACCCACCCACCAGAAGTCCCTGAGGGCTTTGCATACAGGGCCTGCCTTCTCCTCAAGGGGTCAGTGGTAACATGACAGGTTCTGTTCTTTCAATCTCAAAGCACATCTGGAGAGATGTTAGGATCCCTAGACCCATCTCCCTGGACTGAAGTTCCTGGTGACCACAAGTAAGGGGCACTCGAGTTTTCCCACCCCTAGTAGTCCTTAAAGAAGAGCCTCGAGAAGAAAAAAGACTGAGGAAGTTGGGGAACATTGGAGGTTCAGTGGGGTAGCCCTGTGATCAACTTTGCCCATACCCAAAGCCATTTTTCTAGGGGGCATTTCCAGCAGATACTTACAGACATTCACAGAGCCCACACCCTCGCATAGCCTAGGAGGAAAGAAAGTGCCATTAGTTTCAAACAGTGAGCCGGATTCTTTGAGACAGTTGCTTGAGGACAGATAGGGTCAGCTTTTGTTCTAGGTAGACTCTATCTCCTGAAATGCAGGAAGGGCAATCCTCATGAAATGTTGTCTGTCTTTCTTTCTTTCTTTCTTTCTTTCTTTCTTTCTTTCTTTCTTTCTTTCTTTCTTTTTCTTTCAAGTATCCCCAACCCAAGGAGGCCAACTCTCTTTGTTTAGAGCAGCAGTGAGTGGAATTGTGACTTTCACACACCGCCTGCAACCAGAGTGCCTGCATCTGCTGAATGCCAGTAGCGCTTGCAGCAAGGATTAGATGGAGCTAGATGTATACAGGGCACATCTTCCTTATTATACATGAGCTTAATCTCAGAGGAAGCTATGAACCGGCTTTAGAAGCCCAGGACCCAGTGCTGGGTCCCAGCTCTGTAGCTTAGTAACTTTATGTCCATGGAAAAGTGCTGGCCATTGAGCCAATCTGCCTCTGTTTTTGGATAGGAAAAATGGTGCTTACCTGACAGGATGGAGGATTAAAAACGGGCACTTGATATAGAGCATATGATATGTGATAGGTAGCCATTAGTACTGAAGACTAGCCTGTAGTAGGGTGGTCAGAGCTGGCTGCATGTCACACTTGGGACAAGACAGTTCACTGGGAGGACTAGGGTCATCTCCTTCCATACAAAGACTGACAGGTCCTAGGCAGCTTGCATGTTCAAGATAGTTTGGCCCCTCAAATGAATTCCCACAAGGTTCTTCTCACCTGTGCTCCTCGCCCTCCAGCAGGCGCCTGTAGGTGGCGATCTCGATGTCCAGCCCCAGCTTGGAGTTCATCACCACCTGGTACTCCTTGAGCAGGCAGGCCATGTCCTGCTTGGCCTTCTGCAGGGCAGCCTCCAGCTCAGCCAGCTTGCATCGGGCATCAGTGAGGGCGGCCTCTCCCTGCTGCTCAGACTGGGTCACAGCCTCCTCCAACTTGGTGTTCTGGGAGGCAGGGAGGGTTTTTAAATTTCCCTGTTATTTATGTTCAAGGACCAACATTCACTGCTGAAAATTACTATTCTCAGGAAATGCTGGTACTGTGTCTTTAATTCTGGACAGTAGCCTACCGGTCCAGATTCCTGGCTTCTTTGGTAACGTCAGGAGTTCTGACCATGCTAACCCTATATGGCCTTGTTGCCTGTTTCTGTTGGATCTGGTTAGTATTGCTCTTTATGTTTTTAAATTGGCCATAATCTTGTGCCTAGGATTATCCTGTCGTTCACAATCACCAGCCTCGGTTTGCCTGAATCTGTGTCTTCTGACCTAGTCTGATGGGCTGCAGAGGTTAAACTGTTCATCCAAATCCCATGACTTATAGGTAGCAGGACTGGATTCACAATCCAGTTAAGTTTTCTGTACCTTAGAAGCCAGAGCATTCACTCAGTTCCCTTCTGACCCTGAGACCAGAAAAGTCCCTGCACATGCACACTGGGCTCCAACCCCATTCATCAGGAATGGCAGCATTTTCAGATGTTCGGTGTTGGTTTCTATTCCCACCTGTCGGCAAGAAGCCTAGCTTGCACCTGCCTGCTACTTACTAGCTGACTCCACTCTCTCCCCACGATGGTTGCGGGGCGGGGGTTGGACTCTGTACCTGGCACTTGGCATTCTCGATCTCAGCCGTCAACCTCTGGATTATTCTGTTCAGCTCATTCATCTCCTCCCTGGTGCGGCGCAGGGTCTCTCCGTGCCGGATCACTGTGGCTTTTATCTCCTCACACTGAGAAAAGTGCAGGATGCCATGAAGATCAGGATGGGACAGCCACCCACTGAACACCCCACCGGTGAGGGTGCGGGCTGCTTAGTATTCAGTCTGTGCAACCAGGGAGCAAGGCTCATCCCACTGTTGGTTCTTAAGGATCAGAATACTCAGAAAGGAATCCTTTCTAATAGACGCCTCATATCCCGTCTATTGCCATGTCTAAGGGGCCAGAGTCTGCATCACTCACCTTGGTGCGGTACCAGGACTCGGCCTCCGCGCGGCTGCGGGTGGCAATGTCATCATACTGGGCCTTGATCTCAGCCACGATGCAGTCCATGTTCAGGTCCCGGCTGTTGTCCATCTTGACGATGACGGAGGTGTCTGAGATGTGGGCGTGGAGGAGACGTATCTCCTGTTGGGGGAGAAGGAAGAAAGCTCTTTTTATTTCCTACCCCTACTCCTGGCAGCCTACCTTCTCCCCCATCCTGTCTGCCTCCTCCTTCCTTCCCCAGTGGTCTCAGTCTGGTGGCCATGTCACCTTGTCCCTTTTTACCCTAGAACCATCCCTCAGTGCTATTCACTCGAAGTTCCAGGCCCAAGAGGAAGAGACAGAGTTGATGTCTGTGACCCCAGCTTTGTGCTTTAGGTCTAAGTGTTTATCACCTGTGATCACTGTGGTCACAGTAACCAGGGAATCTAGCTTGTGTGGGGAGTGGGGTGAGAGAGCACAGCTATGAGTCTCTTCTTTGGGATACATAACCTGCCTCAGATCTCCCCAATGTTCTATCCCCTGTGTCCACTGGGAAGCTTAGAGACCAAAGCGGACACAAGTCCTTTCCAAAGTGTTACAGGCTCCTCCTGGCTGCTTCACTGCCCTGTGTCCCCTCACCTCCTCATACAGTCTCCTCAGGAAGTCCATCTCTTGTGTCAGCGCTTCTGCGTTGGCCTCCAGGTCTGACTTACGGAGGTAGGCACAGTCCACATCCTAAAGGGGGAAGACAAACCAAGAGTCTCACGAGTCACCAGATTGCTGTTCTTCCTCTCTCCAGTTAGTAGGCTGAGCAGTTTGTTCCCGAAAGACTTTCCATAGTTGTTCTGGCGCCAGGGTGTGAGCAATCCCTTCTGTATCCTTGGTGAACGGTCAGTGTGGGAAGGGAAAGGGGAACTAAGGTAGGGTCTAGTGTGGAAGTGTGGAATGGGTCATTTCTAACCAGGTCTTGCAGCTGCGTTCTGGATCTTATAGGAGAACCAGGCCTATGTCAGAGCTGAGGGCCCAGGGCAGCTCAGCCTGATCCTTTGCATTGGGACTCTGGTGCTCACAGTAGTGTTCCCAGAAGTTCCCTCATCTGGGAGGTTAGGAGATGAGTCCATGAGGCTTGCCCTCGAAGAGTCATGTTTAGGAAGTAAGCAACGCCAGGAATTCCTCACCACCAGGCGTTTTCCACTGCAGCTGTCCTAGGTTGCCCCGGGCAACTGGTGATCCCTTCTTCGCTACAATGTATCAGGTGCCTACTCTATGGGAGGCCCAGGGCCGAGGGAGATTACAAGCCTAGGCAAATGAGCATGAAACATCTGCTCTGAGTGAGGTTGGCAGTGGGCTCTAGGGCCCAGGGCTATGCAGGGGTTGGGCTGGAGGCTCTGGGGAGCAGTGGCCTCCAGTGTCCAGTAAAGATGTTGAACACCAGCTCTGGCTGAAAGGTGACCATTCTGAGTCTCTCACCTTCTTCAGGGCCACAAATTCATTCTCAGCAGTGGCCCGTAGTGCCACTTCCTCTTCATACCTGGGGACAGAAGACACAAGGCTCAGATTCGAGGAGAGGAAAAAAAGAGAAAAAATAAAAGCCCAGATGACTATATCTCAGGACCTGGATCTTTGGAGCAGATGTGACAGCTCCTTGTACTTCTGGATTCTCTCAGCTAGTGTAAGTCAGGCAGGAGCCTTGCACCTTTCAAAGGCCCCTGTGTCTGGGCCGTGGTTCTCTGAGATCAACTAGCCTTGGCTCTGGAACCTCCCTTTGCCCAGGCTACATTTAGGGCCTAACTCACTACCTAGAACATCAGCAGGCGCTCAACGACTATTTTGTGAATTTAAAAAAAATAAGTAAAAAATGAGTATCTTAGAATGTCTGCAATCTTTATTTAAAATATATTTTAAGATTTTGTCTAATTGTTTTTTATGCGCGTGGGTGTTTTGCCAGCATATGTGTCTGTACACTGTGTGCATGCACTGCCCATGGAGGCCAGAAGAGGGTACCACATCCCCTGAGGCTAGAGTTATTGATGGCTGTGAGCTGCCCGGTGGGTGTTAGGATTTGAACCCTCATCTTCTAGAAGAGCAGCTAGTGCTTTTAACTACTGAGCCATCCTAGTCCCTCCAAAGTCTTTAAGTTCTCAGTCTAGACTCCTGCCGGAACAGTGGTTCTCAACCTGTGGGTTGTGACCCCTCTTGGGGTTGTGCTCTCCATATCCTATGTAGCAGTTACTTGCATTCTGATTCATCACAGTAGCAAAATTACAGTTATGAAGTAGCAACAAAATAAGCTTATGGCTGGGGGTCAGCACAGCACGAGGAGCTGTAGTAAAGGGTTGCAGCGTTAGGAAAGTCGAGAAACACTGATCTAGAAGCATGAGTCATTGTCTTCTCTCTTTAGGGAGAACCTCTGGGGAATACTCCTTTAAAGTCCCATCTAAACCCATTGTCTTTGACTTAATTTCATTTGTTTCTACAAGCTCCCCTCTCCTCCATTCTCACCTCTTCTTGTAGCCCTCCATGGCCTCCTGAGCATGGTTAAGCTCGGCAGCCAGCCTCCCGCTGTCGGCCTCCACGCACTCAGCCTCACGCCTCAGTGTCTCGATGTAGCCCTCGAACAGAGGCTCCAGGTTGCTCTCACAGCACTTGCGGTTCTGGTAGAATTGCCACTTGGTCTCCAGCAGCTTGTTCTGCTGCTCCAGGAAGCGCACCTGCCATGGTAGGGAAAGGGAGAAAGTCTGTGGGAGGAGCCAACATGCCTTGCCCTCCTTAGGGCATAGGAAGAGCCAGACAGAGCTCGTTGAGGAGGTGTGTAATGGGTGGGCAAATGAATGTTTGTCCAGATGGTGTAAGAGGAGAACCGTGAGGCATATATCTGTGCTGGGTAACTGAGTGGCTTCAGGTAAGGCAGAGAAAAGTAGGGAAGGCTTCCTGGAGGAAAGAACATAGGGCAGTGAAGGGAAAGGGAAGAAGGGAGTGTTTCACCATAAGCTTCCTCAGGGAGGGTGGTGACTTATCTGATATCCTTGGTGAACAGCTGAGAATGGACAAAGTAGACAGGGAGTCCTGGGGTGTGTCAGAGACGCAAGGGTGAACATTCTGGGGCTCTTGAGACATAAGAGGCTGGGAGTCCCAAGTGAGCCTGTACTTGCTAGTCTCTGGAAACCATGTAGACTGGAAATGATTTTAGAAAACAGGCCCATGGGGATGTCACCAAGTCAAGCAGACTTGACTTGCCAAGGCCCTCTGTGTTGGCTGAAGAATGGCAGTTAGCCGGACTAGCCCTGGGTCTCTGGGTTTCCACTCCTTAGGACTGGGCTGGAACGAGGCTGCCTCTCACCTGCAGGCCTGGTCCCTGTGCACCTAATTCCAAGAGTACATCTGAGGACTGGAGTGTTAGAGCTTCCAAAAATGTCGGCTGGGGTCCTTGGTACTGTGTGTGCACAGGATGGTTTTGGTGGACTTAGTTGCTAGGATCCTGTTGCTTTCTCAGCTCTACCTTCCTGTTCAAGGGTGTGGCTGGCTCACACACTGCCACTGATGGGGGACTACTGAGGTGCAGAGAGGAAGCTGCCATACCATGTCACCCAATGAGCCAAAGGGTAGGTGTTGGGCAAAGGCCACAGACTCTTGAGCCCAGGTTCCTTTCTGCTTGACTGTGGTACTTTCCCAGCATGTAGCCTGACTACTGAAAATTGTGACTCTGAAATTTGGGTCGTCTCACTCAGGGCCTGAGAATGGAACACTCTGTGCCTGGGTCTGACCCGACTCTGTGGTGGACCAGCTTCATCACTGTCACTTTTCCTGTTCCAGGCACGAAGGACTATGGGAGGCATCAGTCTTTATGTGAGGCTGGCTGTAGCTCTCTGCCCTCTCTGGAGACACTACGCTGCTTTATCTAAATAAGTGTGTGTGTGTGTGTGTCGTGCACGCACAGGAATTTGCACCTGGGGCACACTAAAACACCGAATTCACAGTGTTGGGAAAGCAACCTCAGTAGGCATGTGTCAAAAGATTTCACAAAGCATGACATTCTCGTGGAGACTGTCCCACGGGGCTATGAACTTTCTTCGTTAACAGTGGGAGAGGAGTCAGGACCAATCAATGACCTTTCTCCATCGCTAAGCACTGGAGCAGTCTTAAAGAGGTTTGACTTTTCTCATCAGGTAAAATTACCTAGAAGCTCCCGTTCTGACGACATGCTTGGGGGTTGCTTCCCAGCAGGTCCTTGGGAGCCAGAAAGGGGCTGGTCAAGGACACTCACCTTGTCGATGAAGGCTGCGAACCTGCTGTTGAGGCACTTGATCTGCTCCTTCTCCTCATGCTTCACACACTGAGCATTGGGGTCGATCTCCAGGTTGAGGGGAGTGAGCAGGCTCTCATTGACAGAGACTGTGGTGATGCAGGGGGGGCTGGGCCCACAGACACCTCCAGATCGGTATCCGAAGCTGCGTCCACAGGAGCCAGAGCGGAAGGTCCCGCATACGCTGCGGCTGCCGAAGCCCCCTGAGAGTCCGCGGTAGCAGGAGATGCCCCTGTAGGGGGTTGCAGAGATGCAGCAGCGGCCGGGCCGGGGGCCACATGCTGAGGCGCAGCTGAAGGCGCGGACTCCACAGGAGGCGCCGAGGCGGGAGGTGAAGCAGGACATGGTGAGGAGTCGATACAGAGCCAGGCTGGACCCCGAGGCTCGCGCTGAGCCTTATATTGGTCAGGAGGGAGCGCGCCCGCCGCCCAGGCGTTTATGAGCTTGCCTGAAGAAATCAAAGCAGCCCGGGCTACCTTGCCGCCCCCATAAAACGGCGTTCTTTTCCCGCCCGCCCGGGCTTTATGGTGCCACGAAGTGCCTGGTCAGCTCCTGGGCTGGGCACTGTGGGCATCGGGCGGGACCCTCCTGTCGCGCTACTGGGACTCACTGGGTCACTGTCTCCATCCCAGGCTGGCTCACATCCCACCTAGCCCTCCACCCTGAAGTCTAGGAAGCCCTGCTGGTTTTGGATGTCTGGTGACCTTTGAATTCATGCTGTGAGGGACATGCACTCACACTGACAAGGCCTTTGAAATTATGGCAAACTCATGTCCAACTTTGGGTGGGTGAATAACCTTCCCGAGCCTTAGATGTCTTGTGGGGAGCAGGGATAAGGGGATAATAATAATAATGATGATAATCATAATAATAACCGGAGAGCTGCTGAGAGGACCTAATAGGATAATGGACCCGAAAGCCTCCAGGGCAGGACCTAGCACTTAAGAGCTCAAAAAATGTTTGCTTGTTTATCTATTTGTTCTACTATTGTTAACTTGTTATTCTTCCTGTGTCCCTTTAGGCAGAAACTTTCCTCTCTCTCTCTTTCTCTGTCTCTCTGTCTCTCTCCCTCTCCCTCTCTTTCTCTCCCTTTCCCTCTCCCTCTCTTTCTCTCCCTCTCCCTCTCCCTCTCTTTCTCTCCCTCTCCCTCGCTCTCTCCCTAGCTCTCTCCCCTTTCTTTCTCTCTCTGTCTTTCTCTGTCTCTCTACCTTTGTGTGTGTATCTCTCTCTGTGCCCCCCTCCCTTTCCCTCTCCCTCTCCCTCTCTTTCTCTCCCTCTCCCTCACTCTCTCTCTCCCCCTTTCTTTCTCTCTCTGTCTTTCTCTGTCTCTCTACCTCTGTGTGTGTGTCTCTCTCTGTGCCCCCCCCCTCTCTCCAGTTCCTGTCTCCTCTAACCCTTCTACCCTTAACTATGCACTTTGGAGAGAGAAGCCACTAACACTGATGGCCACCCTGCCTAGGTCACTCTAGGGGATTTTCATTGTTTTTGAGACAGAGAGGGATTCATGTCGTCCAGGCTGACCCCAAACCACTAGCCTTGAGCTCATGGTGCTAACTTGCCTCCACACCTCAAGTGCTGGCACAGCAGGTGTGAGCCACGGGCACCCACCGTGGAGGTCTCTTTGATACATGATTTCTCTCAATTCAAAGGCTTTCTTCAGGGGTTGGTATCATTGTGTCCATTCATCTGCTTAGGAAGATGGCCTCATAGTGGCACAGGGACTTATGTAGATGGCCCCAAGGACTGGAGTCAGGATCTGAGAGTTCTGAGAGATCAGGACTGCTCCAAGGCTGTCTCTCCAGGGCCTGTGCCTGTGTGGCTAGGGGCTGGGGGCTGAGGGCTGAGTAAGGTTGGGATCTTGGAGACAGGAGTATGGGCTACTTCTGATGGTCATGGATACTGACTCTAGGCAACTCGAACCATCATAAAGTTAATTATGTGTCCCATCGCTAGCAGCGGAAACCCGAGTGTGTGCTCAGCAGCCAGCATTAAAGAGAAGCCTGCGGGTCACCTGGTGCTTCCTTTGTTTTAAAGCTGTGCTATTATTGTACATGTAATAATTAAATCTGGGAACTCCAAGGTCATCATAGCCAGCCCTGACAGCTCATTGTTGGATTGCCACCAACTCTGTCCTTTACAACTCTCTCTCTTGGGATGGGCTGCTTTGGTCCAACCTGGGTTTGTTTTCTTTCAGTTTAGCCCAGCCATGGTTTGGTGCATGAGATGGATCCTCAACTCTAGTTTCTTGACTGTAGGATTCTCCTCCCCCACTCTCTCTGTCTCTGTCTCCCTCGCCTCTCCCCTGTCCCCTGTCCCCAGTCCCCTTTCCTCTCTCCCCTCTTCCCTCTCCCCTCTCTTCTCTCCCCTCTCCCCTCTCTTCTCTCCCCTCTCCCTTCTCCCCTCTCCTCTTTCCTCTCTCCCCTCCCTCCTCCCTCTCCCCTCCCCCCTCTCTCTGTCTTACTCTGTAGCTCAGGGTGGCTTTGAACTCTCGATCTTCCTCCTGAAAGCACGTGCTACCACATCTGACTCAAGATTGTATATTTTTATTCCTTTGATTTTTCCATCAGTGTCAGGGATTAAAAACCAGGACCTTGTGCACGCTGATGGCTGAGTCCTCCAGGAAGCTCCCATTCCAATTTTCTTTTGGGAGTGGTAACCTTGAGGAGTCCTCCCTGGGTGTGCTCCTTGCCAAGGGGTTAGGACTTCCTCTGAAGTTTGAGGATTTAAATTGGATGCGTGGTAGTGCTTGCACAGATCTGGCTCAGAGATTTTCTGTTTTGAACAGAATGTCTATGCTAGCACAACCAGACAGGGTGTTAACAGCCAGTCTCTGCACAGAAGATTATGTGCATGTGAAATCCAGAGACTGGGAATGCGAGCTGCAGGCTGAGCTGAGCCTGCTAAGTACACAACCTGAAGGGAGAACCTTGATACATTGGCCACAGTGGTCCTCCCAAATGTTCATACTAATATGAACCAGCCTTTGGGGAGCATTCCCCTTGGTGGGACCTTTATTACTCTTGGAACTTGGTAGAGAAGTAGGCTGAATCGTGAGAAATACCAGATGCAATTCAGGGCTAACATCTCCATCAGAGCGTTAGTGATGACAGGTGCTGGGGAGGGGAGGCCTTCCCCAGTCCCAGCCCTGGGAAGCTCTGGAAGGCCTTTCATCTCTGGCATACCGTTTGGGTGGAGCTGCTGTCTTGTCTCAGTCATCATGTCCATCGGGAACCAGGCTCAGAGAGTGGATGGGGAGATTCAGCTGGGGCAGGGCAGGCATACACAGGTTCTGTATAGGAAGCAGTAGGAGTCTGACCAAGTTATATAAACTTTTGACTGGGTTAGCCTCAAACTGGGGTTTTGGATCAGGTTAGGGCAGGTTCTTGGAGGAGATGGCTTTTTGGTTGGGTCTGGAGAATGGGAAGAGTTGGAAAGTACCAAGATTAGAGAGGGGCAGGGAGGGTACGTGTGTGTGCGTGTGTATGTGTGTGTATGTGAGTGTGTGCACGTGTGTATATGTGTGTGTATGTGAGTGTGTGCACGTGTGTATGTATGTGTATGTGTGTGTATGTGAGTGTGTTCATGTGTGTGTATGTGAGTGTGTGCATGTGTGTGTATGTGTGTATGTGTGTGTATGTGAGTGTGTGCACGTGTGTATGTGTGTATGTGAGTGTGTGCACGTGTGTATGTGTGTGTATGTGAGTGTGTTCATGTGTGTGTGTATGT
>NW_021605143.1:202600-210031 GCF_004785775.1 Grammomys surdaster | reverse complement strand
TGTGTGTGTATGTGAGTGTGTTCATGTGTGTGTGTATGTGAGTGTGTGCATGTATGTATATGTGTGTGTATGTGAGTGTGTTCATGTGTGTGTGTGTGTATGTGAGTGTGTGCCTGTGTGTATATGTGTGTATATGGGTGTGTGCATGTGTGTATATGTGTGTGTATGTGAGTGTGTGCATGTGTGTGCATGTGTGTGTGTATGTGAGTGTGTGCATGTATAGACACAGATATTTGGAACTCTCAAATCAGATGCTCACATAGGTTCCCCAAGCCCATGGTTCCCCAGGGAGGAACACCTAACAAAGAACAATTTTGGCTATGAGTAGGACTGTTTCGTTTTTGTTAGGTGTTGACACATTCCCTCAGTCCATGCCAGGGTCCAGGTGTCCTGAGTTACCTTGAGAATTTGACCCTTGGAGTCCTGCCTGGGGAGCTCCTAAGAGGCCCTTTGTCTCAGAGCTGCTAAGGAACAGTTTGCGGAGTGAGGAAGTCTTGTCCTTTGTTCTTGGCCACAACTCAACCAGTGGCCCAACTGAAAGCCAAGGTTCTGAGTCTGGGTAATAATCTACAGTAAATAGCTTAATGTGGCCTCCCTCTGCTCCTTGATCCCTCCACGGAGTGCAGTGTGCAAAAGCCTTGGTAAAACTTGACAGCTGGATACCCCCAGGCCTTCAACCAAGGAAGAAGCCTGCTAAGACTTCAGAGCTACTACAGCATAGGATTTGGCAAAGCTCCATCTTCATGGTGAAACTCAAGGGGAAGGGGAAAATGCTTAACATTCTCTGAACCCTTAGTGACAAAATGGTCATTGGACCTAGAGAGGCAGAGGGCCCTCCCATCTGGGTTTATGAATGGTGGCATTGAGGGAGATACCAGGTCATGCTCTTCCTCCTCTGAGCCTATTCTTTCTGGCCCAACCTAGAGTCACCACCACAGATGGACGAATATGTCTTCAGCTGCATTTCTCTACACCCCCATTTCAGCATCTCTTGCCATCTGTGGCCTCTCTGGGGAGATTTGGCAAGCAAAGTATCTGTGGAGCTTTTGACCTGCACTCCTGTGGACGTAGCTTTAGATAATGCTGGCACCGTCAGGAAACTCAACCCTTCTGCACTATCACCACCATGTCTGTTGGCAGCTTCATCAATAATGTGGTGTCCTGGGGCATTGTGGGTTGTAGCTTCTAGGTTGGTCATTTGCAAGGCTTTGGGTTCAATCTCCAGTAATAAAAAAAAAGTAAGGGGCAGAGAAATTGTCCTGGGATGAATCTTTTCCAAGCCTTCATTTCCATGGAAGGGATACTGAGAGGTAGGAGGGATTAATTCGAGAGCATCTCCAGTCTGATAGAGGAGGTGGACAGTCTGATAGAGGAGGTATGACTTTTGTTGTTTCTTGAGACAGAGACTCTCTATGTAGTCCTAGCTGTCCTGGAACTTGATATGTACATGGGGCAGGCTTTTACCTCGGAGATCTGCCTGTTTCTGCCTCCTGAATGCTGGAACTAAAACCATGCGCCACCATACCCAGCAGATCAGTGATTTTTTATATACAACCTCTGTAAAGATGCAGAAGTCAGTCAGTCAGTCAATCAATAGTCAATCAGCCAAGCAAGCAAGCAAGCAAGCAAGCAAGCAGGCAAGCAAGCAAGCAAGCAAGCAAGCAAGCAAGCAAGGGGGCCTTTATCTTCTCTTTGATGGATTACAATTTGATGCTGTAAGCCAAGTAGATCATTTTCTCCCCTTGGTTGAGATATTTGTCCCAGCAACTGAAGTGATCAGGACACCAGCTATCCATCCATTCATGCCTCCTGTACACCTCTTCTGAGTGCTGACTATAGCCTGTTTGTACCTAGTACTGGGAATGCAGAGACAAAAGACGCCGTTCCTACTCCATGGTTTGTGTTATATACTCTTTCCCCCAGATCTAAGCTCAGAGAAGCTTGCTTTTTTTTTTTTTTTTCTGATAGGAGCTGAATCAGGACCTTTGAACATGGTAGACAAGCACTCTATCCCCAGCCTGGGAGACTTATTATGCTAAAATAACACATTGAAATCTTTAAGATGAGTAACAGCTGTTGTCAGAGTACATTGAAGTGCTGCTGGAGATGGATAATCCCCCCTCTTCTCATCTCTTCCTTCTGTAAGTTTGCAGTAATTGCTCAAGGACTACAGGTCAGACTCAAGGTGAGTGGATTTATCCAGCAAGCTGCAGTAGACCCTCAGGATCTTTGTATCTTCCTTTACTGAGGCACTGAGAGGTGAACTCCAAGATGGCCAAGATGATGAATTTAGCAAATGAAGACTTTAAGGAAACCGACACAAATATGTCCAAAGGGCTTGTTTAATCTCTTTCTTAGTTAGGGTTTTACTGCTGTGAACAGACACCATGACCAAGGCAACTCTTAGAAGGAGAACATTTAATTGGGGCTGGCTTACAGGTTCAGAGTTTAGTCCATTATCATCAAGGCAAGAACATGGCAGCATCCAGGATGGTATGGTGTAGGAGGAGCTGAGAGTTCTACAGCTTGTTCTGAGGGCAAACAGGAGAAGACTGGCTTCCCAGGAGCTAGGACGAGGGTCTTAAAGCCCACAGTGACACACTTCCTCCAACAAGGCCACACCCCATAATAGTGCCACTCCCTGGGCCAAACATATTCAAGCCATTACATCTCGATTAGTAAAAGAAATGAAAATAGAACAGAAAAAAGTGGAAATTTTAGAATTGGAAACTACAATTACTGAAATAAAAAGTTTAAGAAATGGACCCAAGCAATAAGTTGCAGATGCCAAGGATGGGCCCATTAAGAGTCCACAGGGGTTAGAGAGATGGCTTAGCAGTTCACAGTGCTTGCTGCTTTTTCAGAGGACCAGAGTTCCATTCCTAGCATTCACAATGAGGATCACACAACCTTCTTAAACTACAGCTCCAGGGTGTCTGATACACAGTACTGGCTTCTCCAGTTTGGACACTCACACAGACAGACAGACAGACAGACAGACAGACAGACAGAGACAAGAGACAGACAGAAACACACACACATGCACACACACACACACACACACACACACTCATACTCACACACATACAATAAAATAAATCTTAAAAAATCAAGCCCCAGAAAAATTAGGGCTTTTAGTATCAGAGCAAACAGCAGTTCTTCCCTAATAGAAAATGGAAGGAACCTGGGTGTGTCTCTTGAAATGTGTCTTTTACAGGATTCTCCTTTAACTGGCAGATATCCCCGGGGGATTTTTTTTTTCATGATTTGTGTTCAGTTTATGTATGCCTTGACATTGCTCTGGCCTAAGTCTAACTTGGTGCCCCCCCCCCCCCCCATTCCTGGTTTCTGGGAAAAACCTGGCTGAGGGAAACTCTTGTTTTTTCCAATGGACTATGTAAATTAAATGTACCACCACAAGAGATCACTACTTCCAGACCTGGGTGGGGAGGGATTGGTACCATTAGGGTAGTTCCGTTCTTGGGTCTTGTCAGGTATGGAGGTATGTCAGGTTTGTGTGTGGGTAGTGTAAGAGGTTAAGAGGCAATTAGTAGTATACATTAGGGTATGCATCCTTTTTTATGGTTAAATGGTTTAAAGTGATGGGAGAAGTGGAACTTCCAGTCTTCTAGGTGAGGGATGGTATATGTTCTTCTCTCTCTCCAGAGGCTTGGGCTACTCATGTGTGCTGTTCTGTTTTTAATGTCCAGGCAGCAACCTTTGCCTGTGGATCAGTTACAGTAGAGTTGGTGAACTTGGAGACAGATCATAGGAATGTTCTAACCTGAAGAACAGAGAAAAAAATACCGAAGGAAAAAAAATGACAGTCGCCCAGAACCCGGAGGACAATAAATGACTCAACATGCTCATAATCGGTTACCTGTACTGAGCAGGTTCAATATATACACCAAGCCAGGGAAGGAAAAATACAAACTCAGGAAAAAACAGGAACTCAACTGGGGGTTAATAGGATGTCAAGTATAAATTCCCTTCCCGGGGCACCATGTATTAGTCAGGATGTGAAAAAGCAGGAACTCAACTGGGGGGCAATAGGATGTCAAGAGTAAATTCCCTTCCTGGGGCACCCATGTCTTAGTCAGGATGTTTTGATCCTAGAGGAACCGCAGAATGTTACTTAGTAGAGAGCAGCATACAGAAAGGCTCAGCCAGGGCATAGCAACCCTTCGGGGTCCTGCAACCTGGAAGGAAAAGAGAGTGAGGAGGAAATCTATACCACCCAGTGTGTAAGACATCACCCTCAAGATCCCTTCAGTCTCCAGACACAATACAACGGCCCACAGAAAGCTGTGATATTTTCTGTGTTCCTGGAGTTACTCTGTGTCAGCCTGAATGAGCTGAGATCAGCCTCTCATCTTTATTTTAAACATTAATTTTTAAAGTTTATGTATTTGGTATTTTGCCTGCATATAAGTCTGTGTGACGGTGTTAGATCCTTTGAAACTGAAGTTGCAATGCCATGTGGGTGCTGGGAATTGAACCTGGGGTCTCGGGAAGAGCTGTTAGTGCTCTTAACCACTGAGCCATCTCTCCAGCCCCCCCCCCCCAGTCTCTCATCTTTAATAAGACCTTTAAATGAACAATAGTTGAAACAAGGAAGGGAGGTTTAGTGTGTGATCATAGGAGAGGGACAAAGAGATCTGGGATTCTTCAACGAGGCACAGACGATGAACAAAAGATATTGATTAAATTAAATTAGTCATTAAAACTGAGTACTTTTATCAGAATGAGCCACAGAGAGAGAGAAAAAAGACAAGCTATAAACTTGAAGATAGTGTCTGTGGTACTTGTGAAATGTAGCACTGACCCAAAATATAAGGAACACTCATTCCATCAGAAAGAAAGAACAGGCAGGAGACACATCCGTCGCCAGTGTTTGAAGGCATATTACACTCCATCAGTGATTACGAAAATGCAAAGCCAGACCCAAAGTGACTTAAATTCATTGTTGTGATGGTTAATTTTGACTGTTGACAGCTTGATAGGATTTAGTGTCTCTGTAGAAACAAGCCTCTGGACACATCTCTAAAGGAGTTTCTAGATTAGCTGAGTTGGGAAAACCCACCCTGAATAGGGCAGCACCTTTCCATGGGCTGAGGTCTTGGGCTGAATAAAAAGGGGAAAGTGAGCTGGCCTGGGATTTATCGCTCTCTGTGTCCTGACTGCCGGTGCAGAGGGGGCATCAATTTCATGCTTCTGCTGCGTTCCTTCCCTGCTGTGACGAACTGTATCCAGAACTGTGAGCCAAAAACGAACCCTTGCTTTCTTAAGCAAGGTATTCGTCCCAGCAACAAGTAACTAATACAATTTTAATATGTAACTGTTAGAAGTTACATTGGAGAGGATTGTAGCGGTAAACTGTTAATCCACTTTTTTACTTCCCAGCTGGGGCCTTTTAACTTCCAGGCTGGGGCAATGTGGTTGGCGGCGTCCCCATGGTCTGGAGTCCCCAAATGAAAGACATAAACTCGCAGTGTTATTTTTGATATGCCTTAACTAGCTCAATGGTTGGGCCACTTCCAAACCTCCCTGTGGCTAACACAGTCTCCCCTCCTATATTCTTGAGTTATCTTCTAAAATCTATACTTTATCTCTGCTACTCCAGACCCAATCAATGGAGTGGCCCCAGGGGCTGCTTTTCCCTGATTCTTACATGATTGTTCTTTGTCTTCCACAGCCTCATATTTGTGTCTTCTTTCCTTCTCCCTGTCCTGTGTTTCCTTGTTTCCTCTCAGGAATCCTCAAAGTCCCGCCTCTGTTCCCCTGCCCTGCCATTGGCTGCTGGCTCCCACAGTGGTCACATAGGAATTCCCACGTAAGCACAAATCCGATCCTCAGCGAGGCTATTTTTATATGTTACTGGTGAAAATGTAACTATAACAAGTTTGGAAAATAATTTTCTATCATTTTGTGAAATTGAATTTTCTGCCCAACTTGTAACGCTACCCTTAACTGTATACATGGGCACCATCTTACTGGTTTTTTTTTTTTTTTAGGTTTATTTATGTGTATGAGTGTAGAGCTATGCGCTGCTCATGTGCCCTGTGCTTACAGAAGTGAGAAGAGAACATCAGATCCCCTGGAATTGGAGTTATTGATGGTTATGAGCCACAGTGTGGGTACTGAGAACTGAACCCAGGTCCTCCACAAGTGCAGCCAATGCTTTGAATCACCAAGCCATGTCTCCAGCCCTATGCGCGTGCCAGCTTTGTAAGAAAACAAAACAAAACAAAACCAGAAATGCACAGAGATAGTCACACAACACGGTCAACTGGGCACTAGGGAGGAAGCCTTCCCTGCCCCAGCCTCCTTCTCGCCTGGGCTCACAACACTAACTCCTTCCGTCCCCTGTCTATGAAAATTCCAGTTGGAACCTTGCAACTGTAACCAAGTGAGGTCACAGAGCAGGCAGGAGGAAGGGGTGTCCTCAGAGATGAGGGTTTTGTGAGCGCCTTAGGCTGGAGCTAGGCTGTGGTGCTTGAGAGGTTTGGAGGTATCAGGAGGTCCTTTACCATGGTGAGACTTGCCCATGGCCCATTAGTCACGTGGGTTGAGGGGTCCTGGAGTCTACCAGGTGTTCCAAGTGGTGCCAGCTACAAGCTGTTTGATGTATTCCACTTCTCATGGGCACATTTGACAGGAAGGGGTACCAGAGACATTTGTGGGAGATGCTATTTTACAATTTGACCCTGTCTGTTCCCTTGTATTCTGCCTGTGAACTTTGCACTATGCTGGTGTGAACCGGGCACAGCGAAGTTCCTGGTTAGGATGGAAGCATGGGTGCTTTCCTTTGTTCTGCAGAGTGTAGAGCCAGTGGCTTGGGCTTACAACATGGTCTGCACAGCTTGGGGAGATATCTCAATCCAACGTAGTCTGCACAGCTCGGGGAGATATCTCAGTCCAATGTGGTCTGGGCAGCTGAGGGAGATATCTCAGTCTATAAAGCAAGTGCTTGTTCCAGAAGCTGGAGGGCTCAAGTCTAATCCCTAGAACCCAAGCCAAAATCTGGTGTGCGCTTCTAATCCTAGAGCTGAGGAAGCAGAGATAGGAGGATTCCTGGGGCTCTCTGGCTAGACAGCCTAGCCTAATTGACAAAACCTAGGCTCTAGTGAGACCTTGTCTCAAAAAAAAAAAAGGTGAAATATACACAGAGCTTATGTGGACAGCTGTCTAGGGAACAAAATTCCAAACTGACATCTGGCCTCCACACAGACTTACACAGATACACACATACACAGACACACAGACACACACACATGCACACACACACACAGAGAACAGACACACATACACAGAGAGAGACACATACATGAACCACACACACAGAACAGACACACATACACAGAGAGAGACACACACACAGAGTGGGGAGAGAGAGAGAGAGAGAGAGAGAGAGAGAGAGAGAGAGAGAGA